>NC_136494.1:144874404-145401904 GCF_053919585.1 Euprymna scolopes
TGAGCTCCGGTGAATGCACAGATAAAGAGTAGATAATGCCACAATTTTTGATTTACAAAATATATAGGAAGTTGTCATTCATCAGTTTAGAAATCCTATGAGGTTGCGCCTGTAAATATTGAGTTAGAACACCATCTTCTGTGGTTCAATAAGCCTATCTTTGATCTACATTGAAGGTTGCAGACATCACATGTGAAGGTCAGTACATCATGTTGGTGGTCTGTTCGATTTTATTGACTGATCTTCCTGAATAGTCTTTTGGTCTTCACCCGTTCTGCGATCAACTTTTCTCCAGTGGTCAGGCTTTTGGTTACCGTTTGTATAAGATGTTGCGGACTTTAGCTTTGGGCTCCTAGCTGATAGGGTCAATACCACATGCTTTCATGTTCCGCTTGGACACGTCAACAAATATGTATTTTTTATGAATGAATGATAACTGAAACATACAGAAAAGAAAAATAACTGAAAAATAAACGAAACAAATATTTTTTAATGCAAAACTCTCTCAATCTTATCTGACATGATAAACACTTTTCAATGTTTTCCGGATTATTTAATATCGGAAAGCAAACGCGTCAGTTGCTAAGTTAGGGTAGAGATTAGACAGCATGTAAAGAATGAATGGAACGAAGTATTTTTAAGGTATTTTTAAGTGAAAAAATAAGTGCAAAATTTTTAAGTGAAAAAATAAGTGCAAAATTTTAAGTATTTCCCTTGAAAAAATAAGTGCAAAATTTAGGGCAGATCATGGACAAAAAAAAAGACCGCATTAACATAATGAACGATCTCTAATACCAATAAAAACTAAATTCAAGGACAGAATTCATTTTATTAGTTAAGAGAGTTTAATGAACAGATTTTTGATTTCTGATCGAACTTTAAGTAAAAAAACCATAAAATATGAAATGCGTAAATTTATTTACCGCCTTCGTAAGAAGTTAGGCACAAGTTCAGGTGAGTTTTGAAAAGTTATCATATTAGGCAAAGTGCACTTTGGCTTAAAAATGCCTGACCATCCCCATCAGTATTCATCGGTAGTGGGCACTTCAGGTGATTAGCAATAAACAAACTCTTTCTCAGAGATAAAATAGAGCCTGGGATAATGGATTTCCTAGGATTGAAAAGAAGCATACCTCAGATACTTATGATCCTGACATTTTATTATTGAGCTACACAATAACACCCTGGTTCTCATTAGATCTCCGAGGTTAAGCAAGATTCGGCCTAGTCAGTAGCAGATGGGTGACCATTTGGAAATACCAGACGCTGTATGTAGGATGACGTTGACACTGTAAAAACTGCAAAAACCTAACCTCATCACATCCCTTAAACGAAATAGACTTGTGGTAGGGGGCCGCTTGTGAATTGTCACCTTAGAAAAGACGACATGATTCCATTTCCGTTTGATGAAAATCGGTTTTCTTTTTTTTGTTGCAGACCATTTACTAGTTGGCCAGTTGTGTATAAATCTTAAGAGCAATAGGAGCCTTCTATCATGTCTGAAAGTGACACAATGTTCAAGGAGCGAGATTAGAGATGCACCACTGTACAACTCATGCTCTCTAACAATCCAAGTTATGACAACAGGACCATTGCCAACACCTTCAAAATGCAAATCCGGGCACAGCTTAATGAAGTTTCCGACCACAGTTATGGTTGTTGGTGTGTTTTCAAGTGTGGGCCCCATCATGCCACCTCACATCTTCAAAGTTGGCTTGAAAGTCAATACCAAAGTGTACCTGGGTGTGCTGGAGAGTGTGATGATCTCCTGGTGCAATCAGGTGGCCGCTGACAAACACTGGGTGTGGCGACAGGACTCGGCGCCAGCCCACAAGTCGAAAGAGACCCAGACTTAACATCTGAAGGAGTGCTGCAACTTTGTATCCTTCTCTCACTGGCCCCTTTTCCTCCTCCAACCTGAACTCACTGGACCACTTCGTTTGCGAACATCACCAACATAACCTCCCACAACACCAAAGCTAGTCTGATCGCCACCATCCGCTGAGTATTCACTGAACTCCAGCCAGCACTTGTGAAAAAGGTATGCTCCCAGTTCCGGACCCGTATTGAGATGGTGATTGAGGCTGAAGGCGGTTACATTGAATAGATGTCAGCTCAACTACATAATAAAGTCACCTGAATTGATTTTTTCAATCAAATTTTAAAAATAAAGTTGTAGTGTTATTTTCTTTAGGACGTTAATTTCACTGTTTCGCCATATATATATATATATATATATATATATATATATATATATATATATATATATATATTATATATATATATAGCATAATATATATATATATATATATTATATATATATAGCATAATATATATATATATATATATATTATATATATATATAGCATAATATATATATATTATATATATATTATATATATATATAGCATAATAATATTGACACACCAATTCTTGTTAGATCATCTAAGTTAAGCAATGATGAACCTAGCCTGTACCAGATAGGTGACCATTTGGGAATGCCAGACACTGTATATATTGCGCCTGGGCGTAGAAATTTCTAGGTTTGTATCTGGGGTCACATTAAAAAAAAAAAAAAACAAATGTGGGAGATACACCCTCAGTTTTCGTTAAGACATCTATCTAGGAGAAGGAAAACTGATATAAAAAAGACGGAGAGCTCAATTGCTCTGACTGAGATTTGCAGTTTTACCAAAAAGTGAATGGTTCTATACAAGCCTTCATCTGTTTGAATTTCCAACAACTTAATTGGTGTGTGAACCTCATACGTCGAAATTGACTGAGAATCCTTCATATATATATATATATATATATATATATATATGTATATATATATGTGTGTGTGTGTGTGTGTGTGTTTCATTTTTTTAATAATGTAAATATTTTTATATAATTTTCAACGTTCAAAACTTCCAAGAGTATATATATATATATATATATATATATATTGTTACATATAAAAGGTGTGGTAGGGGTATTACGGGAAAGCAAAACCCCAAGTATTTTTCTCTTTATTGCGTATATGACATAGTAAAAAAGTAAAACAAGTGGACAGAGATACAAGGACGAACACAATAAAAACGCGATGAAATGACGAGGTAACAAACACTTTTCCAAATGATACAAAAATTAATTTATTTAAGATAAAAAAGGAAGAGTTTAACAAAAGAAAAAATGTATTCAAAGTTATAGAATCTGAAGTATATCTACACGTACTGAAATGAGCGAAAGTCTGGGGGGGGGGTTAATCAAAATTACAGGTCTCTTTTGTTTTCCTTTTTTTTGTTTCTTTTGCTGGTGTGTTTCACAACTCGTAAACGACGCAGTTAATCCAAGACATTTCTTTCGGTGGGGAAAAAGTTTGGATAGCACATTCACGTGTTCTCTTTTCTTGCTCGCGCTTTATATATCTTTCTCTTTTGTGAGGGATAAGGGATCACATCATCCATGTCCGTACATCTGCATCTCCTTTGCATGATGGGGAAAAAGTCATTGTCTCTTTGGTGAGAAAGTAAATTAATCGCATTCTCTCGCATGACTGGGGAAGAGGGTCGCGTCGTCCACCCGTATCCCCTTTTCGCATGAGGGGAAGAAGTCGACCCTCCTCCTCCCACGAGGAGAGAGACATCTTAACAGATCGGCGACCCAAACCGAAAAGAGTGATTTTCGTTAGTGTCCAGTTAGAAAGGGAAAGGGGAAGCGATACCACTTCGCCCCCCCCCCGTCTTCCTCTCTGCTTCACAATCCGATCTAAAAATAGACTTGACAAAATCTCTAGCCGCTAAAGTCTCTGCAAGTTTTAAAGGGGAGGACACATTAGTAGACTTTCGCTCAGTTCGAAACACCTACTATATTAGCCTATCTTATGGGAATCATGTTTTATTTTACCTCAGCGACAAAATATAAAAACAAAAAAACGATATATCTTGTCAGTCTAAAATTAAGTATTTCAATTTTGATTTAAATACATAATCCAATTTAAAGATTAGGTCACAATATATATATATGTGTGTGTGTGTTAAATATATGTGCATATATAATAAATGTATGTATATATATATGAATATATACACATATATATTATGAATAAATGCGAATTTTTTTTTCATAATAACGGTAAAGTCAAAACATCTAATTAATTCAACTAAACGAAATAGACGAACAATCTATTTTATAAACTCCGATATCAGTTGTAAGGTTAACTAATTTGCATATTAGCTTGGAAAGGGACATTTTATTAATTAACAATTAATTTTTATTATTAAATTCAATGATTATTTCGAGCATAAAAATATAGTCCCGTTTCGCTATATGGTTTTATATCCCAGAATTATTAAGCATTTACATTCAAACGTTCCTTTCTTTAAAGGGACCGTTTTGATTTTAAACAAGTTGCGATCTTGAGTAAAAAAAAAAAGAAAAAAATACTAAATTGCAATTTGATCTTTTTGTTTCCTTTCTTTATAGCAACATATAAAAGATAAATTACCGAAATGTCAATATTTATCGATTTCAACTCTTCAACAAGTGCCTTAACGAATCATGCTTTCCTGACTGCTGGAAAACTGCTTCTGTGGTACCAGTTTACAAGAATCCTGGCGAAAGAACTGATCCATTAAATTATCGCCCCATTAGCCTCCTCCCTCTTTTCGTCAAAATATTCAAGTTCTTAATTAATCAAGGTCTAGTCCACCACCTTACAGATGCTAAACTACTGTCCGACCAACAGTATGGATTTAGGCAAGCCCATTCTATTGCAGATATCCTAACAGTAATCTCTGAACGTATATACCATGCACTTGATAAGGAAGGGGACAGAAAAGCAGTAGCCCTAGGTATATCTTAGGCTTTTGACAGACTATGGTACGATGGTCTTCTCATGAAAATCAGATCATATGGTATTACTATTACTGGACGAATACTTAACATAATTAAATCATTCTTAAATAATAGAAGAATCCAGGTTGTTCTTGATGACCGTGCATCAAAACAATATGATATAAATGCGGGTGTTCCTCAGGGATCGATCCTTAGACTTTTATTATTCCTGATATTCATAAATGACATCCCTGATAAAATCGTCTCTGAGGTGGATATACTTGCTGATGACACCATGCTCTATAACAGGCACGGGGGAGAATGAATGAACATATATCCAAGGCAAGTTTGTAGTGAAATGGGGTCAAAAGTTGTTGGTAACGTTCAATGCTGTCAAGACTAAGCTCGTTTCCTTTAATAACTAGCATGGGTGCCCGGCGTTGCCCGGGTGTTTGGAGGTGTATGTTAAGCAAAAAAAAAAAAAGTTGTAGTAGGAAGGCAGGCACGAACCCGTACCGTGAAGGAGGAAAAGAACGGGAAAAAAAACGTGACGTCTTTGCTGTTACGATCACCGTCAAACCGGAAGTGATGTACGTTTAAATTAAGGCTAGACAATCGAAAAGAGGGGATGACTTTCGAAAATATCGGTGAAAAAAGCACCCCTCCCTGTAGAAAAGTGCCCAGTTGAGGGTGAAGAAAGTAATGTTTTTAGCAAATTTTTCGGTTTTTGTCGTCTGAAGGGTCGAGCGTAAAAATGATACTGATCTTGTGAAAATTTGTCACCTTTGTCGAAAGTTTTAGGCAGACATGCAAACATACATACATATATTTATATATTTGTAGCTCAAATTTTCGACCCAAACCGATTAAAAGGCTTGCCCTATCTCTGAATACCTTTTATGTAAAATTTCAAATGTTTAGACCAGAAATTGTCTGAGTAATTTGGTGGAGACTGCAGAGATCAAATTTTTTAAAACTTTGTCCCTTATTATGACCCCTTAACATTTATTGTTTTGGGCTCAAATACAGTTATTAAGTTAGATCCATGTCCAATGAACCTATATCTAAAATTTTAAGTGTTTATACCCAAAATTAGCGGAGGAGTTTGGTAGAGTTCTCAAAGTTTAAATCGTTGAACTTTGACCTGTTAACAGCCAAATTTCTGGCCGAAAACGGATTACAAAGATTTTCCAAAATCTCAGTACCCTGTATATCAAATTTCGAGTCTGTAGACTGAAAATTAACAGAGTTATTGCGTAGGAAAATGTACACAAACACACACACACGCGCGTGCGCGCACACACACACACCCACCGACACATACATTCACTTTTATAGAAACCTTCTCAACCACCAATAGCTATGGCTGAAGTTACATTACTTGAAAGTACGTCTTTCAAACTCCTTGGCTTAACATTCACAGGGAATATGAGTTGAAACAGATACATCAAGGGCATGGCCGCGGCTGCTGCTAGAAAAGTGGGCTCTCTCCAGCATGCTAGAAAGTTGGGCTCTCTCTAACGTGCTAGAAAGTTACTTATGCCTGAAAGTATCCTATACCGCTATAAGGCCACGATTCGCCCATGTATGGAGTATGGTTGTCACACAGCATCTGCTACTAGTCTGTCACTCCTAGACAGGATTCAAAAGGAAGTCGTCAACCTGACAGGTCCTGAACTGTCATCTAAGCTTCAATCTTTGTCCCATCGACGAAATGTTGCATCCCTCTGCCTGTTTTTCAAGTATTGTAATGGTGGATGCTCCAACGAACTACAAGCCCTTCTATCCCCTCGACGTAAATACGCCAACAAACTCAACAAGCAGCAAAGTCCCACCCCTACACAATAAAAATCTCCAGATGCCAGAAAACCTTTTACTCTAATAGTTTCTTCCCCAGAACTGCTAGACTTTGAAATTCTCTTCCAGGCTCCTGCTTCTCCAACTGTACTGACATGCAGAAGTTCAAGTGTAATGTGAACAGACATCTTGTTGCTCAACTCCCTACATAGTATCCCTGCAACCTATGTCCCTGGTAGTAGCCTCCTACATCAAAGTGGCACTGTGTCTTGTTTGGGATGAAAATGCAATATTTTTTTTTTTAATTTTTATGAATAAATGAGAAAGAGCTTTTTTTGCGTTTACAGCAAACTTTTAAATGAATTTCTTATTATTTCAAGAATTTAATGTTTAAGAATTTAAAGAAATGAACCTTGTGAAACGATAACGGTGTTTTGTTGTTGTTGTTGTTGTTGTTATTATTGTTGTTGTTGTCTTTTTTTTTCTCTCTTATTATATTGCACAAAAATAGGACGGTAAGCAGAAAAAATGTAGATCACAATTTTATTAAGTAGGGGGGGAACAAGACGTATTTGCAACTAGTAGGTGTTAGTTACAAGTCTATGCTAATGGAATACGCACTTTCTTGTATGCTCTGATGCATCTAATTTTATATATCTGTGTGACCGGAAGTTATGTGATACGAACCAAGAACCGTTTCGTGCCATCGTACTCAAAAGGAAATTATAAATTCAATTTTTTTTTTTTTAAATAACAATGCTGCCAAACCAACAATTGTAACATAGTACGGACAGTTATAATGACGTCACCGGTAAAGAAAAAAGATCAAGGGAGAAAGAGGACAGTCACGGGAGAGACGTGGAGCAGTGGAGCACGAAACGAGATAATGTTCAAGATCATGGTAGCCGTAACAATGAGAAAATAAATGTTGTTGTTACAAAGGAAAAGTGGGTTGAAGTTATTTTCTATTCTTTGTCTCCTTTGCGACTGAGGCTACAGCGTGTTGGTTTCCGGATAATGTTACAAAATTTATTTTTTGTGTATCTTCTGTTACGGGGAAATACAAAGAGATGAGAGAGATTTTGAGGTTGCTGTATAATATTTTTTTTATTGATTTTATGCGCAATTACACCATGAAATCATCTTAGCCAACCTTTGAACATTTTATTATACAGCTTGTAAAAAAAAGACTGTGGGGGGAAGGGGGGTTCTTGTTTGGATTGGTTTTATTTTTGTATAAAGATATGTTATTTATTTGCTTTTTGTTAACGCGAACAAAAATAGGTATATCTGCTGACGACACCACACTCTATAACAGACGAGAAGGAAACGAATGTACACATATCTAAGGCAATGACTGAAACCTTAAAAGAAGTCTAGTCTGTAGTGAAATGTGGCCGTAAATGGATGGTAACATTCAATGCTGCTAAAACTAAGCTTTTTTCCTTTAATAATTATAAGAAACCTTCTCAACCACTGATTGCTATTGCTAATGATACCTGAAAATAATTCGTTCAAACTTCTGAGCTTAACATTCACAGGCAACATGAATTGGAACAAATACAAGGCTGCTGTGAAGAAGGTGCGCTCTCTCTACTGTGCTAGGTTACTCACCCCTGAGATTATCCTGTACTTCTACAAAGCCATTATTCACTAATGCATGAAGCATTATTGCAACGTCTGGACTGGTGTATCTGCCACTAGTCTCTCGCTCTTTGACAGGATTCAAAAAGAGTAGCCAACCTAATAGGTTCCACACTAACAACCAAACTCCAGTCTCTGTCCATCGGCAAAATGTTGCCTGTTTTACAAGTATTTTAATTTTATACATATATCTATCTATATATCTATAAAAGTGAAACTGTGTACATTTCCCTACCAAATAACTCTGTCAATTTTTGGTCTATAGACTCGAAATTTGACATACGGGGTATTGAGATTTGGGGAAATCTTTTTAATTGGATTTCGGCCAGAAATTTTGCTGTTAAGGGGTCAAAGTTCAACGATTTGACCTTTGAGAACTCTAACAAACTCTTCCGCTAAACTTGAAATTTTATATATAGGTTACCTGGAGATGGATCTAACTTTATAATTTGATTTGAGCCCAAAACAATAAATGCTAAGGGGGTATAATTGGAGTCAAAGTTTTAAAAAATTGACCTCTGCAGTCTCTACGAAATTACTCAGTCAATTTTTGGTCTAAACATTTGAAATTTTACATAAAGTGTATTCAGAGATAGTGCAAGCATTATAATCGGTTTTCGGCCAAAAAGTTGGCTGCCAAGGGGTCAAATTCCAAAGATTTGACCTTTACGATCTCTAGCAAACTATTAAACCAATTTTTGGTCTAAACATTTGAAATTTTACATAAAGGGTATTCAGACATGCAACAAGCATTTTAATCAGTTTTGGGGCGAAAGTTTCGCTGCTAAGAGGTCAAAGTTGAAATAGTTGGCCTTTGCAGACTCTACCAAACTCCTCCGCCAATTTTAGGTTTAAACACTTGAAATTTTAGATGTAGGATACCTGGCCATGGGTCAAACATTTTAATTTGAGCCCAAAGCAAAATATATTAAGAGGTCAAAATTGGGGTCAAAGTTTTTAAAAATTTGATGTCTGCGGTCTCTATTAACTTTTCTCTATTGTAGTTAAGAAAGCCTATTACATAGAAAGGCATTACCGTACATATACTGCTGATCAAAAATTTAAGAACACTTAAAAATCTTTAAAAAAAACAACTCTTTTTTAAGGATAGATTTTAAACTCTTTTAAGGTTACCAATACTACAATCTAAAAGGTTATGGAAACAAAAAGCTACACTCCAAAGATTTATTTTTAAAATTTACATTTTGATTAAATTAGGCTTTTTACACATGATTAAAATTATAAGACTAGAGACAAAAATTCTATTAAATTGTACAAAAAGTGTATGAAAACATTCAACAATCAAACTTAATGAGTTCTACCTCCACTGCTTTTGATGACTTCAAAAATTCTTTGGGGCATGCTAGAAATAAGGGTTTTCATTAAGGTACAGGGGATCCTGCTCCAGTTTCTGAAGATGGCTTCACAAAGTTTATTTTTTGTTGAATATTGTTTGCCATTTCGATAAACCTCTCTTGTCATCCATTCCTAAACATTGGGTTTAAGTCCGGTAAGCATACAGGATGTCCCATGAGATGGACTTCATTTTCTTGTAGAAAGCTCAAGGTCCGTCTTGCAGTGTTGATTGCAGCATTATCCTGTTAAAATAACCATCTATCCCCACACAAATGATGACCCTCTATCATCAAAGATGCTTTTTGTAGCATGTTAATATAACCAGCTCCTGTTTGACAACTCTGCACCATCTGGAGCTCCATTGTCTCTCTGTAAGAAAGTCACCCCATACCATTAAAGACCCTCCACCACTATGACATGTGGAAAAAATTTCAAGAGGGTATGTTTTTGTCATGCCAATATCGCTGGAAGCCATCAGGACCATCTAAATTGAATTTTTTCTCATCAGAAAACAGGACTTTCTTCCACTTCGAGGAATTTGTTTACGTTTTTTATTTACCATGCCTTTTTATTGTAAGTGTGGTCTGATGGTTATTGGACTGCAATCAGCATCTGTAACCGTCTTAATTTGACTAGAAGAAAGTCCTCTGTAATTCATAACAACCTGTCTGATTCGTCTACTCAATGCAGGAGAAATTATTGGGGGGGGGGCTACCAAGGGATTTTGCTTTTCCATAATTCTCAGTGTTCTTTAGAATGTTGCAAATAACAGTTTTACTGAGATTTACCTTATCTGCTATCGCTCGCTGTGACAAACCTTGCTTATGGAATCCTTGAATTCAAGAGCACTCAATTTCAGTTAGTTTTCTTGCTGTAGGCATGGTAACACCTTTAAACAGTGATTGCTAATCTCTAACTGAACTAAAAACATTAGAATTACAATAAATCTAACAAGTTATACCCTTGGCCTTATAATTTTTATCATGTGTAAATAAAATTTTTGGAATGTACCTTTTTGTTTCCATAACCTTTTAGATTATAGTATTAATAACCTTTTTCTTTTTTTTTTTTTTTTTTTACACAGTGATCACCACTTATCAGGGATAAGGGTTATTGCAAGTAGATTAAGTTAGTGAGGAGATTTGCTGAAGTGTTTACTTAAGGGGGCGGTTCATTAGGAATTTGTTAACATTGGACTTGAAGACATCCAAGTTGTAGTCCGGAGAGAAGCAGGCAGACGGAACAGAGTTCCACAGGCGTGCAGTTCTAAGAAAGAAGCTTTGTTCATGGAATCCGCGTTTTGATTTAGGCACAGATATAGAGTGGGGGAAATTTTTCACAGTGGATTCAGCTAGATGGGTGTTTTTCATGAAAGATTGGCGAGGGGGGACCAGAGATTGGAGTTCAGACGAGCATCTGCCGTGGAAATAACGATAAAACAAGGACAGGCTCGCAACGTCTCTTCTGTGGGAGAGAGGTTGCAGGGTAGAGAAAAGGGCATCCCCCACTAAGCCATGAAGTCTATTTTGTACTCTGTCAAGGCAGGATAGGCTGTTTTTAGCAGCTCCTGCCCAGATATGGCAACAGTATTCCATCCTTGGACGTACTTGGCTTTTATATAGATAGAGAATTGCATCAGTAGTGAGATATCTTCTGGAGCGGTAGAAGGATCCCACCATCTTTCCAGCGACCTTGGCAACAGACTTGATGTACGTGTTCCATTTCAGATCAGGAGTAAAGGTCAAACCCAGAAGCTTGTCAAAACACGGAGCCTCACCCAGACCAGAGCCATCCATCACAACTGATGCCAGCTGGGGATCAGAGCGTTGATGATGTAAGGATAGGAGTTTGGTTTTGGATGCATTAAAATTAACCAGCCACATCTTCCCCCACTGAACCACACGCTCGAGATCAGAGGAGAGAGAATCAGAGAGAACTTTGTCATTTACAGCCTTTGATGTGTTGCCGTAGATGGTCGTGTCATCAGCATAGATGTCAACGAATGATTTAAGTATGTGTTTAGGGAGGTCATTGATGTAGATAAGGAAGAGAGTTGGGCCCAGGATGGACCCCTGAGGGACTCCAGCATTTATATTGCAGGCCTCCGATTTTTGTCCATCTACCACTACTCTTATGAGCCTATCGGAGAGAAATGATTTAATGATTGAGAAAACATTTCCAGTTATACCGTAGCTGAAAATCTTGTGAAGTAGACCCTTATGCCATACCTTGTCAAAGGCCTTTGATATGTCAAGAGCAATCGCCCTAGAAAGGAAGCCTTTGTCAAGAGATTCACTTATCCTGTGGGATATAACCGTCAGCACATCTGCGGTAGATCTTGCAGAGCGGAAACCATATTGTGTGTCACTAAGAAGGTTATTCCTGCTGAGGTGGTTGACTATTTCTCTATTTAATATGGATTCCAGCAACTTACTCATAACACACAGGAGACTTATTGGTCTGTATTGAGAGGGAGATGACTTATCACCTGAATTTTTAAATACAGGGCAAACTGATGAGGTCTTCCAGGGAGTCGGAAAGCACTTCTCCTTAAGGCAGCGCTTAAATAGTTTCGTAAGTATGGGAGCAAGTTCTGGTTGAAGCTTTTTTAACACTATAATTGGGATGCCATCAGGGCCAGTTGCTTTACTGGAATCTAGGTTCTTTATTAGCTTGGCGACCTCATGCACGAATATTTGTATGTTACCTAGCTGGTTCTGTGTTATAGGAGGAAATATGGGGAGTTGATGGCCTTCGTCGCATAGGGTAGAATTAGCTGCAAAGTTCTTTGCAAATAGTTTGGCCTTGTCTGACGCTGACGAGATGACCTCTGGTCCATTGATAATGGTTGGGATAGAACGCACACTTTTGTTCAGGATCCTATTTGTTATTTGCCAAAACTGGTGGGAACCAAGCCGCTGATCAGCTACCTTGGATTTAACAGACTGGGCATATAGCTCTCTTGCATTTTTTATTACTCTTTTACAGTTGTTGCTGGCAGACGTGAAAGCAGCTTTAGTCTCAGTGCATCTATTACGTTGGTAGCTATGGAAAAAGTGATTTCTGTGCGCAATAGCAGCAGCACATTCTGGGGAGAACCATGGCTGGCTGGTAGGTTTTTGTTGAAATTTTTTAGATGGTATGAATTGGTCTATGCCTGCAATTAACCATTCGGTCAGATCTGATACTATAGAGGACACATCCTTTTTAAACATGGAGTGCAGAGGTAAATCAGATATGAATGTACGGAAGCTATCCCAGTCAGCCATAGAGTATCGGTATACAGTACGGTGGAGGGGTACGTCTGGGGGCTTCTTACATTTTGTTTTTATCTTAACTGATACGACGGAGTGGTCGGAGGATCCTAGAGGAGAATGAACGGAACATGAACATAGCTCAGGGGAAGTTGAGAGAAAAAGGTCTAAGAGGCTTGCATATTGACCGGGTGTATCGGGCACACGGGTGGGTTCGCCAACAATCTGAGTGAGGTCATAAGCAATGGCAAAATCATGACAAAACCTTCCCTCATCATCTGTCTTATTTGAATGGGTCAGCCATTCCACGTTATGGACGTTGAAATCACCACATATGTGGATGTTAGCCGAGGGATGTGAAGACAGTATGTGGTCAATTTTCTCAGATATGCTCTTAAAGATAGTAACTCCGCTGTTGTGGGGCCTATAGAGGGCAAATATAAATGCAGTGGTGTTAGCAAGTGCAACCCTGAAGCACATATAGGGTAAATTAGGATCTTCTCTAGAGATATCCCTGCCACATGGGAAGCCATCCTTAATGTAGGCACATATTCCATGCCCATGGCGATCTTGGGGGTCAGATTTAGCTGTTAAATTTGAGTATCCGTTAATTATGAACTCGTCTAGGGAAGTGGTCGGCCCTATTCCAGTTTCACTTAGAAATAATATTTCCGGTTTTATCTCCTGTAATTGGGTTTCAACCTCTGGAAGGTTGGAACGTAGACCCCCTGATGTTGGAGAAGGAGACCTGGTAGTAGGGGTCTATGTTGAAAGATGGGGTTCTAGGTTTAATCGAGTTTTTATTCTGGAGATATTTCATGTTGAGGTTTGGGATTTGTGGAATAGGTCGGCATACTTGGTTAGAGTAGTACAAAGAGGGAAAGTAAGAGAGAAATAGACAGGAAAATTTTTTTTTTTTGTGGCACACGAAAAGGTAAAGCCGTAACAATTACCCACTAGTATGGCATCGAGAGGCCCCACCAGAGACTACTGCATAGTCCAGATCCACTCACCAAATGGCAATACAGCAGTCCCAGTACTTTACGCCTGCTGATAGGACAGCCTCCTTAGTGGTTAATCCAAGGTTCGGGTCCCTGACTATCAGGCGGATAACGTCAGCCCAGACAAACGTTTACCTCCAGCACCCTTACTAGTGACATGGCCACAAGGACAGACAGAGACAGAAAAATTTCCGACATCTCAAACTACTGGTCACCAAGTACTACCGACCTTTAAGCAGCTTTTTCTTCACCCTTTGTCAGAAAAATCACTCATTGAATGAGGACTGAATGACAAAATAGGAGAAGCGAGAGTTACTGGAGCTGCCGATAAAACATCCACTGTATTATCTACTCTCCATATTAAGTTTAAAATCTATCCTTAAGAAAGGTTTCGGCTTAAAGATTTTTAAGTGTTCTTAAATTTTTGATCAGCAGTGTATTCACACTTTTTAATACATATTACATATAAAGTTATAAGATAGATAGGGCCCGAGCAAAGCTGGGCGGAACTGCTAGTCTATACTCCTATGAATTCGTTTTGTGTGTGTGTGTGTGTGTGTATGTATTGATATTCATATTAAGAACCCTTTTTTCTATTTATTTACAAAGAAAATACAACTTTCTTATATATGGGTTGTGGAATTGCATTCACTAGCAAAACATCTAGCTGATTTGCATATTCTTTTAAACATTCATTTTAATTAATTTCCTATTAGTTTCTTCGGGTTTCTTATGGGATGATCATCTTTAGTTAACTATTACGTTTAATTATAGTAATACAGATATTCTACATGATTTATACTTGCATAATATTTGTGTAAAAAGTTTATAGTAAACACAAAACTGTTTCCATATTTGTGTATACGTATATATTTTTGTTTAAAAAATTTTGCCTACCAAACTCCTCCTAGAGTTTTTGGTCTACAGACATGAAACTTCATATATAAGGTATTTGAATCCATGCAAAACTTTATATTTGGGTTTTAGCCCGGAAAAATCGGTGCAAAAGTGTGAAAATTAAAAAAAAGATTGAATGGCGGCATTACGAATGCATAACGTAGTAGCTATTGGTTCATGTTTTAATTTTTAGGCTTGCAGTAAACATGTTTTCATAGCTCAGTCATTGACGGCAGAGGCAAAATAAATCATGAGCGGAATGTTTTAGTTTGGATTCTCGGTGGTGGCGCACGAGTCTTTTTTTTTTTTACACTTTTTAAATCATTACTATATATTGCGTCCAATATGATCTATAATATAAAAGTCACTTGTCTGTTTAAATGTATGTATGTGTGTATTTATGTTTGCCTAAAACTTTCGACAGAGGCGACAGATTTTCATGAGATCGATATCGTTTTGAAGTGCGACCCTTTGAACGACAAATATCGAAAAATTGGCTAAAAACATTAATTACTTCACTCTCAACTGGGTACTTTTCTACTGGGAGGGGTTGTTTTTCTGCCAATATTTCGAAAGACATCCTCTCTTTCCGATTGATTAGCCTTAATTTAAACCTACGTCACTTCCAGTTGTTACATGATAAAGAGCTGTCCCCTTTTCATGTAAATAAAAAATAGGGAATTAGTTAAATGTAAATATGAAATAGGATAGTCAAGGATTCGAACTTGTGAAGCTAGATTTGGAATTGAAAATTCCAATCATAAGTTAAAATAAATACAGAATGTTATTGAAATAAGGAATTACAATTGTTTAGTTTACATATCTGTATATGGAAAAGGAATGTAATAATGAAATTTGTTTCTGTGAAAATTAATATAAGGAATTTAATCGTCAATTGAAATTGTAAACATATTTTGTGAAGAGGTTATTTGAAAAATAGGTTACTGAACTCAAGGTCATGTCAAGTTTGGCAACGTGACGCATGTCATCCAACGTGCTTTATGAGCACATGTTTAATCATGCGATGACGTGACGAGTTCCCAATATAGGTACAGTTTTTTAGATGCAGTCGGGAAAAAGAGTCGGAGAGAAGCAGAAAGATTCAGACTGATTCTCCGTTAGTATCAAGGCACCCTCTAGAAGTGAGAGGGTTTTAGAAATAACCATGTAACAACTTTGAATCCCTGAGATAAAATCATGTCCGGCCGGTCGAAGATGAAATAAAGGACGTCAACATGTGTTTTTGTGTTGTCCATTTATATTATAAGAACTTTGTGAAAATCATCATCTCAAAAATAGGTAAGAAATATATGTATCAATATTTATAGAAACACTCCCGTCTCTTTATATATACCTGTTTATGTCACCAATATGCTATCTCTTACAATATGAACATCTTAAGACATATGAACACTCAACACATGAACACTCCTAAGATTCTAATCTCTCACTAAGACTCTCCTAAGACGAACAACAACAACAATACAAAATATACGTCATCTTAATACCACCAGTATATAACACGGTTTGGCGATGGGCGCAACAGCAAAGACGTCACGTTTTTTTCACATTCTTTTCCTTCTTCGTGGTACAGATTCTAGCCTCCCTGCCTACTACCACTTTTTTCTTTTTTTTGCTCAACATACACCTCCAAACACCCGAGCAAGCTAGTCTATCTATATATCTATCAAAGTGAATGTGTCTGTGTGCGTGTCTGTCTGTCTGTGTGTCTGTGTACATTTCCCTACACAATAACTCTGTCAATTTTTAGTCTACAGACTCGAAATTGATATACAGGGTACTGAGATTTGGGAAAATCTATGTGATTGGTTTTCGGCCAGAAATTTTGCTGTTAAGAGGTCAAAGTTCAACGATTTGACTTTTGAGAACTCTACCAAACTCCTCCGACAATTTTGGGTCTAAACACTTGAAATTTTAGATATAGGTTCCTTGGACATGGATCTAACTTAATAACTGTATTTGAGCCCAAAACAATAAATGTTAAGGGGTGATAATAGGCGTCAAAGTTTAAAAAATTGATCGTTTTTCTTTTTTTTTTGCTCAGCATACACTTTCAAACACCCGGGCAACGCCGGGCACCCATGCTAATATATCTATAAAAGTGACCGTGTCTGTGTGTGTCTGTGTGTGTGTGTCTGTGTGTGTACATTACTCTACACAATAAATCTGTCAATTTTCAGTTTACAAATTCAAAATTTGATATACAGGGTACTGAGATTTGGGAAAATCTATGTGATTGGTTTTCGGCCAGAAATTTTGCTGTTAAGGGGTCAAAGTTCAACGATTTGACCTTTGAGAACTCTACCAAACTCTTCTGACAATTTTGGGTCTAAACACTTGAAATTTTAGATATAGGTTCTTTGGACATAGATCTAACTTAAAAACTAGATTTGAGCCCAAAAAATAAATTTTAAGGGGTCATAATAGAGGTCAAATTAAAAAAAATTGACCGTTGTTTTGTTTTTTTAGCTTAGCCCTCCAAACACCCGGGCAACGCCGGAAACCCATGCTAGTATATCTATAAAAGTAAAAATGTGTGTGTGTGTGTGTGTGTGTGTGTGTGTGTGTGTGTGTGTGTGTGCACTTCCCTACCAAATAACTCTGTCAATTTTCGGGCTACAGACTCCAGATTTGACATAAGGGGTATTGAGATTTGGGAAAATCTTTTTGATCAGTTTTCGGCCAGGTTACTTGGACATGGATCAAACATTTTAATTTAATTTCAGCCCAAAAACAATAAATGTTAAGAGGTCATAATTGAGGTCAAAGTTAAAAAAATTTGACGTCTTCGGTCTCTACCAACTTTTCTCTATGGTAGTAAGGAAACCTATTATATTGAAAGGCATTACCGTACATATTCACACTTTTTAATATATACATATGCACATAAAGTTATGAACAGTACATAGGGCCCGAGCTGGTCGGAACTGCTAGTATATCTATAAAAGTGAAATTGCCTGTGTGTGTGTGGTGTGTGTGTGTGTGTGTGTGTGTGTGTGTGTGTGTGTGTGTGTGTGTGTGTGTGTGTGTGTGTATTTCCCTACCAAATAACTCTGTCGATTTTCAGTATACTGCTTCGAGATTTGACATAAGGGGTACTGAGATTTGGGAAAATTTTTTTAATCAGTTTTCGGCCAGGAATTTGGCTCTTAAGGGGTCAAAGTTCAACGATTTGCCCTGTGAAAACTCTATCAAACTTCTCCAACAATTTTGTGTCTAAACACTTGATATTTTAGATGTAGATTACTTGGACATGGATCAAACTTTATAATTTGATTTGAGCCCAAAACAATAAATGTTAAGAGGTCATAATTGGGGTCAAAGTTTAAAAAAAAAATTGACCTCTGCAGTCTCTACCAAATTACTAAGACAATTTTTGGTCTAAACATTTTAAATTTTACATAAAGTGTATTCAGACATAGGGCAAGCGTTTTAAAAGCGTTTTTTTTGCTGAAAATTTGACTTCCAAGAGGTCAAAGTTCAAAAGATTTGACCTTTGTGATCTCTAGCAAAGTATTCAGCCAATTTTTGGTCAAAACTTTTGAAATTTGACTTAAAGGGTATTCAGACATGCAGCAAGTTTTTAATCAGTTTTTGGGTGAAAATTTGGCTGCCAATAGGTCAAAGTTGATAGAGTTGATCTTTACAGATTCTACCAAACTTCTCCGCCAATTTTGGGCCTAAACACTTGAAATTTTAGATGTAAGTTAACTGGACATAAGTCAAACTTTTTAATATATATATACATATGCACATAAAGTTATGAACAATACATAGGGGTCATGCAAAGTCGGGCTGAACTGCTAGTATATATATATATGTGGGAGAGAGGTTGCAGGGAAGAGAAAAGGGCATCCTCCACTAAGCCACGAAGTCTATTTTGTACTCTGTCAAAGATGTGGCAGCAGTACTCCATCCTTGGACGTACTTGGCTTTTATATAGATAGAGAATTGCATCAGCTCTGATATATCTACTGGAGCAGTAGAAGGATCCCACCATTTTTCCAGCGACCTTGGCAACAGACTTGATGTACATGTTCCATTTCAGGTCAGGAGTAAAGGTCAATCCAAGAAGCTTATCAAAACATGGAGCCTCCCCTAGATGAGAGCCATCGATTTCAATTGATGCCAGATGGGGATCAGAGCGTTAATGATATAAAGATAGGAGCTTGGTTTTAGATGCATTAAAATTAACCAGCCACCTCTTCCCCCACTGTACCGTGCGCTCAAGATCAGAGGAGAGAGAATCAGAGGGAACTTTATCATTTAAATGGTATTGTCATCAGCATAGATGTCAACGAATGATTTAAGTATGTGTTTTGTGAGATCATTGATGTAGATCAAGAAGAGAGTTGGGCCCAGGATGGACCCCTGAGGCACTCCAGCATTAATATTGTGGACCCCTGATTTCTGCTCATCAACCACTACTCTTATGAACCTATCAGAGAGAAATGATTTAATAATTGAGAAAACATTTCCAGTTATACCGTAGCTGGAAATCTTGTGAAGTAGGCCTTTATGCCATACCTTATCGTAGGCCTTTGATATGTCAAGAGCAATTACCCCAGAAAGGAAGCCTTTGTCGAGAGATTCACTAATCCTATGAGATATAACCGTTAGTACATCTGCTGTAGATCTGGCAGAATGGAAACCATATTGCATGTCATTAAGAAGGTTGTTTATTGTTGAGGTGGTTGACTACTTCTCTATTTATTATGGATTCCAGCAACTTACTCATGACATACAGGAGAGTTATTGGTCTGTACTTAGAGGTAGAAGACTTGTCACCTGAATTCTTAAATACAGGGAATACTGGTGAGGTTTTCCAGGGTGTTGGGAAGCACTTCTCCTAAAGCAATGCTTAAACAGTTTTGTAAGTATGGGGGCAAGTTCTGGTTGAAGCTTTTTCAACATTATAATTGGAATCAAGGTTCTTGATTAGCTTGGCAACATCATGCACAGATATTTGTATGTTGCATAGCGTGTTGTCTGTTATAGAAGGAAATACGGGGAGTTGATGGCCTTCGTCGCATAGGGTAGAATTAGCTGCAAAGTTCTTGGCAAATAGTTTGGCCTTGTCTGATGCTGACGGGATGACCTCAGGTCCATTGATAATGGTTGGGATAGAATGTACGCTTCTGTTCAGGATCCTGTTTGCTATTTGCCAAAACTGGTGGGAACCAAGCCACTGCTCAGCTACTTTGGATTTAACAGACTGAGCTAAAAGCTCTCTTGCATTTTTTATTACTCTTTTACAGTGGTTGCTGGCAGACGTGAAAGCAGCTTTAGTCTCAGTGCATCTATTACGTTGGTAGCTATGGAAAAAGTGATTCCTGTGTGCGATGGTAGCAGCACATTCTGGGGAGAACCATGGCTAGCTGTTAGGTTTTTGTTGGAATTTTTGGATAGTATGAATCGGTCTATGCCTACAATAAACCATTCGGTCAGGTCTGATACTATAGAGGACACATCCTTTTTAAACATGGAATGCAGAGGTAGATCAGATAAAAATGTACAGAAGCTATCCCAGCCAACCGTAGAGTATCGATATACTGTACGGTGGAGGGGTACGTCTGAAGACTTATTACATTTCATTTTTATCTTAACTGATACAACCGAGTGGTCGGCAGATCTCAGAGGAGACATAATGGAACATGAACATAGCTCAGGGGAAGTTGTGAGAAAAAGGTCTAGAAGGCTTGTGTACTGACCGGAAGTATCGGGCACATGAGTGAGTTCGTGAACAATCTGGGTGAGGTCATAGGCAAAATCATGACAGAACCTCACCTCATCATCTGTCTTGTTAGCCAAAGGATGAGCAGACAGGATGTGGTCAATTTTCTCAGATATACTCTTAAATATAGTAACTCCGCTGTTGTGGGGGCGATAGAGGGCAAATATAAATGCGGTGGTGTAAGCAAGTGCAACCCGGAAGCACATAAAAGATAATTTAGGGTCTTCTCTGGAGATATCCCTACCACACAGAAAGCCATCTTTAATGTAGGCACATATTCCATGCCCATGACGATCTTGGGGGTCAAATTTAGATGTTAAGTTAGAGTATCCTTTAATTATGAACTCGTCTAAGGAAGTGGTTGGCCTTATGCCAGTTTCGCTTAGGAAGAATATGTCTGGTTTTGTCTCCTGTAATTGGGTTTCAACCTCTGGAAGGTTGGAACATAGACCCCTGATGTTGGAGAAGGAGACATGGTAGTAGGGGTCTATATTGGAGGATGGGGTTCTAGGTTTATTCGCATTTTTTGGGGGGAGATATTTCATGTTGAGGTTTTTGGGGTTTGTGGAACAGGTTGACAGACTTGGTTAGAGCAGGACAGAGAGGGAAAGTAAGAGAGAAAAAGACAGGAAAATTTTTTTGTCTTTTTGTAGCACATGATAAGGTAAAGCCGTAACAATTACCCACTAGTATAGCATCGAGAGGTCCCACCAGAAACTACTGCATGGTCTAGAATCCATTCACCAAATGGCAATCCAGCAACCTCAGTACTTTGCACCTGCTGATAGGACAGCCTCCTTAGGTTCGGGTCCCTGATTCTCAAGTGGGTGACGTCAGCCTAGATGAAACGTTTACCTTCAGCACCCTTACTAGTGACATGGCCACAAGGATAGACATAGAAACAGAAAATTTCCGACATCTCAGGCTACTGTTCAGGAAGTACTGCCGCTCTGGAAAGCAGCTTTTTCTTCACCCTTTGTCAGAAAAATCACTCATTGGATGTGAGGGACAAATAAGGAGAAGTGAGAGTAACGAGAGCTGCTGATAACGCATCCACAATGCGTTGTCTACTCTCCAATTCGAAATTAAAGATATTTAAAGATAAATTCCCTCCCATATTTACGAATGAGATGAAAATGGAATACGTTACTGTAATTGCTGTTTAAAGGTATTATATTTTTTTCTTCTTATCCACGAGACACCTCCAACGCATTCTAGGCTTTCCATTTCATCGACACTTGCTTTCGGGTTATCAGTGCTTATGGCAGACAGGGTAGGAGATGGAGGGGTCGCGGTGGGAGGGAAGATTTCGTTTATATTTATAGAGAAAATAAAACAATAATCCTAAAACAAATTTTTTTTTCTTTCTTTTTCTTGGGGTGGGGGGGAATATTCTAGATACTTTTTCATTTAACGACTAACTGAAACAAAATATTATATTAATGTTGTGGTAGCATTGTGCGTGTTCGCCAACACAAATTGATGAAAATTGATACCAAGTTAATTTATTTACAACCGTAGACGTTATTTAAAATGAGTAAAAAACATTTATACATTTTTCATACAGACAGTATATTTTTTCGTGGAAAATGTATAAGACCATATTTGTGCATTTGTTGATCTCTTCGATCATGAGTGGACTGAGATTAACATGTTTTGTTCAATGTGGTTACATAGTTAATTCAGTGATTGCCACAAACTCTTGAAAATTCAGTATGTTATTGCTATACATCTTATGAGATGACTGACCAATTTTTATGATTTCAGGTTCAAATGAACAATTACCCTCTACTAAAGCCTGATTGTCACAACGTGAAAACATTTTAAAAGAACGACATGCAATAAAATTCTGTTTTAAACTTGGAAAAAATGCCACAGAAATATATGGAATGCTTCAGACTGCTTTTGGACCAACTTGCATGAATCAAGCTTCAGTTTTTGAATGGCATAAAAGATTCAAGGTAAGCAGGGAGTCTGTGAGGGATGATAAGAAATATGAGAGGAGTAAGGAAGTCAGAACACCAGAGTTGATTCACGAAATAAAGAATTTCATGTATAAGAACTGTCATGTATCTATAGAGACAATAAGTGCACAGTTTGATGTCAGTGTGGGAACTGTACACACAATTATTCATGAGGAGCAAGATTTTCACGAATGCACCAGTCCACAACTCCATTCTTGTCACAGACTATTTGACCAAGATGGCCATCAAGACAGTTCCTCAACCTCCCTATAGTACAGACCTTGCTCCCTGTGACTTCGCTATTCCCTAGGCTCAAGGAAAACTTTAGAGGCAGTCGTTATGAGACATTTGAGGAGATGAAAGAGACTGTCATGAGGGTCATTGACACACTCACATGAAAGGACTTCCATGGGGCTTTCCACAAGTTGTTCGAACGGTACAGCAAGTGCATTGCAGCCGGAGAAGATTACTTTGAAGGGGACTAGAGTTTCATTAATAAAAGTGTCATACCAAAAAAGTCTGAAAACTTATTGAACGTACCTCATACAAAATTTCTGAGACATTGCTAGTTTAATTTCACTTTTTATGCATGGAGATATGCTTGCCATTGAGTGATGAATAACAGTTAGATGAAGAACAGGTAGAAATAAGTTAAAACACATAAAAAGTTAAAGCGATTCAGGTGGACTGGAGAATCAATAAGTATTTGCTGTTACGATGTGATCGTATTCTACCATATTTTGTGACTATATAGAGAAGCTTACCACACTGTCTCAGAGCAGTCTTTATGTATACTATTCTGTGCTTCTGTAAATACACACTTTTTAAAATATACCACCGGAAACAACATATCCCAGACTTATTATGCACACAAAACATGCAATGAGAACTTGAACTTATATCGGATACAACATAATCATTATTACAACGGACAATTGGATTTTTGAAAATAGAAATAAAATGACTTCTGCATGACGTCACTTCCGTTGATGGCATCACTTCCGGTATCGAGTACCGGAGTCAGAGATTGGCACGTGGCCAAGCAGGTCGTGTGCACACGCCCAAACATTGAGGAATGGTATTGTTCAACTCGCTTTGTCTGTAATCTATGTGAATACATGTTTCGTTTCCTAAAAATCCTTTGTTCCTTTCGTTTATTACCATTTAACCCCATAATAGCAATGTGTTGTAAAAAATTGTTAATTACAATGATAACAGCTAGACTAAATTTTTATAACACAATGTGTGCCAAATCTGTGAAAAGAAACATTCTAACACGAGAATTTAAAAAGTTTTCATTTTTGATGAAAAAGATTTTGAGTTATTATCCAATAGGAGATTTTAAAATCTAACAACAACAAAAACTAATTAATTTTCCTTCGTTTTTTAAAATTATTTTTCTTTAGGCAGGAAAAAAATGAAGAAATATCTAACATTGCTGCCGTATATATATATATATATATATATATATATATATATATATATATATATATATATATATATGTATGTATATATATATATATATATATATATATATATATATATATATATATATATATATATATATATGTATGTATATATATATATCATAAGAGTTAATCGTTGGTATATCATGGAACATAAAAACAAAGTACATGCATCTAAATCGATCTTCTGACGCACCGTTGTTTCATCGGACGGATCAAAAGCTGACTGTGTTGACAACTTCAAATACCTGGGAGGCCATTCTGAAAGCGAACATGATATGAATGTTAGGATAGCGCTAGAGAAAGTATGGAAATCTCCAATTAAGAAAGAAACCAAGATCTTTAAAACCTGCATAGAGTCAATCCTTCTCAGAATCATGCCGGGTATGAAAGGCTATGCAATTGACCAGTGAGATAATCAGAGTCACCAAAGCAGATCACAAGAAGTTTATGTTCACGTAGATGATGGGAGGATGGAATGACATGCATAGGACTCAGTCTAATCTGTAGTACCGCAACCTGGAACGTCTAACACGAGTGCCAGGAATAAAGTGAAGTTGTAACCATGCACTAATCGCAACCTGTGACACATATATTAGTTCTATAATTGTGCTGGTTATTCATTGACTCTGAGGATAAATATAGTCCTGAGGATTAAATCCAGTTCATGAGTCATTCACAGTTTCCCTCGTTCTAATACATAGTATGAACTTACACTTGCCTGATCTAAGCTTTGAGACAAGTATATGAGTACAACCAGCTATTGTTGAGTTTATGGTGGAAAGGGTTTCTGCTGTTTGACAAATAATGGCCGACAATTAGATCATAATGAAAGTGATGTCAGCGACAAATAGACAGCATCTCGGGAAAATGGGGAGAGATAATGCTCATGTGGCTCTGAGGTCTGATTTTGTTGACTGCATGTTTAGCAGTGGAAGCAGAGGCATGATAGTGGATCCTGGAAGAGGGAGATCTGAATCTCTGCACATAACAGCAACCTTTAACAAGTGACATGTTGGATGATGTTAACGACAATATTGATAACTGATCCTCTTTTCACAAACATATCGAGTTAAGATGAACAAATCCAATTCAAGCACTGAGTCACCCAATGACTGTTGGTGCAAGAATTGATCACTGATGGGAGTGCATTACCAGACAGTGTGTTTAACCATGTGGCATTGTGATGGGAACTGCGGATGGAAAATGGTGATATTTCTTCTTTTTCTTTAGGGGTGGTGGCAGTGTCTGTTAGTGATTCCCAACCTTTTTTACATGGAGGCACACTAGTAAGTTTATTTAAATTTTTGCGGCACACCTATCATAAAAAATGAGTATTTTCTACTCAGAAAGCCTCTTTGCAATTAAAAAACAAATAAGCAAAAAAAAAAAAAGATCATATAATGAGGATTTTTATCAACATATTCTGTATTCAATATTTGGCATAAAATAATAATGGTGAATGTCAGTGGAACAGTTGTGTCTGGTGTTTTTTAACTACTGCAGCAATACGTGGGCAAATGAATGAATGTGAAAGAGACACGCTTAACTCTTTTTCAATATTTTGAAGTCTTTTGCATTTTTATTTTTAATATTATTTACGTAAGACATTCCCAGTTCACATAGGTACAAAGTTGAGAATTGTAGATTTCGATGGCTCTTTTTACTTAGAATTGGAATTAAGTGATGTCATCATGATTAAATAATTAAATGTTTATATTAAACAAAATGAAATGAAATGGTTTCTAGCTATATCTTTGCAGCACACCAGTAATCATTCCATAGCACATTAATGCGCCATAGCACAGTGGTTGGAAACCATTGGTCTAAGTGTCAGAATATACAGACATTTTGGCTATACGTTATCAGACAAGGAATCGCTGCAGCACGAGTATTGCAAACAGAACAATAGCAAATACCAAGTTTTACTAGACGAGAGTAAAAAGCATCCATTTATAGCAGCAGTGGTGGTGGACACATAGGCAGCAACGACTAGTATGATAAAACGTCAACGGATTACTGAAGGGAAAATGTTAAATGTACAGAGAGTCAGTGGGTGACGATTCAACATGCCACAACCCCAGCTTTAGGCAACATGGCTCTTCCTTTGAGTTTTCACAACCGTCTATTAAGCAAACATTTCTAGACAACAACAAGCAGGAAGTCTATAATATTTTCTGAAGAGAATCACCCAAATCATGTCTTTCAACTCACCGTACAACCACACATTTTGGTAGATATTTTTATTGGTCAAAAGAAAAAAAAAATGTTGCAAGACTTTGTATATCTGAACAGATACACTTTTTAAAAAACATAACTTCTTTCTACATGTGTATGTTTTAAAGGAACAATTTTCCTCTTTTCAGCAAAAGAAACTGATGTTTGTTGTTGCAATTTTGATGTTAATTCAGATGTGTTCTCATGTGTTGCTATGACCAATAAAATTACTCATGCGTTGCTATGACCAATAAAATTTCTCATGAGTTGCTATGACCAATAAAATTTATTTTTTTATCAGTTAAAAGAATTTAGCAATCACATCAAAGACCTATTTTGTTGATCGATGATGTACGTGCAGAACCGTCACATTAGATTGAGTTGCGGTTTGCCTTCACATGCACATACTCATGCCTAGACTCATAAGTGCATAGGATTGTAACAGAGCGCATATGAGTGCGTATGAAAATATCAACAGGATGGATGGCAAGCGATTGCATTAGCAGCAGGAGCAACGTTTGAATGCGTATGCAAATTAGGAAGTGTGCATAAGCTCGCAAAAAAAGAAAAAGGAAAAAAAATGTCACCACATGGTTGAGAAGAAAAAAGTCGAGGCTGAAGTAGATGGATGTGCAAAGTGAACGCAAAAATGGGCTGGTTGTGGCTAGCATGCAGTCAGAAGAAAGAGAAATGCGAGCCAAGTTAGATGGACATGTGGCAGCGAGAGGCTTTTTAAGTTGTGTCGAGATGGGGGATAATAATGCTTTTGTTGAAAAAAGAAAAAATGCCGACTTGGATTTATTTTGTTTTATTTGTTCTTTTTTGACAGTACCGGATCGCATGGGGGTTCGAGAGAGGTTTGAACTGTACAGACATAGTTCGAGCATTACAGGATGTGATGATGCATACTCGAAGTCAATGTGCTTTTTAAGTCGTGTCAAGATGGGGGAGTAATGGTAATAAATGCACCAACAAAATTTGTCACTAAAAATATGATTCAAACCAGGGTTAATCGCCCCATGATAGGATGTACTTTGTTCTCTTCATTTTGCAACAAGTGGCTTGCTTGGACAAAACTCCAGGATGTAGCATCCGTTTATCTACAAAAGCTAACATACCAAATAATTCTTGCTATGTTCTTGTATTTTCTTGAATAAAAGTTGATGCATACCAGTAAGGGACAATTTCAATATTTGCCCTGATTGCGATACAATTACCGATTCTGTACTAAATTCCCGATTCCAATTCCGATTCTTTATAAATCTCTAAATAATTAACGATAAAGTTGCTATTTTTTCCAATTACTGTAAAAATGTTAAATGTGCAAATATTTTCTCAAACGTAAAAAACAAACTTGTGGGAGGGATGATCTAGAGATTTTAGTTTTACTGTGTAAAATCAATAAATATATGGTAGTGTAAAATCAATAAATATATGGTAGTGTAAAATCAATAAATATATGGTAGTGTAAAATCAATAAATATATGGTAGTGTAAAATCAATAAATATATGGTAGTGTAAAATCAATAAATATATGGTAGTGTAAAATCAATAAATATATGGTAGTGTAAAATCAATAAATATATGGTAGTGTAAAATCAATAAATATTTGGTAGTGTAAAATCAATAAATATATGGTAGTGTAAAATCAATAAATATATGGTAGTGTAAAATCAATAAATATATGGTAGTGTAAAATCAATAAATATATGGTAGTGTAAAATCAATAAATATATGGTAGTGTAAAATCAATAAATATTTGGTAGTGTAAAATCAATGAATATATGGTAGTGTAAAATCAATAAATATTTGGTAGTGTAAAATCAATAAATATATGGTAGTGTAAAATCAATAAATATATGGTAGTGTAAAATCAATAAATATATGGTAGTGTAAAATCAATAAATATATGGTAGTGTAAAATCAATAAATATTTGGTAGTGTAAAATCAATAAATATATGGTAGTGTAAAATCAATAAATATATGGTAGTGTAAAATCAATAAATATATGGTAGTGTAAAATCAATAAATATATGGTAGTGTAAAATCAATAAATATATGGTAGTGTAAAATCAATAAATATATGGTAGTGTAAAATCAATAAATATATGGTAGTGTAAAATCAATAAATATATGGTAGTGTAAAATCAATAAATATATGGTAGTGTAAAATCAATAAATATATGGTAGTGTAAAATCAATAAATATTTGGTAGTGTAAAATCAATAAATATATTGTAGTGTAAAATCAATAAATATATGGTAGTGTAAAATCAATAAATATATGGTAGTGTAAAATCAATAAATATATGGTAGTGTAAAATCAATAAATATATGGTAGTGTAAAATCAATAAATATATGGTAGTGTAAAATCAATAAATATATGGTAGTGTAAAATCAATAAATATATGGTAGTGTAAAATCAATAAATATTTGGTAGTGTAAAATCAATAAATATATGGTAGTGTAAAATCAATAAATATATGGTAGTGTAAAATCAATAAATATATGGTAGTGTAAAATCAATAAATATATGGTAGTGTAAAATCAATAAATATATGGTAGTGTAAAATCAATAAATATATGGTAGTGTAAAATCAATAAATATATGGTAGTGTAAAATCAATAAATATATGGTAGTGTAAAATCAATAAATATATGGTAGTGTAAAATCAATAAATATATGGTAGTGTAAAATCAATAAATATTTGGTAGTGTAAAATCAATAAATATATGGTAGTGTAAAATCAATAAATATATGGTAGTGTAAAATCAATAAATATATGGTAGTGTAAAATCAATAAATATATGGTAGTGTAAAATCAATAAATATATGGTAGTGTAAAATCAATAAATATATGGTAGTGTAAAATCAATAAATATATGGTAGTGTAAAATCAATAAATATTTGGTAGTGTAAAATCAATAAATATATGGTAGTGTAAAATCAATAAATATATGGTAGTGTAAAATCAATAAATATTTGGTAGTGTAAAATCAATAAATATTTGGTAGTGTAAAATCAATAAATATATGGTAGTGTAAAATCAATAAATATATGGTAGTGTAAAATCAATAAATATATGGTAGTGTAAAATCAATAAATATATGGTAGTGTAAAATCAATAAATATATGGTAGTGTAAAATCAATAAATATATGGTAGTGTAAAATCAATAAATATATGGTAGTGTAAAATCAATAAATATATGGTAGTGTAAAATCAATAAATATATGGTAGTGTAAAATCAATAAATATTTGGTAGTGTAAAATCAATAAATATATGGTAGTGTAAAATCAATAAATATTTGGTAGTGTAAAATCAATAAATATATGGTAGTGTAAAATCAATAAATATATGGTAGTGTAAAATAAATAAATATATGGTAGTGTAAAATAAATAAATATATGGTAGTGTAAAATCAATAAATATTTGGTAGTGTAAAATCAATAAATATATGGTAGTGTAAAATCAATAAATATATGGTAGTGTAAAATCAATAAATATATGGTAGTGTAAAATCAATAAATATATGGTAGTGTAAAATCAATAAATATATGGTAGTGTAAAATCAATAAATATATGGTAGTGTAAAATCAATAAATATTTGGTAGTGTAAAATCAATAAATATTTGGTAGTGTAAAATCAATAAATATATGGTAGTGTAAAATCAATAAATATATGGTAGTGTAAAATCAATAAATATTTGGTAGTGTAAAATCAATAAATATATGATAGTGTAAAATCAATAAATATATGGTAGTGTAAAATCAATAAATATTTGGTAGTGTAAAATCAATAAATATTTGGTAGTGTAAAATCAATAAATATATGGTAGTGTAAAATCAATAAATATATGGTAGTGTAAAATCAATAAATATTTGGTAGTGTAAAATCAATAAATATATGGTAGTGTAAAATCAATAAATATATGGTAGTGTAAAATCAATAAATATATGGTAGTGTAAAATCAATAAATATATGGTAGTGTAAAATCAATAAATATATGGTAGTGTAAAATCAATAAATATATGGTAGTGTAAAATCAATAAATATATGGTAGTGTAAAATCAATAAATATTTGGTAGTGTAAAATCAATAAATATTTGGTAGTGTAAAATCAATAAATATATGGTAGTGTAAAATCAATAAATATATGGTAGTGTAAAATCAATAAATATATGGTAGTGTAAAATCAATAAATATATGGTAGTGTAAAATCAATAAATATTTGGTAGTGTAAAATCAATAAATATTTGGTAGTGTAAAATCAATAAATATATGGTAGTGTAAAATCAATAAATATATGGTAGTGTAAAATCAATAAATATATGGTAGTGTAAAATCAATAAATATATGGTAGTGTAAAATCAATAAATATTTCGTAGTGTAAAATCAATAAATATATGGTAGTGTAAAATCAATAAATATATGGTAGTGTAAAATCAATAAATATATGGTAGTGTAAAATCAATAAATATATGGTAGTGTAAAATCAATAAATATATGGTAGTGTAAAATCAATAAATATATGGTAGTGTAAAATCAATAAATATATGGTAGTGTAAAATCAATAAATATTTGGTAGTGTAAAATCAATAAATATATGGTAGTGTAAAATCAATAAATATATGGTAGTGTAAAATCAATAAATATATGGTAGTGTAAAATCAATAAATATATGGTAGTGTAAAATCAATAAATATTTCGTAGTGTAAAATCAATAAATATATGGTAGTGTAAAATCAATAAATATATGGTAGTGTAAAATCAATAAATATATGGTAGTGTAAAATCAATAAATATATGGTAGTGTAAAATCAATAAATATATGGTAGTGTAAAATCAATAAATATTTGGTAGTGTAAAATCAATAAATATTTCGTAGTGTAAAATCAATAAATATATGGTAGTGTAAAATCAATAAATATTTCGTAGTGTAAAATCAATAAATATATGGTAGTGTAAAATCAATAAATATATGGTAGTGTAAAATCAATAAATATTTGGTAGTGTAAAATCAATAAATATATGGTAGTGTAAAATCAATAAATATATGGTAGTGTAAAATCAATAAATATTTGGTAGTGTAAAATCAATAAATGTATGGTAGTGTAAAATCAATAAATATTTGGTAGTGTAAAATCAATAAATATATGGTAGTGTAAAATCAATAAATATATGGTAGTGTAAAATCAATAAATATATGGTAGTGTAAAATCAATAAATATATGGTAGTGTAAAATCAATAAATATTTGGTAGTGTAAAATCAATAAATATATGGTAGTGTTAAATCAATAAATATATGGTAGTGTAAAATCAATAAATATATGGTAGTGTAAAATCAATAAATATATGGTAGTGTAAAATCAATAAATATATGGTAGTGTAAAATCAATAAATATATGGTAGTGTAAAATCAATAAATATATGGTAGTGTAAAATCAATAAATATATGGTAGTGTAAAATCAATAAATATTTATTATTTTTGGAAGATTTTGTTTTAAACAAAATCAAATCAGAAGGATAATTAAAGAAATCGTTTTTCTGATTCTGATATCGATTCTGATACCCCAAAGTTCAGATTTTTTTTATTCTGATTCCGATTAATCGTCCCAATACTAATATTTACTAGTGGAAAATGTTGGTGTTTTTTTTTAATTGTAAACCTTTTCTTATTCAATATTTAATCTCCCTTTACCGTGCTAGAAAGTTACTTACGCCTGAGAGTATCCTGTACCTCTACAAGGCCACCATTTGCACATGTATGGAGTATTGTTGTCACATTTGGGCTGGTGCATCTGCTATTAGTTTCTCACTTTTGGACAGGGTTCAAAAGAGAGTCACCAACCTAATAGGTCCCAAACTGTCTACTAGGTTTCAGTCTCTCTTCCATCGACGAAATGTTGCATCCCTTTGCCTGTTTTACAAGTATTTTAATGGTAAAATGCTCTGATGAACTACGAGCTCTTGTACCCCTTCAACGTAAATACCGCCAACAAACCTGACAGGCAACAAAATCCCACCCTTTCACAGGAGAGATCCCCAGATGCCAGAAAGACTTCTACTCTTATAGTTTCTTCCCTAGGGCTGCTAGACTTTGGAACTCCCTTTTGGGCTTCTGCTTACCTGACTGTATTATTATGCAGAAGTTCAAGTGTAATGTAAACAGACATCTTGCTGCTCAATCCCCTACATAGTATTTCTGCAAATTATGTCCCAGATAGTAGCCCCCTACATCAAAGTGGGACTGTGCCTTGTTTGGGGTGAAAATGCAATTAAAAAAAAAATGATATCAGATGCGGCCAGACACATCTTATTATAGCAAGTTATCTTTTTCTTCCTAACCAATGATCTAATCAACCAATAAAACTAAAAATTAAATAAGAAACACTTTAAATATAAGGGTGATGGGAGACGTGGAAAGCATAGCCAATCCTCGTCTTTGGAGTTGGGATTATGAAAAATGTTCAGTTTGCATGTAGGGGGTATATCCTCCCAGGCTTTGTCTCCTTATATCAAGGAAGCAGGATGCATTTATTTAATGCTTCCTAGATTGTCCTCACTGGAAAATGTCAACTGGTTTATAAGTATCCATTTTATCGTTGTCTAATGTAATCCATTTTGAGGGGAACTGGACTTCCAACCTTGAATTTGTTCGAACATGTTTTTCCACACATGTATGCACGCACATATGCACACACACGCATGCATATACACATCCTCATGCACATACACACATGTACGCACGCACATACGCACACACACACACACACACACACACACATATACACATCCTCATACACACACAAGTACGCACACATGCAAAACGTCACTTCCCCTGAAAGGAATTCTAGACATGCGCAGTCAGAACACTCACCCCGATATAAAAGTCCACAACACTATTCAACTTCCTCTTTCTTCCCTTTTGCCTGGTTTCGTCAACCAGGCAAGTTCGGCGTCCATAGCTCTTGGTTTGAAGATTTTTCCACGTGGACGACTGCTATCATGAACGCACGGTTTTGCTGAGGCAAACACTCCCTTTCTATTTTCCTTTCTACGTGCAGGACGGCCATTTCTCATCCTCAACTTCATTCCTTTCTTTTCCATGCACGTAGTTGTCAATGCCTGAATGAACACGTGTTACACCTAAACCATTTTAATTTTAACAGAAAATAAACGACATGTTTATTTTATCCAACAATTGAGTTTTGTTTCCTTCTTTCCATTCGTTTCATTATTTTCTTTTATAGCGAGTTAGGGTATTTATATCCTGGTCCGCAACAAATTTGATTGTTTGTCATATCTCACATTGGTGGGAGTTTCTTTTCACAAAGGGCAGATTTTGATACAACGTTGTTTTTTTCATGTGGAGAAAATCTATCACCGCCAAAAGGTGAGCTCTATACTGGTTTGGTTGTTTTGTTTTATGACATATCAACTCTTTTCTGGTTATTTAATGTTTGAATCCAATTACTTTGGAAAAAAGGTTTTATGGTTCAACTTCTTTATGTTTTCAAATATTTATTCATGGTGTTTGTCTTAGTTTGGAAAATTTTTTTGTTTTTAACTTTGCAGAACATGATTGAGTTTTGCAAATTAAAAAAAATAAAACAATTACATCAATATTTGGTGCATTTTAAGTCAGAAAACCGATATCTACAGACATCCTAATCTGGTAACACCATTGAACTCTGGGTTAGAGTAAAAATGAAATTGTTTCGTTGCAGAAGAATCTCTTTTTTACCAAACGAAGATAGAAAAGAAAAATGTTACACTTTGATCCTAATCAATCAATCGCATATAAAAAAGAAAATACAAAGGAAACGTCTACATATGAACTCAGAACTAATATTTATTTCTCGTTAGTGTAATTTACACAGACACCCGCCTTATCCTGTTCCTTTGTGAGGATATATTTTACACCTGGAGGCTGGGACATGTCTTCTTGTAAATCTATTTTTTATCCCCCTTTTCAATAACCATGAATCATAGTTATTCCCGTTTGTGTTTTTATCGACATCGTCCACAACTATTATGGACATCTTTCTCTTTCTTTCTTTCTTTTTTTTTTTTTTTTTGAAAATGTGCATCTCTAAAAATTCTCCGTCTTTTACCCTTTTCATTCGATACGCATCTTTATAATAGCTCTTCTTTTTCCCAGCAAGCACGTGACCCGTCCGCCATGTTGTTTTCTTCCAAGCAAAGTAGCAGCAGCAGCCGTATATAAAGTCTCGACTAGCATGACTGGACGTCATTGCATACACACGTACGCCATGTATGTTAGTTGATTCTGTCCAAATTTTACTATTTTTTTTCTATTATTGTCTTTTAAAAAGAAACCAAAACGGGGGAAAAAAATAATTACTACTTACACCGTCCGTCTCTTTTCAAAATATTTTAAAGCAAAAAACGGATGGCAAAGAAAACATCTTTCACCTTACGTTAAAAAATAAAAGGAGAGAATGGTATTAATTTAAGAATCAAGGTTTAAAAGAAACGAGAAAAAATAAACTAACAACAACAAAAAAATCCTTTTAAATCCGTCCGTTTGTTATTCATATTGGTCGATTATTAGCAAACGAATTGACCTAAAGCATTCATTTCGTTTTTAAACAAAACATTAAAAGAAAGAAATTAATAATCCCGAAAAACATGTGAAAAACTGGGAAAAAGGATTAAAAAATATGATTTAATTATTTTCTTAAAACACGGATACCATTAACAACATTTTTAGGTAAGTATTAACACTTAAATTTATTATTTATTAACTATATCTCTCCGGCGTTGTCCGGGAGTATTACTTTCGTTTTTGTTATTTAATTATATTGTTTGGTCATTAATTCAATGAAATGATTATAAAAGTAAAACTAATTTGGTCATGGTAATGTTTTAATTTGTGTTTCTAAAATTATTAGGTATTAAAAAAAAAAATCTCCAAAAACCATTCAATCAATTAAATAAGAATTCGACGATAAAATCCCTAAATCTCTTTCTATTCGACAGTTTAAATGCTTCCAAATTGCATTCACATTTTGAAAAGTTATGAAATAATATATTTTTTTGTAACTATTAATAAAATAATTTAGTTAAATTGATTTGTTTACGAAGAAATCGAAATGCATTGTGATGGATTGAATTTCATAATTCATTCTTTTTTTTTAATATATTTAAAAAAAAAATCATTATTTTATGAAATTACATTTTTGATTTCGATAAATATTCGAATAATAGTTTAATGAATGTCTTCGTCACAAACACATGTGAAAAGTTTCTCTACCACATAGAAAAAAAATACATTTCTTTTCAACTCGACTTAAATTATTTTTTTTAATCGATTCATGAATTTTTATTTGAATTTTATTGAATATTTTATTCCGTAGAAATCGTTTTTTTCTCTAAAAAAGAGAGAGAAAAAAGGATTTTTATTTTGATAGCGACAAGAAAGGACTTACGATTGACCCATTTTTGTTTATTGTTTATACGGATGGACAAAAGCGCTATAATGTTTGTTGTACGGATGGACAATCGGGTGCTTCTCAGAAGAGGACCGCCCTGAATGTTTTCAATTGCGATTTACAGAACAGACCAAAAATAGCCGTCGCCGAATAGTCAGTAGTACTGACTGTATTATTGTTGATTAACCACCTCGGTTTAATCCCACCCCCATTCCCCCAATGAGATTTTACTATTTTTTAAAGGCGATTACGTGTGAACACGGCGCGCCGGCGCGGTGAACACCCCCAAAACTTGTGGAAACGAAAGGAAAAAAAAAAAAAAAAAAAATTATATCGGTTTAATGCATAAATTGAAAGTTCCGAGCCACTTTAGCTTCTTTGGGACAGATAACCAAGGTGCTAATGCAGAGAGTGATCCGCGCTATTTTTTAAAAATCGTATTTCCACGTTTAATTAAAGTTTTATGGTGTTTTTTTTAATTGTAAGGTTAAAGTACACAAAACATCCTCCCCTCCGATGTTAAGAATGGCTTTTTAAATAATAACGTTATTATTTCAGCACGGATTACTCTCTGCATGAGTACCCAATTTTATTTACCACTCTGACTTAGGGTTAATGGTGGAGTTTTTTGTGGGGGGGGTGATCTGTCACTCGCATTTGGAGTTTTCTTTTTTTTTTTTATTGTTAAATTTTTTCATTAAGTCCACCTCCACAATTTTCTTTAAAAGGACAACTTTTGGAGATTTTCGAGTATGCTGAATACGAAAATCGCATTTAAATTTTGCAGAGACAAGTAAGTACTTGTCGAGATATAAGCACCAGTTTTTTATATCTTGATAAGTACTTGTCTCTGCAAAATTTAAATATGATTTTCGTAGTCAGCATACTCGAAAACCTTCAAAAGTAGTAATTTTAAAGAAAATTGTTGAGGTGGACCTAAAAAGGTACCGGTCAATGTCAAGTTTCGGGTTTGTATTAATGTATTACTGCACACAGATTCGAAAAAGTTGTCAAAAAAACAAATATATAACAAATAAATGTTATCAAAGGCAAGATAAGTTAATTTTCTTCCTAACTGGATATGTTTTTCGTAAATGTAACATGTTTATTCAGCTCGAAAACAGTGTTTACCGATGTATTGGAAAAATCAAGATGGCGCCCCACTCCCTCTTTAACACGGTAAGTTTGGGAAAAGGTGTTATAAATAAAAGAACTAGACAAAATAATATTAAAAACTCGCCGAATATATGCAAGTTATGTCACGGTAACATATATTGAGCGGGTTTTTAACAGTATTTTATCCAGTTTTTATTTATAACACCTTTTCCCAAACTTACCATGTTAAAGAGAGAGGCAGACGGCCAGACGCCATCTTGAATTTTCCAATACATCGGTAAACACTGTATGGTTTTCGAGCTGAATAAACATGTTACATTAAATAAAAACTCTGAAAACATATCCAGTTAGATAGAAAAGTAACTTATCTTGCCTTTGATAACATTTATTTGTTCTATATTTGTTTTTTGACAACTTTTTCTAATCTATGTGTACAGTAATACAAATCCCGAATATCACATTTAAATTTGAGGCAGATAAGTAGTTTTCATGGTATTAAGAAATTACTTTTTCAAAAAGTAGGAGGAATCACTTTCCTATGGAAATTTAACGTAAAATGAGCACCCACTTTCTGGCACCCAGTAATTTCTTCGTATCATATAACAAATTTAACTGTGATATTCGTGTTCCGCGTCCCCGAAAACTGGCGCTGTTTTTTTTTTTTTTTTACTAAGAGATTCATTCATTTTTTCATCTCATAATTTAGGACGCTAATTATGCTGTCAGTAAGTTTACAATGTAAACTTTACAAAAACATACTTTTGTTTTTCGTTCTTTTTTCATTATAGAACTAACTTGTATACTTAACAAGTGCTTCTGCAGTGTAATATTTCACAAAAATTCTGTTTACATTAGGGGTGGTGGAGGGAGGGGAGGGTGGAGTTGTGGCGGAAAGAAACTTGACATTGACCAAAAAACCATTGTTACTTTTTACACCCCCCCCCAAATAAATGAGTGGTTGTTGTTAAGTTCGTCAACAGATCGATTTTTTAAAATCTTGTTGAAAGCAAAAGCAACAGTACTTGTCATGTCGAAAATAGTAATAAATCAAAAAATTACTAAAATTCATTGAGTTAAAAGTATTTTTACAGAAAATTGGGAAATTGCATTTTCCATAGATGTAAACACATTGAAGATTGCGAATGCAGGGGATATACATACCACTGTAAAAGTGGACGTTTTATTTTAGCCGATAGCGGTATATATTTTTTTTTCTACCAGTACAAAAGCGGTTCTACTCTATGGATTTTCGTAATTTTGGGATATATTACTGTTTTCCACGTGGCAATTAAGTACTGCTTTCACTTAAAACCACATATTTAAAAAGGTATCCTGTCGACCAAGGATTAAAAAAATGCACGGAAGTTGTCTCCCGTTGATTTACACGAAAGATAAAATTGGTTACCTGTCTTAAAAAAACTAGAATGCCCTCGACTTTAAGGATCATTATGTTAAATTTATATGCGAAACTAAATTATAAAACAATCGTTTTCTTTTTTCGTTTTTCCTTTTTACTTTTCCTTTCTTTTTCTTTCTTTCTTCTTTATCTTTCTTTTTTCTTTTTTTCTTTCTCTTTCTTGCGTTTTTCTTCTTTCTTTCTTGCTTTTTCTTCATTCTTGCCTTTTCTTCATTTTTGCCTTTTTTCTTGCCTGCCTTTTTCTTTCCTGCCTTTTTCTTTCCTTTTTTTCTTTTTCTTTCTAGCCTTTTTTTTCTTTCTTTTCTTTTTTTCTTTCTTTTCTTTTTTTCTTTCTTTTCTTTTTTTCTTTCTTTTCTTTTTTCTTTCTTTTCTTTTTTCTTTTTCTTTTTTTCTTTCTTGCCTTTTTTTCTTTCTTGCCTTTCTTTCCTTTTTCTGTTTTTTCTCATTTCCCGTTTTCTATTTTTCCCGTTTTCTGTTTTTTCCCTTTTTCTGTTTTTTCCCTTTTTCTGATTTTCCTTTTTCTTTTGTTTTTCATCTTTTTCGTTTTGTTTTTTTCTTTTTCTTTTTTCCTTTTTGTTTTCATTTTTCTTTTTGTTTTTTCTTTTCGTTTTTTTGTTTTTTCTTTTTCTTTTTTCAATTTTTCTTTGTTTTTTTCAATTTTTCATTTTTCTTTTTGTTTTTTCATTTTTTTGTTTTTTCATTTTTTTGTTTTTTCGTTTTTCCGTTTTGTTTTTCCATTTTTCTTGTTTCCATTTTTCTTTTTGTTTTTTCATCCTTTTTTTTCTTTTTGTTTTTTTTTTCGATTTTGGTTTTTCTTTTCATTTTTCTTTTTTTCATTTTTCTTCATTTTTTGTTTTTTTTTTCATTTTTCTTTTTTTCATTTTTTCTTTTTTCATTTTTCTTTTTTCTTTGTTTTTTCTTTGTTTTTTCTTTTTTTCATTTTTCTTTTCATTTTTCTTTTTCTTTTTTTCATTTTTCTTTTTCTTTTTTTCATTTTTCTTGTTTTTTTTCATTTTTCTTTTTTTTTCATTTTGTTTTTTTTTCTTTTTCTTTTTTTTCATTTTTCTTTTTGTTTTTTGTCATTTTTCTTTTTGTTTTTTTTTCATTTTTCTTTTTTTTTTTTTCATTTTTCTTTTTGTTTTTTTTTCATTTTTCTTTTTGTTTTTTTTTCATTTTTCTTTGTTTTTTTCATTTTTCTTTGTTTTTTTCATTTCTCTTTGTTTTTTTTTATTTCTCTTTGTTTTTTTCATTTCTCTTTTTGTTTATTTTTTCCTTTTTTTTGTTTTTTCATTTTTTGGGGTTTTTTTTTTTCATTTTTTTTTCATTTTTCTTTTCATTTTCTTTTCATTTTCCTTTCTTTTTTTTTTCTTCCATCCTTTTACTATTTCTTTTCATTTTTATTTTTGTTTTTTTCCTTTTTTTTTCTCGACAGATTTTAGAAGGGTATTTACCGACGCATAAAAAAGTTTAATCTCGTTTTTGTGTCGGCGAGAGGGGGGGGGATAACTGAAGCTGTTGACGTACAAATTTATTTTTTAGGAATATTTTTTCAATTTTACTTTTTATAAACCTAACCATATCTTACTTCTAACCTAACCATATCTTACTTCTAACCTAACCCTAACCAAACGCTTTTCTTTTAGAATTTGTTGGCATTTGAGTTTTTACCATTTTATTCATTTTTTTAGTTCTTCATGAGGGGGGGGGGGGCAAACAATTTTCTTCTTGCAATCAGGTTTATCCTAGAGCCACCTCGATTAATTAGTGCCGTAATATATCCAATTGTTTGTGAAATATGCCAGAGACGTTAAATGTTATTTCTTGAACAGGTGTAACATTCTCACGCAGGTGTTTCGATCGATAAATTTGTTTTCATGATTGCAACGATTTATTTAATCGAAAACATTTTTATGTCAAATGAATTTCACCGCTTATCAAGGTTAAAAACCACTTTAGGGATAATGAGGTGGAAAGATTGATAGAATGGCAAAAAATATTATGATAGGAGCAATTCGGAATTTTAACTCCTTGTTCTAAGGCAAGGAACTCTATTTGACTAAGAATTGTAATGAAAATTATTTTTTTTTACAAGTTTATTTAATGTAAAACAGTTTTATAATATTAATAAAAAAAAAATGTAAAATGCGACGATATTGTAATTTTTTTAAACAAGCAATTGAGTAATTTTATGAAAAAAAAATGTAACTACTTTAGTAAGTTATCTCCCTTGGAACAATGAGTTAAGATTCCGAATTACCTCAAAAGCATATGGAACTGATCTCATCCCGGCTGTACTATTTAAAAAATAAATAAATATTCTGCCAAGGTTGCTCCAGTTCTCTCCAAACTCTTTAAACAAATGCCGTAACGAATCTTGCTTTCCTGACTGCCGGAAAACTGCTTCTTCGGTGGTACAAAAAAAAAAAAAAAAAAAAAAAAAAAAACAGTTTACAAGAATTCTGGGTAAAGAACTGACCCATTAAATTATTGCCCCATTAGCCTCCTCCCTCTCTGCGCTAAGATATTTGAGTTCATAATTAATCAAACTCTAGTCCACCACCTTACATCTGCTAAACTTCTGTCCGACCATCAATATAGATTTAGGCTAGCCTGTTCTACTACAGATATCCTGACTATAATCTCTGAACGTATATACCATGCATTGGATAAGACAAGGGAAGAGAGGACAGTAGCTCTAGATATATCTAAGGTTTTTGACAGGGTATGGTATGATGGTCTTCTCAGAATAATAGGGTATCATTGAACAAATACTTGACATTATGGATGCACCTCAAGGGTCGATCCTTGAACCTTTATTATTCATAAACGACCTCCTGATAAAATAGTTTGAGATGGGTATATTTGCTGATGACACCACGCTCTATAGCAGGTACGTGGGGAAACAAATATGTATTCACGGCAATGGAAACACTATAGAAAGACCCCCAGTCTATAGTTGAATGGTGACAAAAATGGATGGTGACATTTAATGCTGCAAATATTAAGCTCGTTTCCTTTAATAATTACAAGAAACCTTCTCTACCACCAATTGCTATGGCTAATGATACAATGTATCATTGATACATTACCTGAAAATACTTCGATTCAACGTTCGCAGGGAACATGAGTTGGAACATCGAGAGCATTACCGCGGCTGTTACGAGGAAGGTGGGCTCTCTCTATCGTGCTAGGAAGTTATTTACACCTGAAAGTATCCTGTATCTTCACAAGGCCACCATTCGCCCATGTATGGAGTATTGTTACCACATTTGTGCTCGTGTAACTGCTATTAGTTTCTCGTTCCTGGACAGGGTTCAAAAGAGTCACCAATATAATAGGTCCCGAACTGTCTACTAGGTTTTAGCCTCTCTCATCGACGAAATGTTGCATCCCTCTGCCTGTTTTACAAGTATTTTAATGGTAGATGCTCCGACGAACTACAAGCCTTTGACAAACTCGACAAGCAGCAAAGTCCCACCCCTATACAGTAAAGAACCTCAAATGCCAGAAAGCCTTCCACTTTAATAGTTTTTTTCCCAGAACTGCTAGACTTTGGAATTCCCTTCCGGGTTCCTGCTTCCCCGACTGTACTGACATGCAGAAGTTCAAGTGTAATGCAAACAGACATCTTGCTCCTCAACTCCCTGCAATTATGCCCAAGTAGTAGCCACCTACATCAAAGTGACACTATGCCTTGTCGGGGGTAAAAATGCAATAAAAAAAAATTGACATAGAATGGAGCGAAATGGAAGGATGTTTCTATTTAAATAATACACGCGAATAATGTCTTGATTGCATATCCATATTCATATATTTTAAAATGGGTTGAAGAAAGTCGAAATAATTTAATAAAATTAGAGAAATAGAATGATGCAGATAATTGAGGGTGCGGGAATCTCACGACATCACAATGCATTTTGTCTGTGTGTGATCCTTTGACTTGATATAAATTCATTGTAAAACCCGATTATCACCAATGAAAAAAAGTCTTTGGTAAACTGCAGAAGCAGTTGTTTTTTTTTCAGTCCTTCACGACTGAGACATTTTTTTTAAATTTTTGTACCTTTTCTCCACGTTAAAAAACGACCCTGGTGTCTAACTCTGTCCCGTGGGGAGGCATAGTAAATAGGTACAGAATGTTTTCTTTATTGTAATGTGAAAGTACAGAATAGTTTTTTTTTTTTTAATTTTTAAATCTTCATAAGATGAGCATCTAAAAAATAACGATTCTTATTCTGTATAACTGCTCGTATTTTTAAAGCCAGAACATTTTATTTCATCATAATCATTTTTAGAACGACTTTGTACAATTCAGTTCTTTGTGTCAAAATTTTAAGTTTTTATGTCAATATCCAAACGAGTTAAAACCAATTTATTTTTTTAAATCCTTTTTTATCTTGTTTTTGTATTTTTCATGAACTGAGAAATAAAATATATTAAAGTTGATTTTATTCACACACACGAACAGCTCCACGCGCACACACACGTAAACACATACATAAACAAAACAAAACAAAACAAAACGAACACACGCACACCCTTGGTAAAAAGGCAAACCATCTGTCTACCCGACCTCCAAGGTATTTTTTGATTATTTTTATTTTATATTTCCCTTGTGTCTCCTCGTACGCTTTTCAAATCCAATAATTCCCTGATCGCAAAATAACATTTCCTATTCATAAATCATTCTCTTTTTATCACAATAAAAAAAAATGCCAGAAATAAAAGAATTAAATCTAATTCCATTCTTTCTTCCAAATTCTCAATTTCTTAAAAAGTTCCGTCTCCAAAATGATTGAATATCCATTTTTTATGACATTAAATTAACATTTTTTTTCTCAACCTAAAAAAAAAATTGTTTTTATTATTTAACTAATAATCCTTGACCTTGCGTTAATTAAATTGTGTACGTTTCTCGCCTCTACGTGACTTACACATGATTTTTTAAAAATTTACTATTCATCGATTATTATTGAAATAAAAAATTTAATAGAATAAAAAAGAACTTTAGAAAATCCCATTAAAAAATAATTAGTAAATGTTACCTCATGCTCTGAACCCCGACGACTCTAATTTGTTTTTTTAGGGGTATTCGAGGTCGCTGACAACGAATCTGATAATCAAACCCGTCGCAAATTTACCGTTTGCATTGCATGAATGCATGACCCCCTGTACCCCTCACCAATATAAACAGAATTTTTGTGAAATGTCAAACGGTATTCTACTCGGTAATTGTCGGCGCGTTATTTACGGAAAAACGGTTAATTAAACTGCAGAAGCACCTGTTAAACTACAATCCTACCCCCCCAGAACGAAAGAATTAAAAATGTGTTTGTAAACCGCTCGTGAAAACTTTATTTTTTAGATCAATTAAAAAAAGCATTAAAAACTACGTAAGACACAAAAAAACAAAAAGAACCACATATTTATTTATTTATTTTTATTGAAACTTTCTTATTTCAAATGGCCGCTTAAAAATTCCTGCACGATGTGAAGTCACTTCACTACGCCCGTTTGCACGCGAACGTATCATGTAAGAAAAAACACTGCCGACGGCGGTGAAATATCGTAAAATAGTCCCATGGTTCAGAGGTTCATACCATGCAAACGGTAAATTTGCAACGAGTTCGATTCTAATATTCGTTGTCAGCGACCTCGAATACTCCTAAAAAAATAGTGGTCGGGATTCAATTGTAGCGTAAGGTAACATTTACCAAATAATTTAATCACGAAATGAAATCTACCTGAATGCATTTCAGTTTATTCGCACAAGTAAGCAATTATTTTTTTGCCAATGAATTATACTTTGTAAATCCAAAACAAAATATACAATAAATATTATCAAACACAATTAATTTGAATTTGCTAGTTTTAACATTCTGAAAGTGTTTTGAAGTTTTTCTTTTTCAATATAAGATCACGTCTATATCTTTCTCTAACATATAAAAATCCAATCAGATACCCGGTGAACCAAGTGCAAGTGAAATACAAACGATTGCACTGAAAGGGACGGCTAGAATCCTGAAAAGATCTCTTGGTTGGACTCACTAAAATAGGGGTAAATGTCAGACATCTGGTTGGATGTCCCATCCCCTAGAAGAAAAAGTTTAAGAAAAATGAAAAAAAAAAAGTGAGAAAATCCGACCTTTAACTTCTATGTCTCATAGATAAGCGAAAATTAAAACGAGTGTCACCAAACCTATTTAATTTGCAACCGATTTGTTTATTTTTACTTACTGAAATTGCTTTAAAGTTTGGTACTCCTACAGTTTATCGCCGAAAATCAAGACGCCTTTTTTTTTTAATTTTTTTTTTTCGGGCACCTGTCGTCCAAATCAGAAGGAGAACTCAGTATTTTAAACTATGACTGAAGCGTGAAATAAATAACAAAACAATTAAACTAGATAATGGTTACTTCCGGAAAGAACTAATTACTACGTGCCACAGCGTAGAATAAACTCTTCCAACCTCCCCATGTTAAGAACGGCTTTCGAGGTGGGGGGAGTCGGTTATTCTGAAATTATATATATGTTGTTTTGAGAAAAGAAAAACCGAAAGAATTTATAAAATGGTGATCAACGTTTCGTTCCTATTGTAGGGGACATCCTCAGAATATTACAAGGAAAAATGCAGAAGAAAAACGATCATAGACCACACGTGGGTGAAAAGGAAATATTAAAATCCTACCCATATCGGGCAGGAACTATAAATGTGTGTGGGAAGGTTGGATTATTTAATGTGCGTGTATATATATATATATATATATATATATATATATATATATATATATACACTTTTAGAAAACATTATTTAAATATATATATGTACAGGCTTTTTTTTTTTTTTTTAAATCGTATTCATTTTGTTTAAATTAATTAAGGAAAGACGGTTTAGGACAATAGACTGAATTACCCAGGATCTGTCTATATTTTGTTCTTTGATTATTATATTACCTATAGTAGGGGCTAAATTGTAGAATCCCTTTCTTTGTGTGCTGGTATTAGTATTTGATATCAGTGCTGACTCTAAAAGTCTTCTTTTGGCTCTATCTACCACGAATTTTATAATTTTCACATGATCAAAATTAAATGAATGACCGTGTTCTGTACAATGGCAAAAGAGTGCATTTAGGGCGTTACCATTCCTTATATCTCTTCTGTGTTCGTAAAGTTTTAGTTTCAATTTATGCTGTGTCTCGCCTATGTATGCTTGTTGGCAATTGTTACAAGGATAGAATATATGCTGGCGTTTGATGTGAGGGTTTTGGGAGAGTGCTTGGTAGTTTTTAATGTCTGTTTTATTGTTGGAGAAGTTTGTATTGAAAGAATACCAAGTCTATTAAGAGTGTCACAAATTTTTGTATTACTAGTGTGGGTGGGAATGAAAAGATAGTTGTTTAGTGTGTGTGTATGTATATATATATATAATGGCGTTTAGAATTATAATTTAATTATTTAAAAAGGGGTATTTGTGTGTTTGGTTACATTAAAAAGATATTTTAAGGGTAGGACTGACCACAAATGAAGAAGGGATCACTTATATCATCCATCGTTGTTGAAGACCACAAATATCACTGGTTTTGGGGCTAAGATCAGAGTGTACTATCTGTTTTGATGTTACACTTAACCTATGTTTTCCTTGCTCAATCAAGGAGAAATCTTTCTAGACCGGGGCAATTTTTATGTTTGTTCTCATCCAGAGTGCCCCATTTTGGGGATCCTGATTTTACCCACATTTAAAACTGATCTTGTGTCTAACTCTGCCCTTCTGGGAAGGCAAGTAAATAGGAACATCACTGGTTTGTCAACTTTCTGATGATGTTATGACTTGCGTTTGACTTTGTTTAATGTATGCAAACTTGCATCTACCACAGTCTATCGTCCAAAAACACTTGGTGGCAAAACAGGATCAAGATGACCAAGCGTGATACTAGATGCAGGTGTTGTCTCAAACACATACGGCACCTAACATTCCCCAAATAGTCACCCATTAAGCTACACTGAATATTCGGTGTTTCATCCACTATAGGATTCGTCAGGCTTATACGCATAAATCTATACTTCGTATATTAATTTTATGTGAGTAAATGAAGTAGTTATATATATATATATATATATATATATATATATATATATATATATCGTTTATGAAAAACATTAAATCCTTATTCTTCACTTAATCGTCAAAACAAACGTTAAGACTAAATCTTGTAAAATCTACCGTAGTTTCTTTAAAAGTAACGTTACATCTTAGATTTTTAAGTTTGTCACGCGATATCTATATATTAAGATAAAAGGTGGAATTATTTGAAATTCAGGTACTTATATTTTTGCATATTCCTATAGCAAACCTATACCACTATCAGCCGGTCACTGGGGTGTGACCGACAGACGTGTTATAGTAAATGTCTTAAAGCGGTCTCATGAAGACATGAAGATGGGCCAGTCATTAGGGTCTGTGTAGTAAGAAGAAAATCATACCTGAGATGTTGGTTTTGGGTGTGGCTCCTTTCTTTTCTCAAGATGATCTCTTCACCCTGGTGGCATTCTGGTGGGAATCTTCATCTCCCTGTCCTCAGGGCCGCCTTTCGACTTAAGACATTTATGAAGGAATTCATGGCAGACACAAGAAAAACGACACGCGACACAATTGTAATATACAAAGGTATAACTAACTATTTTATTTTACATTAGAGATACAATATATATTACAAAAAAAAACAATTTACAATTAATTTTTACAATTGAAACTGGATAATAGACTTTTCGAAGCTAACTAGCCTACCCTAACTAGTGTTGAGGGAGGGGGTCTCCCCCTCCCATTTACGGAGAGACAAAATATGCGTCCTCACATCATGGTGGTCGTGCAGGAAAGAGACAGAAAGATAGCAAGGGGATTATGGGAAGGGGTTTCTTTGTATCTCTACGCTCATGGACAATTTACCACCCGTCCATGCTGCAGAGTGTGTTAGAAACAGTGGCACAAGGAAATAGTGCCACATCCCTCCCTATGCTATCCGAAATTTATGAGCATTCATAAATTTCAGAAGTCCCTAATTTTCCGTGAATGGTGCGTCAACCGGCCGTCAGCAATCAATGTCTCCATGCTCTACGTTCCATCAGGAACTCAGTGAAGCAAGTTATCTTTTCCACCAGGCTCCTGGTAGGCTGGTATACTGCTTCAAATACCAGAGAGGGTAATCATCCTCGCCCTCCATCGAGGCAATGGCATCACGATTTCAGTTACTGGATTTACACTTTCTTAAGCAACCAGTATAATATTTTTTTAACAAAGCCGGATTTTACGTGAGTTTATCACGCCGACCTATACGTATTTCACTAAGCCGGATTCTACGTGAGTTTATCACGCCGACCCATACGTATTTCACTAAGCCGGATTGTACGTGAGTTTATTCACGCCGACCTATACGTATTTCACTAAGCCGGATTGTACGTGAGTTTATCACGCCGACCTATACGTATTTCACTAAGCCGGATTTTACGTGAGTTTATCACGCCGACCTATACGTATTTCACTAAGCCGGATTCTACGTGAGTTTATCACGCCGACCCATACGTATTTCACTAAGCCGGATTGTACGTGAGTTTATTCACGCCGACCTATACGTATTTCACTAAGCCGGATTGTACGTGAGTTTATCACGCCGACCTATACGTATTTCACTAAGCCGGATTCTACGTGAGTTTATCACGCCGACCTATACGTATTTCACTAAGTCGGATTGTACGTGAGTTTATCACGCCGACCTATACGTTTTTTAATTTAGTCTGCATAACATTATTTCCGTAACTGGATTTACGCTCCCTTCAGCAACCAGTATAATGTATTTTAACCAAGTCGGAGTTACGTGACCTCATCACGCCGACCTATATGTATTCCAAGTTATTACTTCAGTTACTGGACTTACGCTCTCTTCAGCAACCAGTATAATGTATTTTCAGTGAAGCAAGTTATCTTTTTCCACCAGGCTCCTGGTAGACTGGTATACTGCTTCAAATACCAGAGAGGGTAATCATCCTCGCCCTCCATCGAGGCAATGGAGTAACTGGATTTACACTTTTTTAAGCAACCAGTATAATATTTTTTTAATAAGTCGGGGTTACGTGACCTCATCACGCCGACCTATATGGATTTAGTAAAACCTTGGTCTTCAGAGGTTCTAATCCAATTAATTCTGTTAGAGCAAGGAGTCTGCCGCCGAGCGACCAATAAAAACTATCCACCACGGAATATTTATTAATTATATAAAGAATTAATTAAGAAGGGCACTCAGCCTTCATGAGTTAGAATACTCAATTAGGGGGGAAAAAATTTCCAAAAATAAACAATTCAGAAACCTGGTATACATTAAATCAATGAAATAGGGTGTTAACAATTTTTTTTCTTAAAAAGAAAACATTTTTAAAAAATCATTTCAGAGCACCTCGGTCACAATTAGAATTTGTTTACACAATGCAAACGCATTTCAGTCATTACATTCATAATTAACTTTTTCCCAAATTTCAGGGTACATTTAAAAAGTATATGTATTTTTTCAAAACTTGATTTACAAAAGATCATTAAAATTTAATTCCAAAATTTAAAAATTATTTCAAGTATTTTGGTTCATCGTTAAAATCAATTTATGTTAGTTAACTTCTTTCCAAAGTAAGTCATTTATTATTATAAAAACCAATCTTCTCAAAAGGTCATAAACTTCGAATAGACCCATTTTTCGTAATACAATTCAAAAATTATTCCAAACATTTGGTTCATTATTAAAATTAATCTTCCGAAAAGATCATAGAAAATTCATTTTGAATCAATTCACCCTTCACAATGAGATTCAGAAACATCCCAAATTTTTCATTTCGTAATTATTATTTTTAAAATTCAGTGTACATTTACAGTTATTTAATTGATTCTTAAAAATCATTTCTTCTTTTAGACCATTATCCAGGTCATTTCGAATTCAGAAACTTTTCATGTTAATTAACTTTATTTTCCAAGTAATTATTTTATCATTTAAAAGCAATTCTTTTCCTAAACTCACTCACAAGGATTATTTCGAACTAATAAACTCCCGCCACACCTGGGAGTCACATTAGTTAACGACCAGTTCTGTATAGTTAACAGCTCGAAAAAATTAAAGTTTCAATTAAAGAGAGATCTTTCTAGACTGAGGAAATCTTTTTTTTTTTCTTAATAATTAATTCAATTTTACGTATATACTCCTCAGTCAATATTTCAGGGACCCCTATCATACGGTCCAATTTCAAATAAACCTTCAATTAAAGAATTTGCTCGAATAATTCTTCCTTAAAATCATCTAGAGTTCAGGAAAATCTCTTTCGTTAGTCAAACAATATTTCCTTAGAAATTATTAAAAATTCAGAGAATATTCGAAATGTAATAGCGTAATTTTTCTTTAAGAAAAACTATGAACATCTCAGAGAACTCTTAAAAAATTAACGTAATCATGTAACAGTTGGCTTTTCCAAACACTCGAAGACTTCAAAAAAAGTACTTTAAGTGCTGTTTGAATAATCGTCTCAGTTTTTATTTTTAATAAAAACCAATTGAAGACATCATTTAATGTAATTTAACGAAGCATAAATAATTTTGTTCTTTAAACTTGGTAGAAAAATTTAAAAAACTCCAAGTTAATTCGTTATTATATGCCCTCCTGCAATCAGCCATGGGGGTTTAGCTATACAATCATTAAAACACAAGAGTAGAGAGAGAGAATGAGGGGGAAAGAAGGGGATAGAGACAGAGCGATGCCATTACACACCCTACCACCCCCATAACACTATTACGTAATCTCACAAAAAAAACTCTTCGATTTTAAAAGTCACTCTCTCGTCCCCAAAAAAAGCTTGCAGAGGGTGAAAGAATGGTAGACAACACGAGAGGTGGTGAAAGAGAGGAAGAGAAACAGAGGCAGGTCGCATTGTTCCACCACCCATCCCTCAACACCCTCACAAACACCATGACGAGGTCATCTTCGCTTCCTTCCTATGTGCGGCCATTGTTTCAAACAAATGAGTGACAGGTAGACATTAAACATTTCTACGAGTTTAAAACAATTAACTAAATAGAAAAACAATCTTATTTTGAACAATTTTGTTAAAGGCATTCTCACACAAAAAAAAACGTTCACATTATGTAATCCACATTTTTAGCAATCCATTTTTTCTTTCCTTTTTTTTAAACAGACAAATCAAAATTAATAAAAAAAAACATAATCAAATCAAAAAAACCACATATGTTTCGGCATTAACTGCTAATCTAACCCGAAAAAAAAACACATCAACTGTTCATGGAATAAAATGTAATGTAAAAGTTCTATTTTTTTCAAATCTAAATCTAACACTTGCAAAGTCAAAAGCAATTTTTTAAAAAGTCCTATATCTTTATAAACCTGAAATAAAGATCAGATAAAAAATGTTAGGTATCCTTTATTTTCTTTCCTTTTTTTTTTTTTTTAAAATTTATTTTTCGAGCTTCGTGTTTGAAGGATTTTTTTCTTTTTTTTTTTTTCATGTAATAACAAGATGCATAGATATACACACATATCGATATATATCCGGAGAGAGACAGAAAGAGAGAAAGCGTGAGAGAGAAAGAGATATTGCATATTCTAGAGACACTTTTTTCTCGTCTCTGTTTTTTTTTTTTTTTTTTGTGTGTGTGGGACACATTTCTTACTTTTTTTTCGAAGGGTTACTTTCAATACTCTTTTTTTTTTAATCGATCCTTTGTAAACTGTTTTTTTTTTTGTAGGTGCAAGACAATTTTTTGTTCAGGTTCTGAATTTTCCTTTTTGAGTGCGTTTTTTTTTTTTTTTTTTTGTGCGCGTGTGTACTGGTCTGCCATTTTTTTTAAATTTTGCCAGAAATAGTTTTTTCCGTTTTTAAAGACCGTGGACCATTTTTTTTTATTCGATTCGTCTAGTGGTCGTTATTTTTGGTTGTGCCGTGGGTTTAAGAGTCGAAATTATTTCCATGCTGGGAAACAATATGTCTTGGTCATAGTGCGTAATTTATACTGCGACACAGATGCGACGAGATCCGTCTGGTAATTAACCAGGGTCAATCCTGCGTCTTAAGGCAACCATTTATACCACGATCAGCCGGTCACTGGGGTGTGACCGACAGACGTGTTATAGTAAATGTCTTAAAGCGGTCTCATGAAGACATGAAGATGGGCCAGTCATTAGGGTCTGTGTAGTAAGAAGAAAATCATACCTGAGATGTTGGTTTTGGGTGTGGCTCCTTTCTTTTCTCAAGATGATCTCTTCACCCTGGTGGCATTCTGGTGGGAATCTTCATCTCCCTGTCCTCAGGGCCGCCTTTCGACTTAAGACATTTATGAAGGAATTCATGGCAGACACAAGAAAAACGACACGCGACACAATTGTAATATACAAAGGTATAACTAACTATTTTATTTTACATTAGAGATACAATATATATTACAAAAAAAAACAATTTACAATTAATTTTTACAATTGAAACTGGATAATAGACTTTTCGAAGCTAACTAGCCTACCCTAACTAGTGTTGAGGGAGGGGGTCTCCCCCTCCCATTTACGGAGAGACAAAATATGCGTCCTCACATCATGGTGGTCGTGCAGGAAAGAGACAGAAAGATAGCAAGGGGATTATGGGAAGGGGTTTCTTTGTATCTCTACGCTCATGGACAATTTACCACCCGTCCATGCTGCAGAGTGTGTTAGAAACAGTGGCACAAGGAAATAGTGCCACAAACCATCCTAAATCTTTTGACAAAAATTTAAAATATTGATTCAAAAACCTTTTAAAAAAATATTTAGACATGTTACCCTAGCAGTGTCAGAAATCGATCTTAAGAAGCGGGGAAAAAAATTGAATAATTCGACCTCCTATCGTTACAAGCTTATAACTACTTGAAAAATGTAATTCAAACCCTAATTTTTTTTCAATTAAAGGAGCAAAGACCAAATTTTAAAAAGATAACCGGTTTAATAGCAAATTATGCAATATGTTTTTTAAATCAGTTTTCTTTAAAAAGATTTGAAGAAAATCAGCGAAATTTTACTTACTTCGATTATAAAAAATCGATATAAATTCCAAAAAATTACTTACCTATAAAAAATACTATTGAATGTGTAGTTCCATTCTTCATTGTTCAGAATTTATCCATATTTATATTTTAAATTCCATTTATTTTTTAAATAAAAGAATTTTTTAAACGACTATTAGAAAAAGGCGCTATTATACAAGCATTTTTACGTTCTTATCGAAAAACCAGAAGTACCGGTTTGTTCTTGTTTAGAACTACAGATGGACAGAAGGAAGTAAAAACCACACATTCGCGTTAGATGTCTAGCCTTGTGCATGAAGAAATATGTGTTTCACATAGGTTAAAAATAGTCAAATTTTACTTATAAGTTTTGCCTTTAAAAAAAAAAAGTCGAGGAATTTTTTTCTTTTCGCAAAGAAATACATAAATTTTTGATTTATTATATTTAAATTCTTTATCGAGTGAAATTTTTTATTTTAAATATCTAAGAAAACGAAAACACTGAATGAAATAGAAAAAATTGTCTGCAGCGTCCAATACTTACTGGGCAATATAAGCAGAACATAGGCTTTCAATTAAAAAAAAAAAAATTAATGTGGTTTAAAAAAAAAAAAATGGTTTTACACTTTGAACTTTACAGGTAAATTTCCAAAAAACACTTTTTTTTTTAATTTACAATATATTATTTATTGATCTTTTATCTTCAATTTGTGACATATAAAACTTTGGTGAGTAAATTCATTAAAATTTTAAATTGGAGGGGTGGGGGGTGAATTACAAAAAAAAACGTTTGTCTAAAATATATTCGGTTTATTGGAAAGAGCATAAAATTTCACATTGACCCTGAAAATATTGTAAAAATTTAATCAATAGAAAAATTTGGATAGATTTTTATATTATAAAAATTGAAAAAAAATTAACTCGTAAAATTCAATTGATTTCATTATGTAAAAAAAAAAATGGCTGCATGAAGGCACGCCGGCACTTTGTAAACACTGATTTAAAAAAATAAAAAATAATATTTCTATTAATTTTTAAAGAACTTTAATAGTTTATTTTGGAAGTATATTCCATACAGAAAATAAACAACCCACTTTAAAATGAGAAATTTGGGTTTTCCATATTTTATTCGCAGTTTTCTGTTAGGGGTGTCAAAAATTCCAAATTATTCGCAGTTTTGTTCCCCCAAAATTCTGATACACCTATGTTACCCATCGAGACAAAAATCGCAGTGAATTTTTTTTTTTTAATTGAAAATTTTATTAAAAATAGAAAAAAATTTGTATTCTGCTTTTCATATGATAAACTTCAAGCTTTTACTTTTTGGAAAAAAAATTGCTCAAGAATAATGGATTTTAACTCTTAAAAAAAACAAACTTGTTTTTTTTTTTTTCCATTTTTTGGCCCTGCCTACCAAAAGCCAAACATTGCCCTGGCTAACCGTAAGCCGAACAATGTACTAATTCGTTTTATCATCATGATAAGAATATGTAGCGATTGCAAGAAGATCTTATTTAGGTTTGGAGTACTATGTTAATGTGAATATTTAGTTCAAATTTATTTGTAGGGTTTCAAATCTGAGCATGGATACATATGATACATCTAGCTACACTGATAGATATAAAAAAAAAAACTCGAGGGCTACTATCTGCTCTGTCTTGTGGCAATCATTTGCACCGACTGAGGTTAGTAGTCTCACCACTATAAACAAATCATCTACGTGGATATCAGACAACTTCATTACCTGAATGTCATACGTTGGGATTCAACTGGAGAGTTCATATATATAAATCTTAGGAAAGGTATGAATGTGGAATTTTCTCTCAATTCTGCATAAAAATAGAAACTTGTGTTCAATTAATCATGTACAATGAATTGTTGTGCAATACTGGTTTAACATTAAATAACACAATAGGGTTGATTTGCTGTGCAACAGACAAAGGGGGCTTTTTTGTTTCATATTTTTTTTATATTTGTCCATGAAACCATTATGCAAAGAAAACTAATTTTTTGTTTTTTATTAACTTTTTGGCAGAATGTTTATTTCTAGTTTTCACTTGGGACAAATTGTTAAGATTTAATATACCCCACCTCTTTTCTGAATTGTTAGCCTTGGTCCAAACAATTGTTATTTATTTATTTTTGTCCACGACCTTAGCATTTTTATTTATTTATTTATTTTTTTTAAAGCTTTAAGCTCTTTTTGCTATTCATATATATATGTATATTTCCACAGCCAGACAACGTCACAGCTCACAAGAGCCATGAAAGCCAACAAACTGGAAGTCCAAGACTCAAGTTTCGCCCTCATTTGGGCTCATCAGTAAGACACATCCAAACTCAGGATTTGAAAACCGAGTCTCTTGCATGCGAGGCAAGCACTCTACCAACTTAGCAAATGCGCCACACACAAGAAAGTCTTATTAACTATCACAGATCAAGCAAACTGCAACAAAATCCGACAGTGGAATAAACCTACTTTCGTCTCGAACAAGGGATGTGGTCATCGTGACCAGCTATAACCCAAGTTGAGGCCTCACTAGTAGGTATTTTATACTTGTTAAGGATGGCATCACAACAAGCTTATCTAACGAGCAATAAGCAGACGAAAGGTCTATTCCACTGTCGATTTCATTTCGAAAAAAGCCAGACACCTAACCATCTCGGCTTACACCTTACATTCATTAACCCTTATTCTCGAGTGTCCTTTGGGCCTTAATAAATGGTAGCACCCAAGTAAAAAAAAAAACACCATTTCCTGTCGATTCAAAGAGTCCCTTCCTATCATCTTTCTGTCACAGTCCCATCAATTGGTTCTGTCTATGAAACTACACTTGCTGATAGACATATACACATTTACAAATAAATGAGTCGAAACAAATAGCATAAATATTGTAGAATCAAATCAACATTTATCAGCATAAGTATCCTAAAGAATTGATAGGAAAATTCTTGTTTGAATAAAGCAATATTTATAGAATAGATGACCCACTCATGGCAGTCAATTAGAATGAAGAAAAATATGGATTTACTCCTCTAAGCTAAATGGAACATCCCAGCTTGCTTATAATAAGCCAACTTTCTAGGCTTCCATCTCGAGTTTTCTAATGAAGCTTAACTGTTAAAACAGTTGAATAATGAATTAAATAAATGTGGAAATATAAATGACTGATTTTCTTTCACATAGGAGTCACCACTTATCAAGGCACAGAGGCCACTCGAGGATAAGGGTTGATGAGTGTACGGTAGTAATTGTTAGTAGTGGAAATTTAGTAAATTTGATGACTTAAGAGGACAGCTTCTCAAGAACTTGTTTATGTTGGACTTGAAGACGACCATATTGTAGTCAAATTGAAAGCAGGCAAACCGAACAGTTCCACAGGCGTGCAGTTTTAAGAAAGAAACTTTGTGCATGAAATCTACGTTTAGGTTTAGGCACAGATAAAATGTTGGGGAAATTATTGATAGTAGTTTCAGCTAGACGAGTGTTTTTCTTGAAAGTTTGGCAAGGGGAGGGACCATAGATTGGATTTCAGTATTAATGACCCCAAAAGGGTAGATATGCCATAAAATAAAAATAAAACCTATTCGGTGAATGCAAAAACATTTTTTTTTGTGTGTGATTTAAAATTTTAATTTTGATTAAATTTTGTCTCCGCAGAATTTTATTTATTTTTTTTTTGGTATTACTTGATTGGAATGTCATTTTCAGTCACGTGACCATAATACAATTATTGGTCATCTACTTATAATTCTGAGACGGCTTCCTTCCAGGATGCAAGATTCAAAAGCCCCCACCCTCTTCATCATTTCCTGTAATGTCTTTATCAAATGATTAGTGCTTGGACAGTCTGGAATTGCGGAACTTTCATCTTGATATCGGATAAGTGGAGAGTTCAGCGGATGAGATGATTGGTGATTATAAATTGGGTTGACTTGTATGGATTGGAGTCTTTATTGTACGATGATGAACAATTTTTTTTTTTTGATAAAAATCAAAATGTAATCTATATATATATATATATATATATATATATATATAAAAAAGGCAAAATGTATGTGATCATTTTATGTATGTCTCGCAAAGGCTTTTTTCGCCGACGGTCCCGGGAGGGGGGGGGGTTTACTATCGCTTAGAAGTGTTTATATATCCCCTAGATAATAATATCTAGGATTTGGGAATGTGGGTCGCCTCTAGATTTATTTATGTCGACTTTTATAAGATTTGCGCTATTTCGCTCTGTGCCCTGTTTGTCCAGCTTTTTTGTATAAATACAGTGAAACTAAATTCAAATGGGTCATGTTCTCGGCTTTTGCCGAAACGTCCCGAAAGCAATCAGCTTTGATCAATGTGGGGCCAAACTCCTTATATCAGACAATTGCTATTCAATCTGGACAATGGGGAGCTGTTTTCCCCCTCCCCAACATTTTGGGAATGGGGAGCTGGTTTTCCCCTTCCCAACATCTTGGGGAAACAACCAGCTGAAGTTGGGTAAACAAACCCAAAAGCTGTCCCGCAGCAAAAGTTAAGTCCGCTATTTCTATTTGACCTCATTAATGAGGTCAAATAGAAGCAGCAGAGTTAACTTTTATTGCGGCCACGTGTCAATTCTGTTTTTAATACTTAAATAAATAAATTCAAACGTGTTTCCATTAGTATTTTGCGGTGGCCCAATGGTTAACGGCGCACATTTTTTTTTTCATACTTTAATTTCCAACTTTGCCTCGAGGGTTTGTGTTCAATCCTCATACTTACCCTACCAAAAGTTTTTTTTTATTTTAACCCCCCCCCCTCCGGAGTTTTGATTTACCCAAAACCACACACACCTCCAAACACCTGGGCAACGCCAGGTACCCCCCCCCCCCGCTAGTCTATATGTATAAAAGCGAAAATGTATATATGTATATGTGTTTGTATGTCTCGCAAAAACTTTCGACACAGGTCACGGATTTTCACCAGATAGGTATCATTTTAAAGTTCCAACCATCGCCCGACAAATATCGAAAAATTGGCCAAAAACATTAATTCCTTCACCCTAAAATCATCAGTTTTGTACAGGGAGGGGTGCCGAAAAAATTGTTCCTTCATTTTCTCTGCTCCTGCTACTACGACAATAACGTCATGTTTGACCTAGAAAACGTTCGCGTTAGTTTCAACCACCTGCAAGTGTTTTTAAAGATTTAATTTTATCCGTTATTAAGTGTATGTCTCTTTGGCGTAGGGGTAACGTGTCGGGTATTTTTTTTCCGCCTTAGCCTCGATGTTTCGGGTTCAAGCCTGTCTTCCTACCTAAACTTTTTTTTCCTCTTTTACACCTTTTTTTTTTTTCTTTTTTTTTTTTTAACGTTTGTTCGCTGTTTTGCTTTAGTTTGGTTTTTCCAATTTTTCTTAACATAGGGCCACCCTCTCCTACATACACACCCCCAAACACCTAGGCAGCGCGCCGGGTAACCCCGCTAGTATTATATAAAAGTCACTTTGTGTGTGTGTGTGTGTGTGTGTAAGAGAGAGAGAGTTTTTTTTTGGTATTACTTGATTGGAATGTCATTTTCAGTCACGTGACCATAATACAATTGCGTGTGTGTGAGAGTTCCTTCCTTATAGGTTCTGAAACGGTTGAGTCTATCTTTTGCAAATTTCATACAAAGGTATATTATATTCTTGGCAGTGTTCTTAGATATGTTTTGTACAGAAATTCATCCGATAAGTATCGAAAATCAAAAATATCCAATCCTAAAAATAGTCTTTCTTATAGATAAAGAAGAATTTTTATAGCGGAATATTTTACGTTACATCAGCAAGGGAGATAAAAAAAATTTAGCAAACCATTTCTTCTTAAAACAAGACAGTTATTGACATTTGGAGGTATAGCTTAGTAGTGGAGCATTCAACTATAAATCAAATGACCCTCTGTTCAAGCCTGAGTGTACCTTACCATTTTATTTAAATTTTTTCTTATTAATGAGTTCAATTTACGATAAAAGAAGAGGTACCATTTAAAATCACTGCAAATCATTTCTTTGCATATTTTAAAACTAAATGTTAATCAGAAGTGAGTTTCCAGGGCATTCATTGTCAAGCGCAAATATCAGCTGACGTGATATTGTTAACAACCAGACGGAATTTGATGAACATTATCATTATTATTTCAATTTTTCTTTTCTGTTTTTTTTTCTTTTTTGCAAATTAGTCGATCGGGCAAATTATTGCTCGTAATATATGCAATAGAGGATTGATTCTATAATAATACGTACAAAATCTACATAAATTAAAATATCATGTATTGTATGTACCAAGCAACGTATTGTACGACTGGGCAACGTCGGACGTCCAGCTAGTTATTTTTATAAATATGATACATGCATAAATCTGTACTTTTTGATATCCTTATCTTTAATTTCCTCAATTTCCTGCAAAATCCGTTGGGTCATAACCACTTTGACTAATCTACTTTGATTTCATTAAAAAAATTTATAAACTGAGACAAATCTCTAAAGACCTTTTGCATAACTTAACTCATTTTACTTCTATATTATTCTTGATTATTTGTATATACAAGTTTTAAAAACTCATTAATTTGCTATCTAATTTACATACGTATTTGTGGTGTATGCAGACACGTATACAAATTAGATTGTGATGCTGAAGTCACTTTTTCTCCTAATTCTGACAAATATTATGGAGTGCTTAAATTAATATAGAATGATCGGGAGGGGAGGGCAGAAATAGATATCTAAGAGATGAGTGCCTTGTTCAGTTAACTATACATTACAATTAATCAGAACAATTAAAACAAACATTTTCAAACAAAAATCAATCCCATAACTAAGGTACATCGCATTTTGTGTTCAAGTATCTTGGGAAAATAGATTAACTCACATTTAGTATAATGATAGATATTTGTTTTTTTTTGGGTTGGATTGACTCAAAGAAATTGTAAGCTATTAAATAAATGTGATTTCTTTTTTGGTCTGTCATGCTTAAGTTTATAATAGTATAATTTTAAAATTGCATGTTCTTTGGTCTAAATATCTTAGGAATATCTGCTCTCGTTTTGAAACTAAAGGATGGTGGGGGGGGGAATAGTAAAATTCTATGTCAGATCTCATTAGCTGCATCCAATATACATATTTCTGTATTAGAAAATCGACATCTTCCAATAAAAAAAACGTGATTATCATAAGCAGTAATAAGTAATTGATAGGGTCATGAAGTTCTCGAGTACTCATCACCATGGTAACAAGTTATCCTGCATCTACAAATTTATTATATTAAATATGAATTTATGCAAGAGCAATTTTTCTGTAAAAATACATGGAATTTCTTGCTTGATTGATTTTGGTCTTTTTAAGTAAAGAAATGATCTTTTATGGAAAAGAATGGATAATCCCATTATTATAATCATGTACAATATAATTAATTATAATCATGTACAATATAATTAATTATAATCATGTACAATATAATTATTATAATCATGTACAATATAATTAATTATAATCATGTACAATATAATTATTATAATCATGTACAATATAATTATTATAATCATGTACAATATAATTATTATAATCATGTACAATATAATTAATTATAATCATGTACAATATAATTAATTATAATCATGTACAATATAATTATTATAATCATGTAAAATATAATTAATTATAATCATGTACAATATAATTATTATAATCATGTACAATATAATTATTATAATCATGTACAATATAATTAATTATAATCATGTACAATATAATTAATTATAATCATGTACAATATAATTAATTATAATCATGTACAATATAATTATTATAATCATGTACAATATAATTAATTATAATCATGTACAATATAATTAATTATAATCATGTACAATATAATTATTATAATCATGTACAATATAATTATTATAATCATGTACAATATAATTATTATAATCATGTACAATATAATTAATTATAATCATGTACAATATAATTATTATAATCATGTACAATATAATTAATTATAATCATGTACAATATAATTATTATAATCATGTACAATATAATTAATTATAATCATGTACAATATAATTAATTATAATCATGTACAATATGATTATTATAATCATGTACAATATAATTAATTATAATCATGTACAATATAATTATTATAATCATGTACAATATAATTATTATAATCATGTACAATATAATTAATTATAATCATGTACAATATAATTATTATAATCATGTACAATATAATTAATTATAATCATGTACAATATAATTAATTATAATCATGTACAATATGATTATTATAATCATGTACAATATAATTAATTATAATCATGTACAATATAATTATTATAATCATGTACAATATAATTATTATAATCATGTACAATATAATTATTATAATCATGTACAATATAATTAATTATAATCATGTACAATATGATTATTATAATCATGTACAATATAATTAATTATAATCATGTACAATATAATTATTATAATCATGTACAATATAATTATTATAATCATGTACAATATAATTAATTATAATCATGTACAATATAATTATTATAATCATGTACAATATAATTATTATAATCATGTACAATATAATTAATTATAATCATGTACAATATAATTATTATAATCATGTACAATATAATTAATTATAATCATGTACAATATAATTATTATAATCATGTACAATATAATTAATTATAATCATGTACAATATAATTATTATAATCATGTACAATATAATTATTATAATCATGTACAATATAATTATTATAATCATGTACAATATAATTAATTATAATCATGTACAATATAATTAATTATAATCATGTACAATATAATTAATTATAATCATGTACAATATAATTAATTATAATCATGTACAATATAATTATTATAATCATGTACAATATAATTATTATAATCATGTACAATATAATTATTATAATCATGTACAATATAATTATTATAATCATGTACAATATAATTATTATAATCATGTACAATATAATTATTATAATCATGTACGATATAATTAATTATAATCATGTACAATATAATTAATTATAATCATGTACAATATAATTATTATAATCATGTACAATATAGTTATTATAATCATGTACAATATAATTATTATAATCATGTACAATATAATTATTATAATCATGTACAATATAATTATTATAATCATGTACAATATAATTATTATAATCATGTACAATATAATTATTATAATCATGTACAATATAATTAATTATAATCATGTACAATATAATTAATTATAATCATGTACAATATAATTAATTATAATCATGTACAATATAATTAATTATAATCATGTACAATATAATTAATTATAATCATGTACAATATAATTATTATAATCATGTACAATATAATTAATTATAATCATGTACAATATAATTATTATAATCATGTACAATATAATTAATTATAATCATGTACAATATAATTATTATAATCATGTACAATATAATTAATTATAATCATGTACAATATAATTATTATAATCATGTACAATATAATTAATTATAATCATGTACAATATAATTATTATAATCATGTACAATATAATTAATTATAATCATGTACAATATAATTATTATAATCATGTACAATATAATTAATTATAATCATGTACAATATAATTATTATAATCATGTACAATATAATTAATTATAATCATGTACAATATAATTAATTATAATCATGTACAATATAATTATTATAATCATGTACAATATAATTAATTATAATCATGTACAATATAATTATTATAATCATGTACAATATAATTAATTATAATCATGTACAATATAATTATTATAATCATGTACAATATAATTAATTATAATCATGTACAATATAATTATTATAATCATGTACAATATAATTATTATAATCATGTACAATATAATTATTATAATCATGTACAATATAATTAATTATAATCATGTACAATATAATTATAATCATGTACAATATAATTAATTATAATCATGTACAATATAATTAATTATAATCATGTACAATATAATTATTATAATCATGTACAATATAATTAATTATAATCATGTACAATATAATTAATTATAATCATGTACAATATAATTATTATAATCATGTACAATATAATTATTATAATCATGTACAATATAATTAATCATAATCAAGTACAATATAATTATTATAATCATGTACAATATAATTATTATAATCATGTACAATATAATTATTATAATCATGTACAATATAATTAATTATAATCATGTACAATATAATTAATTATAATCATGTACAATATAATTATTATAATCATGTACAATATAATTATTATAATCATGTACAATATAATTAATTATAATCATGTACAATATAATTATTATAATCATGTACAATATAATTAATTATAATCATGTACAATATAATTATTATAATCATGTACAATATAATTAATTATAATCATGTACAATATAATTATTATAATCATGTACAATATAATTAATTATAATCATGTACAATATAATTATTATAATCATGTACAATATAATTAATTATAATCATGTACAATATAATTAATTATAATCATGTACAATATAATTATTATAATCATGTACAATATAATTATTATAATCATGTACAATATAATTAATTATAATCATGTACAATATAATTAATTATAATCATGTACAATATAATTATTATAATCATGTACAATATAATTATTATAATCATGTACAATATAATTAATTATAATCCTGTACAATATAATTATTATAATCATGTACAATATAATTATTATAATCATGTACAATATAATTAATTATAATCATGTACAATATAATTATTATAATCATGTACAATATAATTATTATAATCATGTACAATAAAATTATTATAATCATGTACAATATAATTAATTATAATCATGTACAATATAATTAATTATAATCATGTACAATATAATTATTATAATCATGTACAATATAATTAATTATAATCATGTACAATATAATTATTATAATCATGTACAATATAATTATTATAATCATGTACAATATAATTAATTATAATCATGTACAATATAATTAATTATAATCATGTACAATATAATTATTATAATCATGTACAATATAATTATAATCATGTACAATATAATTAATTATAATCATGTACAATAAAATTATTATAATCATGTACAATATAATTAATTATAATCATGTACAATATAATTATTATAATCATGTACAATATAATTAATTATAATCATGTACAATATAATTATTATAATCATGTACAATATAATTATTATAATCATGTACAATATAATTATTATAATCATGTACAATATAATTAATTATAATCATGTACAATATAATTATTATAATCATGTACAATATAATTAATTATAATCATGTACAATATAATTAATTATAATCATGTACAATATAATTATTATAATCATGTACAATATAATTAATTATAATCATGTACAATATAATTAATTATAATCATGTACAATATAATTAATTATAATCATGTACAATATAATTATTATAATCATGTACAATATAATTAATTATAATCATGTACAATATAATTAATTATAATCATGTACAATATAATTAATTATAATCATGTACAATATAATTAATTATAATCATGTACAATATAATTAATTATAATATTGTACAATATAATTATTATAATCATGTACAATATAATTATTATAATCATGTACAATATAATTATTATAATCATGTACAATATAATTAATTATAATCATGTACAATATAATTAATTATAATCATGTACAATATAATTATTATAATCATGTACAATATAATTAATTATAATCATGTACAATATAATTAATTATAATCATGTACAATATAATTATTATAATCATGTACAATATAATTATTATAATCATGTACAATATAATTATTATAATCATGTACAATATAATTAATTATAATCATGTACAATATAATTATTATAATCATGTACAATATAATTAATTATAATCATGTACAATATAATTATTATAATCATGTACAATATAATTATTATAATCATGTACAATATAATTAATTATAATCATGTACAATATAATTAATTATAATCATGTACAATATAATTATTATAATCATGTACAATATAATTAATTATAATCATGTACAATATAATTAATTATAATCATGTACAATATAATTATAATCATGTACAATATAATTATTATAATCATGTACAATATAATTATTATAATCATGTACAATATAATTATTATAATCATGTACAATATAATTATTATAATCATGTACAATATAATTATTATAATCATGTACAATATAATTATTATAATCATGTACAATATAATTATTATAATCATGTACAATATAATTATTATAATCATGTACAATATAATTATTATAATCATGTACAATATAATTAATTATAATCATGTACAATATAATTATAATCATGTACAATATAATTAATTATAATCATGTACAATATAATTATTATAATCATGTACAATATAATTATTATAATCATGTACAATATAATTATTATAATCATGTACAATATAATTAATTATAATCATGTACAATATAATTATTATAATCATGTACAATATAATTATTATAATCATGTACAATATAATTATTATAATCATGTACAATATAATTAATTATAATCATGTACAATATAATTAATTATAATCATGTACAATATAATTAATTATAATCATGTACAATATAATTATTATAATCATGTACAATATAATTAATTATAATCATGTACAATATAATTATAATAATGTACAATATAATTATTATAATCATGTACAATATAATTATTATAATCATGTACAATATAATTATTATAATCATGTACAATATAATTATTATAATCATGTACAATATAATTATTATAATCATGTACAATATAATTAATTATAATCATGTACAATATAATTATAATCATGTACAATATAATTAATTATAATCATGTACAATATAATTATTATAATCATGTACAATATAATTATTATAATCATGTACAATATAATTATTATAATCATGTACAATATAATTAATTATAATCATGTACAATATAATTATTATAATCATGTACAATATAATTAATTATAATCATGTACAATATAATTATTATAATCATGTACAATATAATTATTATAATCATGTACAATATAATTAATTATAATCATGTACAATATAATTATTATAATCATGTACAATATAATTATTATAATCATGTACAATATAATTAATTATAATCATGTACAATATAATTATTATAATCATGTACAATATAATTAATTATAATCATGTACAATATAATTAATTATAATCATGTACAATATAATTAATTATAATCATGTACAATATAATTATAATCATGTACAATATAATTAATTATAATCATGTACAATATAATTAATTATAATCATGTACAATATAATTATTATAATCATGTACAATATAATTATTATAATCATGTACAATATAATTATTATAATCATGTACAATATAATTATTATAATCATGTACAATATAATTAATTATAATCATGTACAATATAATTAATTATAATCATGTACAATATAATTAATTATAATCATGTACAATATAATTAATTATAATCATGTACAATATAATTATTATAATCATGTACAATATAATTATAATCATGTACAATATAATTATTATAATCATGTACAATATAATTAATTATAATCATGTACAATATAATTAATTATAATCATGTACAATATAATTATTATAATCATGTACAATATAATTAATTATAATCATGTACAATATAATTAATTATAATCATGTACAATATAATTAATTATAATCATGTACAATATAATTAATTATAATCATTACAATATAATTAATTATAATCATGTACAATATAATTAATTATAATCATGTACAATATAATTATAATCATGTACAATATAATTAATTATAATCATGTACAATATAATTATTATAATCATGTACAATATAATTAATTATAATCATGTACAATATAATTAATTATAATCATGTACAATATAATTAATTATAATCATGTACAATATAATTATTATAATCATGTACAATATAATTATTATAATCATGTACAATATAATTATAATTTATTATCATAATCGCTTGGTCAGAAACTTGTATTAAAATCTAATTTAAAATGGTTTATTATGAATTGTTCATGGAAAGCGCTTGACTGAACTCCAATCCTTGCAACATATTCACAGCAATACGTTGTCTCTCTACCACAACTACAAAGAACTTTTCTGAAATTTTGAGATGATGATTGGTTATTCCTATTATTTGAATTGATTGAACTACTGTTCTCATCTTGAGTGCCATTTTCACAACGTAAATAAAGGGTTCCGTTTGAAATTCTGTTCAAAGTGGACAGAAACATTCCAGAGTTCGACAAGATACACCAGAAGGTCAAAAACGTTGTGAAAATGATATTCAAGGTGATACAAAGAACTCGCCTTTCTTTCTCCACTGCCATCAAGCGAAATTCCAATCCTCTTATAATTTTCATCATCATTCAATTGATTATGTTAGGGTGGCACCCCTGCAGATTCTGACGATAGACTATTCCTGACGTCACTTCCGGTAACCAGTTTCTGTGATCGAGCAGTCTGGACTTGAGACGGAAGGAGAGGGTCATACCCTCACTTTGCCCTTTCAGTTGAACAGTTTCATTCAACTAATGTTTCTGTATTTTCTGTTAATATATATTTCATTTCACTGTTTCAAAGCCTTCTCGTTCTTTCAACATTTAAACCACAACATATTAACTTTTATCTTCGAATGTCTTTTGCCCTTAATAAATGCTGACTCATTAACAACAACAATCATAAAGACAAATTCAAATAAAAATATATAGTTACAAAAAAAAAATCTCTATATTAAATACGATAACGTGTGTGTTATTTTGTGTCACGCTTACATCTTTTTTTTTTCTTCCGGGTGACTGTCGTTTGTTATGATCTTCCATTTCATGTAATAAATAATTTTACCAAAAGTTCTTCATAAGCAGGACATAGCAGGGCGTCTCCATTTACACTGAACATCCACAGAATGGCAACATCAATATATTACATATGAAAGAGTCTGCTGTGGAATTTCCACAGGTCGCGATAGTATTTTTTAAAATGTAATAACACAAACTTGATAGGAATTATTCACATGACAGTTTTAAGGGATTTATAATTCGCCTAATTGATACACTCTCTGACTATGGAATCATGCTGAGCTAAAATATTCATTCATACATGATCACTCGAGTTACACTGTTGGATATTATTATTGCTAAGAGTACAAACAAACTAGTGGGTAGAATTCCACAAAATTTAGCATAAACTGTTGAGATACTTAGTGTCATAGTATTTACTATTATCAACATGCATACAATTTTACTAAATTGAAGATGAAGAATCACTGGGATGCTGAGAAAACAAAAAAAATATTTAATATTGAATTAGTGTACCAGAATAGGAACTTGGCAAAAATGCAACATACTTTATGCAGATGTGCACCCGACTGAAAAAAAGAAAACCTACCTTGAATGATGATCTCATGATCACAGAACAAGTACTACACTACCCTCATGTCCACAAAGAGCGAGGTAATGTCTGAAAGGATGGTATCGCGATGAACAAACATATACTATACTACTCCCTACCCCTAAAGGAGAAGGTAATGCTTGAGACGATGGTCTTTTTCCAACAGAACAGACACTACACTACTCTCTCTCTGAATTGAGTATTGAAAGCCAGTGCATTAATCAAAAATAATAATAAACTGAATTGAGTGTTAAAGTTAATTACAAGAGTACAATAAAAGTAATAGTTTTGGTTCGGTTTTACAAGTTGATAACTTCGGGGCCTGGACAACAAGTGTCAAGCAAAGACCATATGTGGGGGCAACCCCATATATAAGTTATTGGTCAATGTAGGGGAACCCCTTCATACCAATTGTCACTATCCAGCTCCCCTACTCCCCAGGGAGTTGGCCCCCATTTCCCCTTCACTCCTCACATTAAAAATCGGCCTTGTGCCTAATTTGCTCGGTGGGGTAGCAAATAAATACCCTTAACAGTGAAATTGGTTGATATAAAGCAGCTAGCAACCAAACAAGTCGGCGACGCTTAGCAACATCATCGAAGCAAGATCGACGTACCTTTATTAGCAATAAACGAGAAGATACTGAACAACGAAAACTGACTCTTCACTATTCATTATTGTCTTGAGCCAATGCTGTTACAGTTGAAACCAAGTGTTACTTTTCTCTTTATGTGTCAGGGAAGGTAGGGGTGGGGGGACAGGAAGGACTCATCGAAAAAAAAAAATGAATCCTTTAAATATAGGAAATAGATAAGAGACGTTCCCACCCACCTAATGCCGTAGATTGGGAAGTGAACAAAGGAAACTATTTCTGAATAATCTCCAAAGTTTGGCATTTCCCTAAAACATTTCCTCTTTTTTTTTTTTTTTTTTTTTCCTATGACAAACTTTGTTTCTATTTCAGAGAGGAAAAAAAAAAGAAATAAATAAATAAATAAAAGTAAGCTTCCATTCGACCTTTGATTCGGTCAGTTCAAATAAAAATACAGTTTACTTTGGTATATCAGTCACTTTAGTATTATTATATACTAACGGGGGAGGGGCGCCAGGCATTGCCCGGTCGTAAATTGGGTGCCATCAGCTAGAAGCGAAACGGGAAGCAAAATTTTGTAAGCAAGGAAAAAAAAAAAAAATAAATTACATACATTTCCCACAATTTTTGGTCAACTAACAAACAAGATACTTTTAATAATATATAAACAAAAAATGCTGAACAAAATAAAAAAATTTGGGATTCTCTGGCAAAATTGCAGTACTGCCTTTAAATACGTTATTTATTATTTTTTTTTTTTTTTACTCTGAAATCGTGTATTCTTTTGATAAGCTTCTAAGTACTTTTTCGTTTTTTTTTTAATCACTCAACTAGCCAAGATCTCTCTATATAAAGTAGTACTGTTCGTATGTCTGTGTGTACAACTCTCCTACAGCACACACCACTGAACCGATTATGACCAAACCTGACATGATCATGATCTCCGACCTAGGGATGGTGCACACCATTTTTCAAGGTCAAAGGTTAGGGTCATATTTGGTGCGCCTCTTAAACTCTCTCACACCAAGTTGCGGTTCGCCATCTTAAACACCTTAAGCAATAGTTCCTCTTACAATATCCACTTACTGCAAAGGTGCCCGCGAATCGAGTACTCGAGCGTACAGCAAAGTAGTTTAATTAGATATATATATATTTTTTAAATAAATTTATGAAACTTATTTCCTGCCTGTATTTTTGGAGACATATTTTATGTGTGAGGGGGTGTTTACTAATCTTAAAGAAACTATCAGAATATGGTTAATTTCACGAGAAAGTATGCTTTTGTTCAAATATATATTTACTAGCGGGTACCCGGCGTTGCCCGGGTATTTGGAGGTGTGTGTGTGTTAAAAAAAAAAACGTTGGCCGGGTGTTTGGAGGTGTAAAAGAAAAAAAACGTTTTAGTAGGAAAGTAGGATTGAACCCCGAAGCCTTGATGCAAAGGTGGAAAGGAAAGGCAAAAAAGCCAGCCACCTAACCATCTCGGCCATGAGGGGAGAGGAATTGACAAGCGTGTTAAGTTAAGGGATATAAAGTGAAATATACAGGTGCGAGGAAGTGGCATGATGTTTGACTTAGTTTTGTGCTGCAAGCCAGTTACTGTTTCCCCCGCTTTTCGAAGACACGGTGAGTTGGTAAAAGTCGGGCAAATTAAATACACGTGACCCACATTCTTAAGTTGTAGATATTACGATTTAGACGTGATATAAAAAGCTTTAAGAAGGAGCGAGTCGAGTGAGAAGGCCGCCGAAAAAATCCTTTTGCAGACATACACAAAAAGCAAACGTACACACACACACACACATTTTCGCTTTTATATATATAGATGGAAATTTCTCCAGACAAGGCAGGAAACCATTTGATGTAAGGAGACAATAAAAAAAAAAATAAAATGTCAAACACTCGCCAACAATAAGTGTTAGCTAGATAGATCCCAACCCAGAAAACAGCAATTCTTCCCACTTTGTCAGAAAAATTGTTCATGGAATGTAAGAACTAAAGGACAAAATGGAGTTACGAGATTGCCGAAAATAAACTCAGTGTCCGATTTCTACTTTCTTTCTATATAAAAGGGTATTTCTTCTTTTTTTCATAGAGTAACATTAAATTGATAATTTTATTTTCTTTGATTGCTGATTTAGCAACTATCAGTTATTTTGTGTTTAGCTTGGTTTGGCAATTCACAAAGAGGCTAACACCCGAGCAATATATATAAATTGTGCAAATTTATTTTATTTACATTCGATGAACGAATGAGTTCACAAAATAACCCTGTCAACGAGCCACCTTATTCATGCAATTTAACACCATTAGATTATGTAAAGTCTCATGTCTACGCTGATAAACCAGACACAATAGACCACTTGGAAGACAGTATTGACGCATTATTGCCGAAATACTGCCTTATTTAATGCATAAAGTTTCAAAATTGGACCTCTAGATTATGCCATATGCACATGAAATATGCGTCCATATGCCGAAAATTGTATTCAAATTGTCAAAATTAATCTTTGACATAAACCACATATTTGTACAATAAAAATATTTTTCTGTGATTCATTTTAAGTTCACCGCCTCTAAAATACACACACATTGTTAAGATGGATGAAATCCGACAATATGAAAAATAGATTGGAGGTGGAAGGAACTGAACACTCAATGTTTCGCCCGATTTATGCGGGCTTTTTGAAGAGGGATGATACCTCTTGAAAAAGCCCGCATAAATCGGGCGAAACGTTGAGCGTCCAGTTCCTTCCACCTCCAATCTATTTTTCATATCGTCGGATTTCATCCATCTTAACAATGTGTGTGTGCGTGCATGCGTGCGTGAACTATCGTTTTGTGAAACAAATTTGGTTCCGTGATTTCACTAGAAGACCGGAGTTTGATATTTTAAAAGTACAATATCTGAAGTACTCATCTACATAGGGTTCTTTAAAATTTTCCTCTTCTGTACAGCAACAAAACTGGAAATGTGTTTTTTCCTTTTAAAATTTAAATTTTATTGAAAGAAATGAAAAACTGTTTTTGCTCATCGAACGTTTCATGAGAATAAAAGTAATTCTAGATCACTTTCCAATCAAATCAAAGCAGTTATTTTCAAGATAACATCTGGACAAATTGATAATTATTATTATTATTAACAATAATAATAATTATTATTAACAATAATAATATTATTATTAACAATAATAATATTATTATTAACAATAATAATATTATTATTAACAATAATAATATTATTATTAACAATAATAATAATTATTATTGTTAACGATAATTATTATTGTTAACAATAATTATTATTATTATTAACAATTATTATTATTATTATTATTATTAACAATGATTATTATTATTGCTAACAATAATAATTATTAATATTATTATTATTAACAATATTATTATTATTAACAACAATAATTATTATTAACAATAATAATTATTATTATTATTATTATTATTAACAGTAATATTATTATTAATAATATTATTGATAATGATATTATCATTATTATTATTATTATTATTATTATTATTATTATTATCATCATCATCATCATCATCATCATGCTAGTTCCTTTTTTTCTTGTGAAAAGTTCCAGGATTTTTTCAATTAATCTTGATGCAACTGGGTAAATATTTGAGTGTGGATGTGTGTGTGTATATATATATATATATATATATATATATATATATATATATATATATATATATATATATATATATAACTATTTCCGATGGAGATTTGGTATCTGTCTGAAATCCAAACTATATTTCTTTTAATTGTATTATTGTAATTGTGCTATATTTCAGTGCTCAATTAAGTGGTGGGGGACTGTTATGTTATCATGCTGTACTCTCATGCATTGCCTTTTTATTGGGGTGGGGGATAGTGTATATGTTATGAGACCACCCACTCTGGCTAGTAAAAATAATTCTTTAAAAAAGTTTTTCATGGTTTATCACTTGTGTAAATTCGATTTTGTTTATTTTTCATTTGATCAAGTAAGATTAATTTCAAACTGACCTAAAATTCCCATATGATTCATTCTGATTAAATTGTTTTCTGACCTTTCAACTTTATTGATATTAAAAGCTGGTAGTGTTTGTGGTCTCTGGCGATGCTGACCTGACCTTTCAACTCTAAATCACATTTTTTTTTTTTTTTTTGCTTTGAAGTTAATGGGAGCTGTTGAGCAGGCGGTCTTGTATGGATTTTGTATTCTTGTCTCCCCCTCCTTGAATTAAACTGACAAGGAAAGGAAGCTTTAATTAAAAGTAAAACAAATGAGTCTATCAAGTGAAGAATTTAAAAATGGCCGTGATGGATGGAAGATTTATATTTTGAATGTCTACTTAGTTTTAATCAATTTGAATCCATTTAAGATTTTACATTTTTTTCATATTTACTTTTTTGTGTTACCAGGAAGATTTTTGAGAAAGCTTTTCTTTTTTCTTTTTTTTTTTTTTTTGAGAGGGGGGGGGTAAGATACTGAAGACGCATTGACATCAATCTGTTGTCCACCCCTCGTCCCAACGGTTTTTTAGTGTAATTTTCCAAAGTATAAACTTCCTATGACTAAATTCAATTCAATTTATTTGGCAAAAAATAAAACAATCATGTTTCAAATGCTATGTAGGCAAAGTACGGTAGAAATTTACACACAAAAGAGGATACAGTAATCCATCACTTGTCCAAGTTCATCTTGAATTGTTGCATTGTTCATGCATTTATTACTAAGAAGTCTATTCCAAGATCCTGGGATTCTGATTGAAAATGCATCCCTCACCTTCTTCTGTTCAATCGAAATCGACAATGAAATAGTGTCCATGCAGACGTCTTTCCAATAGATACCATAAAAGTGTGTGTATATATATATATATATATATATATATATATATATATATATATATATATATGTATATATATATATATATATATATATAGGCTTGGCAAAGCTACAGGGGAGACAACCAAGCAAAAAAAAAAAAAAGCTCTAAGCAAAATTCATCCCAAAGCAGCAAAACTAAAGCTGGCTTGCCAGGACAAATGTAAGCAAATTTGGGCATATTTTATTGGTTTGAAAGTATATGTTCTTTATTTTTTACCAATTATCCTAAAATTTTAACCATCAAATAATATTATAATCTTCAAAAAGCCTGCAAATTTTCATGTGGTTTCGTCCCATAGAATCAAAGATATGAGCATTTCAATATTTAATTTGGCTGCGAGTATAGATATATAGATACCACCTTTTTTGCCAATTTTATAAGTTCCAAATCTCATTGACTATTGATCAGAATTTTACAAATGAAGACTCGTTGGAAAGATAACCTGAATAGTCGGGTAGACTATGTGACATTTATCCTTAAGGTTGTACATTAAGAGGATCACCCTTCATCCAAAGCTTATCCAGAGCCTATTTTTGGCACTTCTTGGTTTTCATACATAAAGTAAATTTCACAGTATATAAGGATTATTTTGATACTGGAGATATTTATAATCGAACCCTATTTCCAAAAGAGGAGGGATATAACATATGCGAAATATTTGGAATTAAGTCTCCCCCTGCTGTTATTTCAGATCATTTGAAACCATAGCAGCAAGTTTTAGTCTCCCCTCCATCAAGGCCAGAGGTTTTGGGGAAACATGATACATACGCACGCACGCACACGCACACTAGTAATGGGACAATGCCAACATTTTTCCGATTCCGATGCAATTACCGATTCTGATTCTTTATAAATCCCTAAGTATTTAACTCTAAAATGGTTATTTTTGTCTCGATTACCATAAAAACACATCTTAAATGTGCATATGTTTTCTTAAACACAAAAACACACTTGTGATGTGATCTAGATTTTAGTTCTACTGGAAATTTAAATCAATAAATATTTTATTATTATATGGAAGTTTTTTTTTTTTTTTTTTTTTTTTTTGGCATTGGAAAATAGGCACAAATTTTTCTGATTCCAATACCTCAAAAAGTTCCAATTTTCCAGATTCCAATTAATCGTCCCAGCACTTTTTGTCATGATTTTGCCGTTGCTTATGACCTCACTCAGATTGTTCGCGAACCCACCCGTGTGCCTGATACTACTGGTCAATATGCAAGCCTCCTAGACCTTTTTCTCTCAACTTCCCCTGAGCTATGTTCATGTTCCATTCATTCTCCTCTAGGATCCTCTGACCACTCCGTCGTATCAGTTAAGATAAAAATGAAATGTAATAAGTTTCCAGACGTACCCCCCCCACACCATACTGTATACCGATACTCTATAGCTGATTGAGATAGCTTCCGTACATTCATATCTGATTTACCTCTGTATTCCAGGTTTAAAAAGGAGGTGTCCTCTATAGTATCAGATCTGACCGAATGGTTAATTGTAGGCATAGACCGATTCATACCATCTAAAAAGTTCCAACAAAAACCTAACAGCCAGCCATGGTTCTCCCCAGAATGTGCTGCTGCTATCGCACACAGAAATCACTTTTTCCATAGTTACCAACGTAATAGATGCACTGTGACTAAAGCTGCTTTCAGGACTGCCAGCAACCACTGTAAAAGAGTAATAAAAAATGCAAGAGAGCTATATGCTCCGTCTGTTAAATTCAAAGTAGCTGATGAGCAGCTTGGTTCCCACCAGTTTTTGGCAAATAACAAATAGGATCCTGAAAAGAAGTGTGCGTTCTATATCAACCATTATCAATGGACCAGAGGTCATCTCATCAGCATCAGACAAGGCCAAACTATTTGCAAAAAACTTTGCAGCTAATTCTACCCTATGCGACGAAGGCCATCAACTCCCCATATTTCCTCCTATAACACAGAACACGCTAGGTAACATACAAATATCCGTGCATAAGGTTGCCAAGCTAATCAAGAACCTTGATTCCAGTAAAGCAACTGGCCCTGACGGCATCCCAATTATAGTGTTAAAAAAGCTTCAACCAGAACTTGCTCCCATACTTACGAAACTGTTTAAGCGTTGCCTTAAAGAGAAGTGCTTTCCGACTCCCTGAAAAACCTCATCAGTTTGCCCTGTATTTAAGAATTCAGGTGAAAAGTCATCTCCCTCTCAGTACAGACCAATAAATCTCCTGTGTGTTATGAGTAAGTTGCTGGAATCCATATTAAATAGAGAAATAGTCAACCACCTCAGCAGAAATAACTTTCTTAGTGACACACAATATGGTTTCCGTTCTGCAAGATCTACCGCAGATGTGCTAACGGTTATATCGCACAAGATTAGTGAATCTCTTGACAAAGGCTTCCTTTCTAGGGCAATTGCTCTTAACATATCAAAGGCCTACGACAAGGTATGGCATAAGGGCCTACTTCACAAGATTTCCAGCTACGGTATAACTGGAAATGTTTTCTCAATCATTAAATCATTTCTCTTCGATAGGCTCATAAGAGTAGTGGTCAATGGACAAAAATCAGAAGCCTACAGTAATAATGCTGGAGTCCCTCAAGGGTTAATCTTGGGCCCAACTCTCTTCCTGATCTACATCAATGATCTCCCTAAACACATACTTAAATCATTTGTTGGCATCTATGCTGATAACACGACCATCTATGGCAACACATCAAAGGCTGTAAACGACAAAGTTCTCTCTGATTGTCTCTCCTCTGATTTCGAGCGCATGGTTCAGTGGGGGAAGGGGTGGCTGGTTACCTTTAATGCATCTAAAACCAAACTCCTATCTTTATATCATCGCTCTGATCCCCATCTGGCATCAATTGAAATGGATGTCTCTCGTCTAGAAGAAGCCCCATGTTTTGACAAGCTTCTGGGGTTGTCCTTTACTCCTGATCTGAAATGGAACACGTACATCAAGTCTGTTGCCAGGGTCGCTGGGAAGATGGTGGGATCCTTCTACCGCTCCAGAAGATATCTCACTACTGATGCAATTCTCTATCTATATAAAAGCCAAGTACGCCCAAGGATGGAATACTGTTGCCATATCTGGGCAGGAGCTGCTAAAAACAGCCTATCCTGCCTTGACAGAGTACAAAATAGACTTCATAGCCTAGTGGGGTATGCCCTTTTCTCTTCCCTGCAACCTCTCTCTCACAGAAGGGACGTTGCGAGCCTGTCTTTGTTTTATCGTTATTTCCATGGCAGGTTCTCGCCTGAACTCCTATCTCTGCCCCCCCTCGCCAATCTTTCACGAAAAACACCCGTCTAGCTGAATCCACTGTGAAAAATTTTCCCCACTCTATATCTGTGCCTAAATCAAAACGTAGATTCCATGAACAAAGCTTCTTTCTTAGAACTGCATGCCTGTGGAACTCTGTTCCGTCTGCCTGCTTCCCACCTGACTACAACTTGGATGCCTTTAAGTCCAACGTTAATAAATTCCTAATGAACTGCCCCCTTAAGTAAACACTTCATTAAATCTCCACACTAACGTACTGTACTTTACAATAACCCTTATCCCTGAGTGGCTTCCGGGCCTTGATAAGTGGTGACCACCGTGTAAAAAAAATATATATATATATATATATATGAGCAAACACGTCTTTCATAATGCTTTTTTATTTGTTTTTATTTGTTTTTATTTTTTGCTTGCGTTCTTCGCATTAGGTTCAAGTATAAATAATCACAAAGAGGTAAAAACTGGTGAGTTGGGGAATTTTTTTTCTGAGAAATAACCACAATTTTTTTTAATCAATAACTAAACTACCTATTAAATGTTATATATACACACAATTAGCGTTGGGACGGTTAATCAGAAAAAAAGGAACTTTTGGGGTATATCAGAATTGGTATCAAAATCAGAAAAATTTGTGCCTGTTTTCCGATGCCAAAAACGATTTTTAATTGTTTGAAACAAAATCTTCTGTCGATAGTAAAAATAAAATAATCAATATTTATTGATTTTTAAACAACCAGTAAAACTAAAATCTATAGATTATTCTTCACACAAATGTATTTTTACATTTGAGAAAATATCTGCACATTAAATGTGTTTTTATGGTAATTGTGAAAAAATAACAACTGTATAGTTACATTTTTAGAGATCAATAAAAATGGCAGAATCTGCGATTATATTTTAATAATATTGGAATTTTCCCATCATATATATATATATATATATATATATATATATATATATATATATATATATATGTGTGTGTGTGTGTATATATATATATATTTCTTAACTTTGACATTGGATGATAATCGTGTCGTTACCTCCCCCACATTTTCTCCCTTACCCCTCTCACTGCCCCCTACTTTGTTTTTAATTGTCATTCGTCTCCTACCACTACTCTTATCATTTGCACTTTGTTATTTACTCTTCCTCCCACTATCTACAATATGTACAGATAAGATGGACACGATGATAAGCAAGAAAATTTAAAAAATCAGTTTTATTAGTATGTTGATAGATTAAAACAAAATTATGTGAATTCGTTTAAAAAATATATATTCCATTCAACATCATTATGCTGTAAAAGCGGAGTCTAGCCGTTTTATTCGGAGAATTTTACTTGTCCTGGGACGGGTGTTCTAGCTTTTGTTTTTTTCTAAATTCATATTAATGGTCCACTAAATTACAAATGATGCATTTAATGATCCATGAATTTCAAAAAGGTTGCAGACTGTTCATTTAAAATCTTTTCAAATCGGCAGTAAAATAAAATCCATATTTATTCAGACACTTTTCGAATGTGTTCCCTTCCATGATAATTTGTTTAGGTAAGAGATTATTTCTAGAAAATTTAATGTTCCTATGTTTTTTTTTGGTCAAGATTCTTCAGATGCTGCACTTCCATTTCTTGTTCTCTTTCGGTGGAGGAGAAATACTTCACGACTGAGACAATTTTTATTTTTGTACCTTTTCTCCACGTTAAAAAACGACCCTGGTGTCTAACTCTGTCCCGTGGGGAGGCATAGTAAATAGGTACATCAGTAGAGAATAGTATTGTGATTTTTATTTTTGTCAACATTAGAAAACTCAATCTGGAATGTGTGTGATCTTGTTTCGATGACTGTTCTGCACCATTTTTAGTGCATTTTTAGTGCAGATCAATTATCCCCCACCCCTACCCCGACAAAATGTTCCTGCTTTTGATATAGGACACCTTTTGATCCAATGCTGGTAGCTTTTTGGATTTCTGAAAGCGAATATCTTTTAAGTGGGAAGCTGAATAAATCCATTTTGGGAGAGAACAACGATATAGAATTCGGACATCATATTCGTGTCTGCAAGCAGGATGGCATCAGATTTCGGTGAATAATTTGCTGCGGATTTAGTTTTAATGTGATTTTTTATTTAAAAGGAATCAAGGGTGTATATCTATCGATTTCTTTCTCTCTCTCTCCTGATATGTCTGTCTGTTTCTACCCATGCCACCCTTTATCTCTTTCCGTGTTCACCATGACGGAGTAGGCACGAATTTGCCAACTGCAAACGGGGTTCACTTGGCAGGCCATGATGCCTTAGGACAGGATCCTGATGACAGGGCCGTTCTTCCAGTTCAGCTTCCAGACAAAAGAATGCTGAGGCCGAATCGAATCAATCGGCTGGTCATATCATACCCTAATATATACAAGTTCATCTGCAACCGTATTATCCAATAAGGCTCCCCTCCCCCTTGTCCTGTTTGTTTTCTCTCCAAATAGATATTAGAGGGCAGTGGTTGCAGGACAAAAAGTGCTTACCTATGCCAAGGAGTAATGTTTTCTGTCCTTGTCGGCTATGTAAAATTCCCTACTGAGAGCAATGTTTTCTGGGAATATAAAGTAATTATACTACCGTTAGAAATACATTTGACAACTTTATTCAGCATCAGCAGGGAGACCTGACGTTGCCCGGGATTGAATGATGATCAACGAATGTTTCACACTCCCATATTTTTGTCATCAATATCGGTGAAATCGACCATTTTTCAAGCAAATCGATTCATTGCCTGCTCTAGTTGAGGACCCCATCGCAGTGCACCAGGAGGAAGCTTCACATGCCTCCCCACAATGACTTAGTTCATAATACATTGCACTGTAGAGAACCTACTGTTGATTTTATAAAATAATTTTTATATAACGGTTTGAATTAAAGTTTAAAATGCAAGAGTCAAGTATCATACTTCAATTGTGCTCTAAACAGAAACATTAATTTCAAACGCGCCCTTGTTTTATCAAAGAATCTACTGATGATTTTATATGCTTGGCCTTACTGCTTGTGCAATGATAATGGCTTGAATTTAATTTTTAAAGTAAAAAATCAATTATCATGGTGTAATTGTGCTTTAAACAGAAACATTGATTTTGAATATGCCCCTATCATATCAAAGAACCTTCTGTTGATTTTATGTCGGGCTTTTCGGGTTGTGTGGTAATAAAACTTCTCAAATGCACCTGTGATGTTAAGCAGTATAAGATGTTAACTTTTGTGATAATTGCCTGTTCGTTCTTTCACTGGATTATTTCGGTTGTCAAAACTTATCGAAGACATTCCGATACAAAACATATTTAAGAACACCGCCAGATACATAAAGCCCTTTTACTGAGTTTGTAGAGAACTCTTTCTCTCTCACACACTGTGGGGTATATGGTTAGAGAAAAAAGAAAAGAGTCGTGAACATTTTCTCTTGAAAAGTATTTCGTGTTGCTGACGTTCAGATTGTGCGGTGTGACATTGACAGGTGTGGTCGATTGGAAAACAAGAGGGCAGGAACGTGCTATTGTCGAGCGAGTGACTCACTCCTTCCCGAACCCCAGAACCGAATCCTGACACACACTTCCTTTTCTATAATAGAGATTAGATCAAGTATGGATGGTTGATATATCGTAACCCAAACCATCTCTGATATTGTCCATCTGCCCTTCCTTAGATCTTTTTTTTTTTCTTTCTCCGTTTCCCTATTAATAATCTTTCCTTATTCTCATATGAAATGTATAAGTTGGGCGATGTGAGAATTTTAATTCCAATGTTTTTTTTTTTTTTTTTTTTTTCATAACTTAGTTTTACGTTTGGTGTTCGGTTTTTTATTTAATCTTTTGTTTTTCTTTCAATATATTTCTATAACTGAAGCCATTCATTCTCGTGTGTGAGGGTGATGATTAATTATTCTTCCACTCTATTGTAATGAAAGGGGAGGAAGACTTTGTGGCTCAATTATTCTCTTGTTTATATAACTAAGTGTTGAAATACAACCTTCAATCCGGACAACTTAAAAACATTTTACCATGATGACAGATTTTTATCAAATACGTCATACAAAATAAACTTTGAATCTTCTTTCTGTTCTAATTCTTTACCCTTTTTCTTGTAATGAATTTTTGTGGGGTCAAGGGTCATACCTAAACAGCAGAAAAGAACAATTAGCATGTGGTTTAGAATTCAAATTGAATTGGCTCTACACTATTTTTACACGCCATTTGTTTTTTATTTTTAATGCGATAATTATTTTTTAATCATCGTATGAATTCATTTAAAATTACATTTAAAAAAAAAACTTAGTTTAAAAAGAAAATACAATTGAATAATGTTGAAAATAAATGTTCAGTTTACAGTTATTTTGGAAAGAAAGTGTCAAATATTTAAATTTAAAATTTTTTACTTTAAACTTTAAAAGTTTTAAAAGAATGAAAGAAAATTGTACCAAGTAAACATTAGTTTTCTCGCTTTTTATTTGTATTTGATTTGGGATTTTGTCATGATTAAAAGAAATCTAATAAAATAATTTTATGATAAAAATGTATGAAAAGAGCACATGCGTTTTTTTTTTGTTTGTTTTCATCCCACCAGAATCTTCCATCCAGAGAGGAGAGTATATATATTATTGTCAAAATAAATACTGAAAATATTTACATATTTTATGTAGATACATAATATATATATGTATATATGACAAGTTAGAGACACGGTTTTTAATGTGAGGTGTATCTAGCGCCCCCATCCCACACCCAAATTGGATAATACTGGATGGAATATAAATTTAGAAAATTGCCCAATAAAGGATTTTTCTTGCCTTGACTAATGATGAAACGGGTATTTTACTTTGATCCTAGCTCAAAGGCCAGCATATTTTTAAGTCTTGCAATGAAAATTTTAGAACTTCAAATTAAAACCAGTTTCTATTTGATTACATTTTCGTTTTCGTTTGATTAATTATGAAATGCAAAACAATCAAGGATGTTTTGTTTTTAGAAATAATTTCCAAGAATATTTAAATTTGAAAATGTTTTCACCATTTTTTTTATTTTTTATTCTAATTAAAAAGAAGACAATCGTTGAATAATTAAAAACCCACATGAAATTTATGCACCATTTTGTTTTTGTTGTTTTTGTGATGAATCATCTAGAACAGGTTATTTATCCGTTCTCCCCCATCCCAGCAAGACTCAAAGATTGCTACTCCTCTTGGGGGTATGGGAAAGACCCTAGTAGAACAATAGGAGGATGCGATGTGGAGGAGCGTAAAAGGTGTACTTTTTTATTTATATAAAATCTATGGAAACTAGATCAAACAGCAGATGCCAAGGTCTTTTTTTTTTTTTTCAACCAATTTCCAGTCTTGTATATCAATCAACCATGTTCAAATATGCATTGCGTATCTTTTCATAATTTTCCCATTACCAAATAATCTGTCTTCATATGTGTGTAGCAAGAAGATGCAGGAGCACGGCAAAAGATGCAAGAGACCGACAGCAGATAGAAAAAGTTTGGGAATCACCAATCTAGTCAACCCAAATGCATTGCTAACGTTCATGTTTCCTTTTGCCTCGTTTTGACTCCGAAATAGTTTTTTTTTCTTTATTTTATTTTTTTTTTCTTATTACAAATTTCTTTCATGGACTCATCAGAGAAAAATGTTTACTAATTAATAATGACTCCAATCATGTGCAGTTGGAACACTTATGAGAACAACCACTGAAAGACAATGAATAAAAAGGTTTTGTTTTGTAATATTTGAATCAATTTAAAAATTATTTTGAAATTTAAATTGAGGTAAATAATTATGTTTAAAGTATATGGTTCATTTACCAGACATGCTTATGGGATACTAGATTATGTTCTATATGTTACTTATAAACAATAAAGCCCGGCTATGTTAATTACTGTATTAGCTGACACAACCACATTATATAATTTATATGAAATAATTTGGCAAAAATTTCTAATTTTTTTTTTTGCTATTGTTTAAGCATTTTTGTTCTGTTGAGCGTGCATATCAATTTTAATGGCAGGGTGTCTTAATGGCTCAATAGATGCCAGTGGAAACTATGAAATCAACTATGCTGAGTTCAAATCTCATTCGTGACTTTTTTTTTCATGAAATAGGAACTGATGAATCTCAAATAAGAACTGATAAATTTTATAAATATATTTGTTTTAGTATATATAATATTTTTTCAAATGAACAAAGAACATGCAAATACAAGGAAATTAAATCAGAAAATATATTTTAGATTTTTTAACATTTCTTCAAATAAAACAAAAATGACATTGAAAGAAATGTATTTCTTTAGTTCAATTCAAAATTGCAAATTAATTTGGTAAAGTGATTTCAGCTTGAACCAGTGTGAATACATTTTTAAAGAAAAGTAGATAAAACGAATCTCAACAAATTTTGCAACATTTATCTCATATGTATACCCCATATCATACCAAAGAGCACTCACCTTCGGTGGGGTGAACCGACTTCCTCAGAGATGACAACAAAGTTTTTGCAAAGAGGTGTCAACATCTTCTTACAGCGCTTGGTATTCTCAAATGATACTGACCAAACTCAACATTACTTCAGTGATCTAACGTCTAACGAGAACCAGTATATCATTGACTAGCGGGGGGGGGGATTGGCCGATCGTAAAATACGCTTAAACATGATATTTTAATTTGTCCAGATTTCGTATATATTATTATAGTCATGATTAAAAAAAAAAAAAAAAAGTATTTGGGTGCCATCAGCTAGAATCGAAACAAAAAGCAAAAATGTAGCATTCAAAGCTGGTGACGTTACCACTGTACCTACGTGACACGCATATGAACTGATTAAAAGTAAACTAAGATGGATCTAAAAAATGTATAACGATTTTTTTTTCAATTTTGACCCCTTAAAAACTATTTTAATCGACTAAAGACCCATAAAAGAACGGTCCATAAAAATCAATTATTTGAGGCCTCAAGTGCCGCTCTGTGACTTTTAGTTTCAGAAGAGATAGTTTGAAAATATGGAGACAGGACATAGTGAGTTTTATAAATGAGATTATGCCGATCATATGTATACAGACATAATCGTTTGTAATAAATGAGAAATTTATGGACTCATAATATATCCCAGTTTTTGTGGTAAATTAATGGTACCAATTCATTTTCTATCGCAAAATATATGCTTACAAACCATCTTTACATAAAGCATATCATAAAATAAGTGTTGAGATGCTGTAAAACCTATGAACTAACCCAATAAATATTTATAATAGATATTGTTTTGGTATTAAAAGGATTGATGTGTCGTAAACCAAACTAATGTTTCAAAACGAATTTGAATTTTCTCTTTTGTTTAATGCAACACAGAAAAACGAAAATGGAAGTTAAAATCTTCATTAAATTGAATCCAATTGAAAAAGATTCGTAGATTGTTGTTCCTGGAATGTGTTTTTTTCTTCTTCAAAGGAGCGGGTGTTCTAGATTACAAGAGATAACCAGCAAATTCTCTTTGTTTTTTATTGCAGTTTTCCCAACAACCTGAAACACGTAATGCTTCTGAGCGCATATTCATTCACCTCCTCTACATTTCGTGGGCGGAACTCCGCTTCAAACAAGGTCACATTTGCCACTTTTCAACGGAGATCAGTGAATTTGATAAGATTTTGTATACGAGAATTAAATGCAAACTATTCTGCTTTTTATTGTAGTGGAACCCCCCCCCCCGACAAAGGATGGATTGGACCTAGTAATTCACAGCTGTTCGTTCATTTGGTTGTTTGCGCTTTTCTCAATCATGCTGTAAATTTTTTTTTGAAATTTTGCAAAAACATTAATCATGGTGAATGTGAATTTTTGGCAGAACGTGGATTTTTTGGGTTAACTCTGGTTGCTCCCCCTAGGAGTCATAATTAGGTAAAATTGCTCCAAAATCATTTATCCGTTCATTTGTCTGCACTTTTCTCAATAACTACGTCTTGGATTTTAAAAAAATTTTGCACAAACATTAGTCACGGTGAAAGTAAATTTTTCATTCGTGAAAGGGTATGTTGCATAACTTACCTTCACCTTAAACAAGGCATATTGTTACTTGGACGTAAGGGGCTACTATTTGGGACTAGGCCTAAGAAAGATTAACAAGATGTTCGTTTACATTACATTTAAACTTCTGCATATCAGTACAGCCAGGGAAGCAGGTAACAGGAAGGGAATTCCAAAGTTTAGCTGTTCAAGGGGAAAAACTATTTGAGTAGAAAGCTTTCTGACATTTAGGGATCTCAATAGTGAAGGGGTGTGATTTTGTTGCTAAGTGAGTTTATCAGGAATATGTACGTCAAGGGGCACAAGTGCAATGGAAATATGTGTTTAAGTTTAAATATCAGAAGCTGATATGTTTGGTTGCATCAAAAGCCCCCCCCCCCACATATAGAAACTGATTTATTTCTCTCCCACAGTGAGAAATGTGATACAGGGGTCAGAAAGTTGGATTGAAAAGTCAGCACTCTAAACAGGGGGCACTCTGACTTTGAAGAAGATGCTTAGGTAGCACTGTTGACATTCCCTGGTAGAGACGCCTCAGGCAATTAGCAATAAACTAACTCCTTCTCAAAGAGAGACGGGAAAACGTAAGAGGATGAACCTTCTAAAATTGCACAGGACCAGCATTACTTGTATCTTATATCGAAATTCATAAATATATTTCGAAAGAAACCATCTTCAGTATGTCTTTCTATTTCATTTTTTATTTACTTATTTATTTATTTATTTTTTTTTTTTTTGCCATGTTGTTGGAGCAGAGAATCAGCAAGTAGAAGTCCGTTTGTTGTTTTTACGGTAGTTTTTTAAATCTCAGAACAGTGCGTTTGGTCACCCAGGATTCACATTAAGATTTTTGTTCCTTAGAAGCGTTGGTTGAGTTTGAATAAAATCTTATATCGCTTCGAACCTTATGATCTACCCTTTGTCTAAAATGTTTATAAAATAGTTGTTTGTAGAGCAGCATTGCTTCCATTGAAGCCATCAAGTGATAACTCTGGCTTCAGGCATGATTTCGGTGCCAAAGCATTATTAGCGCTAGTTTAGAATGACCCAATAATATCTCATGATACTGTAGAATATTCAGTGGTAAAAAATTTCGGGTAAGTGTTTATGATTGCATTTTGGACCGATTCATCTGCACAATTGTACAATTGAATATTGGCCTGGTGTTTTGGCATGTCAGTAATTTTAGTAACTACCTCCCAATTGATTCGGAATTTCCTAAACTGTTTGGGTGTCATGTTGGAATGGAGCTGAGGGAGTTTGGCGGTTGGTGCCTTAGCATAGGCAGTCTGTGAGGGGGGGGTCCCTGGCTTTTCCGAGGATTCACATTGCTTCACCCATAGTAGTGATGCCTAATTCCTTTAACAGGGATCTGTCCATCATGTGTAGGTGATCTGTGGTGAGTCTTTCTCTGGCAAATGTGGTGGCATAGGTTTTGGCAGACTCAGCTGTAATCCCAGCTTTGAGAAAGAAGTGTTCCCAATCCTCAGGTTCCATTGTTCGTAGTGCCATGTAGAATATTGCTTGATTCTATACATACTACCAGATATTGTTCCCTGTAAGATTGCTATGCTGACACTGGTGCAGTTAGAGCCTATGTTGGAGCTGTGTTTTATGTGTTTACCCTTGTTCAAGGAAGAAAGTTCCAAGATTAGTTACGAATACAAAGGTTAAGTTGGCAATAAAACCTTGCCATCTGACCTCAATAGGAAACACGTTGGTTATCAAGCCGTTTCTGACACATTCTTCTTGAAGATCTATATCTGTTGCCATTTTAATATGGTAGTTTTTATGTAATCTTTCAGTATAGTTTGGAAGTTTTACTTAGTCGTTTTAAGATTGAGCTAGAGAGTTTGGTGGCGGCGGAATCAGTCTTTTTCGAATATATATAATTGATTCTGTGTTGTCTGTATAACCCTTCTGGAGTTGTCCATTTTACCAGAAATCGGAGTCATGTTTTTAAACGCAACCCAAGAGTGATTTAAAAAAAAGAAAAATTTTTTATCACCCACCTGATTAAAGATCTGTGCGTCAAGTTCATTCGTTTTGTCATTGTTAATTCACGATCGATTTTGAAGCCGTGATATTTTTACGATTTCCTGTTATCGTTGTAGAAAAGTATTGAACCGTACTTAGGCAAGTTTAATCAATAAAACTCTAAGCTTAATCTTAAACATGACTGAAATACGTGCCTGGCGATCATCAGAATGATCAGCATGGCATTTCCATCAAAATGTGTTTTTACACTCTTTGAACCCTCTTTCATATATAAGTTGGAGTCCATTTTTTATGACCAATCCGGAGTTGAATTTTTGGCCTTTTTTTGACTGACTCCCCATCTCTAGTTTCAAAGGAACTTCATCTTTTTCTTATTTTATTCAAGCTGGGAATGGGGCATCCTACCCGATGCCAAACATGCACTCGTTAACTCAGATATTCCAAACAAGAGATCTTTTTAAGATTCTGACCATCTCTTTAAGTGCAATTGTTTAAATCTCTCTTGCACTTGGTTCACCGGGTTTATTTGCCAGGTAGTTTTGGAAATTCTTTCATGAGTTCAATTGCTCCTATAATTACTGGAACGATAGATTTTTCTAAGATTTTTTCATTTCATGCATAAAACCTTAATATTTCGTTATTTTTTTCGTCTCTATATGTGTAAGTAGCAATTTGTCCATTTATATAAATTTTGTTAAAGAGTATACATGCTTTCGATTCTCCATTTTTCATAATTTACGATAAAATCATGATGAAATTCTGTTTTTTTTTTTTTTTTTTTTTTTTTAATTCAATTTTCACCCCAAACAAGGCACAGTGCCACTTTGAAGTAGGGGGCTACTATTAGGGAATTAATTAGCGGGGTCATTATGAAGGGAGAAGAGTAGAAAGATGTTTGTTAACATTACACTTGAACTTCTGCATATCATTGCAGTTGGGAAAGCAGAATCCCGGAAGGGAGTTCCAAAGACCCGCAGTTCTGGGGAAGAAACTATTGGAGTAAAAGGCTTTCTTGCACCTAGGGATCTCCACTGTAAAGGGATGAGACTTAGTAGCTTGTCGGGTTTGTCGGGGGTAGTTACGTCGGGGAGGTACAAGTGTTTGCAGTTCATCAGAGCATTCACCATTAAAGTATTTGTAGAACAGGCAGAGGGATGCAACATCTCGTCGATGGGACAGAGGTTGAAGCCTAGATGACAGTTCAGGACCTATCAGGTTGGCGACTCTTTTTTGAACCCTGTCCAGGAGCGAGAGACAAGCAGCAGATGCACCAGCCCAGATGTGACAACAGTACTCCATACATGGGCGAATGGTTGCCTTATAGAGGTATAGGATACTGGCAGGCGTAAGTAGTTTTCTAGCACGGTAGAGGGAGCCAACCTTCCTTGCAGCAGCCTTGGCAATGCTCTCAATGTATCTATTCCAGTTCATATTCCCTGTAAACGTTAGGCCGAGGAGTTTAAAAGAAGTACTTTCAGGCAATGTGTTCTTGGCCATTGCTATTGGTGGTAGAGAAGGTTTCTTGTAGTTATTGAAGGAAACAAGCTTAGTCTTAGCAGCATTGAATGAGACCAACCATTTTTGTCCCCATTCCACTACGGATTGGAGGTCATCCTCTAGTGTTTCTGCCATTTTCTTGGATATGTGTTCATTTGTTTTCCCCTCCTATCTGTTATAGAGAGTGGTGTCATCGGCAAATATACCCATCTCCGAAACAATATTATCAGGGAGGTCGTTTATGAATATCAGGAACAATAGAGGTCCAAGGATAGACCCCTGGGGCACTCCCGCATTTATGTCATATTGTTTGGATGTACGTCCGTTGAGGACAACTTTGATTTTTCTATTACTTAAGAAGGATTTAATTACGTTATGAATTCTTCCAGTGATTCCATATGATCTAATTTTCCTTAGAAGACCATCGTGCCATACCCTGTCAAAAGCCTTAGATATATCAAGGGCCACCGCTCTACCCTCCCCTGTTTTATCCAATGAACGGTATATACGTTCAGAAACTACAGTTAAGATATCTGCTGTTGAACGGGCTTGCCTGAATCCATATTGTTTGTCAGTCAGGAGTTTAGCAGCTGTTAGGTGCTGGACTAGGGCTTGATTAACTAAGGACTCAAATATTTTGGCGAAAAGCGGGAGGAGGCTAATGGGGCGATAATTTAGTGGGTCAGTTCTTTCACCAGAATTCTTGAAGACTGGTACCACAGAGGCGGTTTTCCAGCAGTCGGGAAAACAAGATTCGTTAAGGCATTTATTGTAAAGTTTGGACAGAACTGGAGCAACCTCGGCAGAGCATTTTTTTAATAGCACAGCCGGGATGAGATCTGGTCCACATGCTTTAGAGGTGTCTAGGTTTTTTATAATAGCATGTACCTGAGAAGGGGTGATTTTCAAATCGTCAAGTGTGGCGTCTGTTCGCAGAGGAAAATCAGGGAGTGAGTGGTGTACCGAGTTCAGTGTGGAGTTTGAGGCAAACCGACTGGCAAGCAGATTAGCCTTGTCAGTTGCCGTGCAAGCAACCTCATGGTTGTTTGTTAGTGGGGGAATAATTGACTGTCCATTATTAACTACGCTGTTGTAGATTTTCCAAAAATCCCGGGTTCCTAATTTCTGTGCTTCGATGCGCTTTCTGGTGGTTTCAGAGTAATCTGACTTAGCTGTGTCTATCACTCTCTTACAATTATTTCTAGCTTCTATATTTAATTTTAATTCACACACTCTTTAAGATAGCTTTCTTGAGAGACTCTTCCGATCCTCTACTTTTTAATTACTTTTGGCTGTAAACACACACAAGATAGACATTACTTAAAAACAAAAATAAATAAATAAAATCAAGCAACAGTTAAAAACTCAATTCCAAAAACCAAGGAATAATTTAACATGTAATTTGTGTAATTAAAAGGGGGGGAAAACCTATTCTCAGTCAACAGGTTATAACCGTTTCTCGTTTTTAATGGGCTAAAATTCTAGTATACTAATAAATATAAAGTTAAAAAAAGACTGCATATTCGAATATTGCAACATTCGTATTAAATGTGGTTGAAATGATAATAAAAGAAACGAGTTTGCATCACATTTTTTTCTTTTTTATCATTTCGTTTTATTTACTGGTTGATGGTTGCTATAGCAATGATTTCATAGTTTAGATAAATTTTTTTATTGATACGTTGTTTACTTGAGAGCAATAATGGGATGATTCCAATATTTTTCCCGACTCCGATTCTTCATAAGTCTCTAACTATTTAACTATAAAATTGTTATTTTCCTCAATTATCGTAAAAACACATCTTAAATGTACATATATTTTCTCATACATAAAAACACTTGTGGGAACAATTTATAGCTTTTAGCTTCACTGGTCATTTAAAATAAATAGCTACTATTATTATATTATTATTACTGCCATAGTGGAAGATTTTCTTTTAAACAAAATCAAATAAAAAAGGATATAAAAAAAAAATAGTTTTTGGCATCGGAAAATAGGCACGCATTTTTCGATTCCGATACCCAAAAAAGTTGTGAATTTTCCTATTCCGAATAATCATCCCAACACTATTAGATAGTCATTTTAGTGACAACCATTGTAATCTGTTGTAATATGTGTGTCCATGTCCATGAATTAATGTCTGTGTATTGTTTCTTTAGGATGCCTGCTTTCATCATCTTTAGCGATAATGAATAAAAGATGAAGAAAATACACTTGCCTTATGTCCTCATCCCAAAGAAGTTATCATACATAGCTATGATGAAGGCTTCCTTAAGAAACAATACAAATCGGACGTATAAAATATGATATTCTCTAGCTCAACATATGTATGTCCTGTCATGCATGTCCGCTTATGTCCATTTCATTCAACCCTCTCATAGGAGCGTTCATCATGCAACTGTATAGCCGGTTGAGCAACAAAATAAGTAAAACTTCCAAGCACACTAAAACACCGGTTTATAATAAAGCTGGGATATTCCATTATGCTAAGATCGGCAAGGCTATTCTCTGAATTTTGATTGCCTTCAAGTATATAAATGTTCGTCCAGTCAAGATTTTTTTCTTTTTCTATCAAATAGATATCATTGGCAATCCTTATGTCGGTAAATGTCATTTTGATTCTACAGGGCGCATATTACTCATACATGGTAGCTTCCTTTAGTCTTAACAGATTATGGATACCCACTTTAAGGGTACTTGTGCGTGTAATTTTTGTGGCAAGAGTTGCGCAATCTCCAACCACACCTCTCCTGAGTTGACATTGTTAAATATCAGTGACAAGTGGAGGTTCAGGATGACTGAAAACAATGAGATAAGCGGAGAGCACATACAGACAGCACCTAGAATTCCCAAATGGTCACCCATCTGGTACTAACCAGGCTCAACGTTGCTTAATTTCGGTGACCTGATGAGAACCGGTGTGTCAATGTTATTCCGTATACATACTCATACATACACATATATGGGGGTATTAAAATAGATTACAATGGTCCCTAACGTACATCAATAGACAATACCTACTTGAATTTTCTTGTTAGATGCATCCAAGCATCTCTATAAGATACTCTGTCCATCGGTTGATCTGTCACGCACACGTTTGAAACAGAATATTTATCGATCTGTTACGCTTATGTCCATTTCATGGATCGTTTTCAATCTTCTCATTGGATTGTTTATTATGCAATTAACAATCTCATTAACACTTATCATCGAGTGGCTTTTGGCCTTGGTAAATGGCAGTTTAAAAATTTTAGATGTCCGAGAATCTGATGGTTGATAACTTTTTGAATCGCATTTTCATCATAAAAATGGCTTCACTTTTTTGCCATTATTTTCTTGCTTTTTAAAATCGCTTTTTTTTTTTCTGAAAAGATAAGATTTCAATTCGATTTTGATATTTGGTTTTTAAGTTTGACAATTGCAAATAGTAACGAACGAAACGAGAGCAATTTATGACCAACCGTTGTGGAGTTTTTGCTCTCCTGTAAATTATCCTTTTTTTTTTCTTGTTTTTATTTTATTTTTTTACTTTGATCAGGAAAAACAGATAAAGATATTTACTGTTTTCCATTTTTATTTATTTATTATTTGTTTTTATTTTTTTATAATAGAACTATGACTCACTCGGTTCTCACCGTCGTTGAGCGAATTAAATATCTTTGGACAAAAATCAGCTAAATACACCCAACTTCCGACTTAGTTGTTTCTTCGGGGTTGAGGGAGATGGCCATGGAATGGATATTTTTAACCAGTAATCTCCTACAAACCGATACAACTCTTCACCCACTTGCGTCTCTCTCTCTCTCTCTCTCTCTCTCTCTCTCTCTCTCTCTCTCTCTCTCTCTCTCTCTCAACATACGCACTCTGCTTGAGTCTCCGTTATTTACCCTCTCCCTCCACCAACTACAGTAAAGTTAGACAGTTTATGACTGAGGAGAAGGGGATCAAGCTCTCCCTAAAAATAGGGGCCAAATTGATCGTGATCGGTCCTGTCGACATTTACCAGTGGAGTACGATTTCAGAGGAGAAGGTAATGCCTCAGAGGATATCCTCCTATGAGAACTATATTCCACTCTGATACGCTCGAGGGCTTCTGTCTATCTTCCTTATTGACGCATGGTTTTGTCTTGTTGCTAACCATGCAAGGGAATTTTATTACTACTACAACTACTACTACCATGACAACCACTATCAACACTACTAGAAAAAGCATCATTACCACCGCCACCGCTGTTGCTGTTTGGTTGCTAAGCTTGTAGTTGGATGGAGGCACCTGTTGTTCTCTGTCAGATGGGGCAAGGCGAAGAGGTGGGGGGGGGGGGAATAGATAACTAGGAATTATTACCCTTCTTTCTTTATCTAACCTCGATCTCTCTTGCTCTCTTTTCTCTCGCTGTCTTGTGAAAACAATCTCTAGATTCTTATTCTACAGACATTAATAAGCTGTCTGGAGTATTCTTATTCTTTACTTAAAATAATAATTGAATCACACCCTCCTTCCTATACATACCGTTCCTCCTCCATTCGAGTCTGTATCGTTGTTCGTCTGTCACACTTATGTTTAAATAGACGCATCTCATTTTACATGCATCCATTCATAAACTGTCATCGTCTGTCTCCAAATTTGGAGTAGCATGGGCTAGATTTATATGAGGCACACTAAATAAGTTGCGCAGCGAGATGTTTGTTCACATTACATTCAAAATTTTGCTTGTTGGTACAATCAGGGAAACAGGATACAAAGAGGAAATTCCAAAGGTCAGCAGTTTGAGGAAAGAATCTGTTAGAACAAAAAGCCCTCAAGCATCTGATGGTTTCCGTAGCGAATTGGTATGATTTAGCTCATTGTTAGGTTGGCTGGGTGTATTTTTGTTGAGTGGCCATCAGTGCAGCAAGTTCGTTGGAGTACAATCAGCCACAGTACATGGAAAACAATCACAACACAGTTGGATATTCAGCCAATTGTAATGTTGTAGGAACAAAGGAAAAAAAAAAATAAAAATCTGACTCTGCATTTTTTCATTAAATGCAAATGAAATACATTTTATTTGTGTTTCCTCCAAAAATTCTTCCAGTTTCATTATTTTTTCCAAAGTCTTTTCGCACACACATGTGCTTTTTAAAAGTCTCTGTTGCCGCCACCTCACATTCGCACTAGCTTGTGATTTCTTGCCCTTGACTCATACGTCCATCTTCTCTGGCGTGCACTTTGTTTCTTCTCTTGACCATATACTGTACTTTTTCTATTTTCTTGTAACGCACTTGCTACTTTGCATACATACTTTAACGGTTGCTGCTAATATTTTTGCTAGCCAACTATCTTTTGGCTGTTGCTGCTATTGTCACAAGCACCCAGATGCGCTCTGTTACACAATGTCTATTTGGGTTCTATTAGGTTGAGGAGAAAGTTCTTGTGGAATTTTAAATTTTGGTTTCAAATGATGTATTTTCAAATAAGTTTTTTTATAATACCTTTGTTATATATCATTTTAAATAGCGGTTTTTGTCTAATCGTTTAAATTGCAATCGTTTTAAAACAATTGTCTTTTAAGAACATTGAATACAAGACAGAAAAAAAGCAAATTTACACAATTTTTTTGTTTTAATTCAAGCTAGGCCGAAAAGCTGATGAAACCGCTTGCAATATCAACGAAGCGTTTGGCCCAGGAACCACTACTGAACGCACAGTACAATGGTGGTTTTAAAAATTTTGTGCCGGTGCAAGAGTCTTGAAGATGATGAGCGTAGTGGTGGCCATTTGATATTGACAACGATCAATTAAGAGCCTTATCAAATCCATGCATAACTGTTGGAGAAATTGCTTCTGAATTGGGCATAATGTATACAACGATTTCCAACCACTTCAGAGAGATTGGAAAGACGAAAAATCTTGATAAATGGGTGCCTTCCTTTTTTTTTTACGCCACAAGAAGGACCTGGTTCGTGACTGGGTTGTGACTTGTGATGAAAAGTGGGTACTTTACGACAACTGGCAACGTTCAGTTCACTTGTTAGACTGAAGAAGCTCCACGGCACTTTCTGAAGCCAGAGTTACACCAAAAGAAAGTCATGCTGACTCTTTGGTGGTCTACGACCGGTTTCATCCATTAGTTTTTTTTAATGCAGATGAAACCATTATGGATGAGAAGTACTGTCAAGAAATGGATGAAATGCATCAGAAACTTCGACAACAACACCCAGCATTCGTCAACAGAAAAGGCCCACTGCTGCTCCACAACAATGCCTGACTGCACATTACTAAACCAACCCTGCAGAAGTTGAATAAATTGGGCTACAAAACTGCCTCATTCACCATACTCTCCAGGCCTTTCACCTACTGACTACCACTTTTTCCAACATCTTGACAACTTGCTGCATGAGAAATGATTCAAAAAGTGAAGTAATATCAAAAACATCTTCAGTAACTTCATTGCCATCAGAACGCAAGATTTTTACGTTACTGGCATAAATACACTCGTGAGACGGCTAAAATGGCAGTGTTTTTATTAATGTTTCTAACGTTTTTGGAGGTGTTGATAGATGGAGCTATTAGAGGAAGACAGGTGACATGGAAGCCAGCGAGATATAATGGTTCTTATCTAATGCTGATGTACAAGTGTTTTTTTATTTTATTTTTTTGGAGACACATTCCCTTATAAAGAGAAAAAATACTTCCCAAACACACACACACACACACACACACACACACACACACACACACACACACACACACACACAGTCAAAAAGGCACTGAAAAAAATGTGCACATGCACACCTACAAATGTAATAATAAATTTATAAGAAGTGGGTGGGAAACTCAGCAAGACAGACATAATTCAAATATAATCCAGAGACGTCTTTCTGGAAGCAATTGTGTTGGTTTAGCTACACAATTAATCATGACCTGGCTCTCTGTCATGTGACCTGATAGCTCTGAAATCTCTAACCATTAACTCCAAAAACCGAGTTTCCAGCTGAAGACATGTCTCTGTACAGTCATATTGGAAGCTGAACTCATGTCAGTGGGTGGGTGGGGGTACTTAACATCTATGATCATCATCATCATCGGAGTAAATCTAGAGGTGATCAGAATTGTGAGTGAAGAGACCCCAAATCACCCACTCTCTCATGCATTCAAACAAAATCAGATTGATGAGAGCAGACTTAAGCCAAGTACAATTATTGACCTGATTACAAAAGTATATGGAAACATTTAGTAAACTTTCTAAACAAAACAAACAATTGTTTCCCCCCCCCCTTCTAATTTTCTAAAAAATGTTTTTCTTTTAATGTTGCTTAGCATTAAATTGAAAATTGTATTTAATTGTCCTTAATTTGTCAAGCATAATTTTAATTTCCTCTTCCTATTAATCAATGGCGGTTAGGGGAAGGCATTGCCTTATTTATTTTTATTAAAAAGGGAAAGCTCATTTTGACAACATTATTTCATTTTCGAAAATGAGGTAATTGTTTTGTTTTTTTATTGATTAAAAAATAAAAATAAAAATAGTGAATATTTCTGAAAGTTCAACCAACATTAAATTGAATGCAGTGATCGATTGTTTTTGCTGAGTGTAATGTCCATCAATAGAGAACTTGAAACTTGTTTAATCAAGAAAGAGTTGGCGAATTGTGAATCAAAATCTGTTTTTTAATCACAACTCCCTGCCCCTGGTTGGAGAGTTTGCAGTAGTCAGATTTGTTTTAAGCCAATGAACACCGTTGCATTGGTGTCTTGACAAGGTTAACTACTGTAACCAAAAATATGGATTAACACATTTTTTGGCTGAATTGCGTCTGAACACAAATGCGATGTCCATTATCATGTAAATTTAGGTTTATAAGAAAAGTTTTGCTTGCAAATAAACTCAGAAATGTTACAAACAGAGCGATCCATTTTTTTCATACACTTAAAACTAAGGTGGTGACCTTTGAACTGTTCTCACATCAAACAGCTTTATTTTTATCTGTAATAAGTTGTTCGAACCTTGAGTATGATAAATGTTTATTGATGAAGCTGTATATACATGCAGTTTCTATATGGATCAGGTTTTTTTAAAAACCACTCGAGTTAGATTTTTTTCAGCCACTCCTCCACCCTTGCTTGGAAATGAAATACAAAAAAATATTCTTTCCAGTATAAATGTGTTTAATTACGAAAATGGAATTTTATGCATAGAAAGTTTGAAGCATTAATTATGTATTTAATTTTGAAATGTGGCCATTAAGTAGATTTTTTTTTTTAACTCTTCAAGATTTCTAAATGTTTTGTTGAATTGATTTAATGAAGTGGAGAATTTTTAAATAAATATTTGTATAAAAAGATGAAAAGCTGATTCACTGATTATCTCTGAGATTTGGTAGCGTGGAATGTTTACATGGAATGAAATTGATAATAGTAGGCCTAAAAGAGTTTAATAATTGATATATAAATATTACTCCATTTAATCGAGAATTATTGTAAAAAGACAATGTGACAAGCACTCCAGAATTGTCTGCCAATGTCGAAGTCAGGCCTACCTACGGCGAAAATGAGTTTGTCCAAAGGCTATAAAAAAAAGCTGATAAGTCATTCGACACGTAACTCCCAAGGTTGTTCGGGAATGGTGTCGTGTTGAGTAATTGCGTTTGGGATCGTCAGAGTTGTTCGAGATCATGTCGTGTTGGGTCGTGTGGATGAAATTGTTCGGGACCGTGCTGCTGCATTTGATATTTTTTTTTGTTCTCTTTCCCCTTGTGAAGCAATGGAAGATGACGAGCCCAGTCGATCGCCTGCATTGAAGTTGCTTTAATCAGCAGCAGTGGCAATTTAGTCATACAATGATCGTACATCTTTTTTAGTCGTACATGTTTAGTAAAACCCCATAATGGAACATTCCAGTCTGCTTATAAATCGGCTTTATTTGTTTATAGCTCAACTGGTCATACAGCTGACTTTTTAAAATAATTTAAATAAGAAAGCAACTGCTTTTATTATAAAAGTTGTGTGTAAACCTTGTATTTTGTTGGATACACTTTTAAATTCATGTTTCTGTCTTGATAGAATGCGACAAATCAAAGAATAGAATCCACTCAAATTCAAAGACCAACTTTTTTTATGAGAGAACAATCTTCAGAATTATTTACGTATAAAAAAACATGTGGAAAACGATGTGAAAATGAAATGTTAATCATATCGAAGTCAATTTAGAAAATTTTATTTAAAAAAAAAAATCATTCGTTTAGCATTTGTATTTCTACATAGGAAAATGTTGCCAGCGTTTCCAGCATCCTCTCACCACTTCAGCATAAACTTTTAACTCTCCAACTGTTCCAAATTTTAATGAAAATTTTGTCTGTTTCTACATAATAATACCCATATATCAACACGACTGTAGATTTTGATCCAAACCAACCTTAAAACTGATTTGTATATTTGGTGTATGTTTGACAAGAAGATCAAGGAGAACACGAATCGTCAAAGTCAGTCAATATCTGAACAAGGAAACAAAATAGATTGATGCTTCCAGCGAAGAACTGGGGAAAGATTTTAACCAAGTTGCATAAGAACGACAGTTAAACACGGGAATGGAGAGATAATGGTATGGGGAACTTTTACTGCAGCAGGAGTTGGGGAACTTATTAGATGTGAGAAGTCAATCAATGCAAATGAATACATTCGAATATTAGAAACAGGACTGTTACCAAGTATCCAGAAGCTGGGAATATCTCAGAACATTATTGTTCAACACGATAATGCCCCTGCACACACTGCTAAAGTCACAAAAAAAATGGTTTTCTGATAATTCAATTAATGTGATATTTTGGCCAGGTTAAAGCCCCAATTTAAACCCAATCGAGAATATTTGGTCCATAATATCTCGTGCATTGGATAGAAGAACCTTTTCGAACAATGACAAAGTGTGGGAAGATGTGCAAAGTGAATGGAATAGTATCTCTTCTTTAGTGTTCCACTTTGGTTGAGAGCATGTCTAAAAGGATTGATCTTTTAAAGAAATCAAAAGGGAATGCGATTTCATCTTAAACATTTATTAAAGTAAATGTCTTATTCTGTGTTATTAGTCTCGTTTAAGTTGTTCTTTGTTCAATATAGCTTTTAATGCAATAAAATGTATAAAATTTGTTTGGTCCATTTTTTTTTTTTTTTTTTTACTCACGAGTGATATTTTTTCCTTACCTTTCTATTGTATATCATATTGTAATTTATGGGTCTGCATTAAGCAGTTTTAGTGAATGAATATTTAGTATGATTGCGATTTTTTTTTTTTTTTTTTTTTTTTTTTTTGTGTGTGTGTGAATGATATAATGATATAAATGCGATTATTTAAGAATTGTTTCTCCCCCACGCCGCCGCCTTTGGCCTTGTGCCACATTTTGTATACGTTTCTTTACAAATATTTTTTTTTTTTACTCACATTCACTCCTAACAAAGCATAAGCGCAAGGGGCAACTATTTTGGACCAGGCCTAGATTAACAAGATGTTGATTTACGTTACATTTATACTTCTGCATATCAGTACAGTCAGGGAAGCAGGTAGAAGGAAGGGAATTCCAAAGTCTAGCTGTTCGAGGGAAGAAAGGCTTTTCTGGTGAAGCTCAACTAGTCTAATAACTGAGCACTGATTTCTAAATTCAATTCTCCTGGACAACGTTGGGTAGGTACAGCTATTATGAAATAATCTTTTGAAGTTTACGAGAAGGAAAACTTTGAAACAACACGAGTACTTCTCCGCTTATCCCAGCATTGTTTCAGCTTGAAATAAATTTATATATGTATACAATTAATGTAAATTTATTTTGCATATTGCTAATGAATGTTAAAAATTCATTTGATTGTTGTACTGAGTTATTTGTTGCAAAACGTTCTTTGTAAAATTTGTTTAATTATATTGAGAATGTTAATGAAACTTGTATGGATGGACAAAAGAGTAATAATCTAGTGTTTTTTTTTTTTAATTTTTCTTTTCTTAAAAAAGCGTGTTTTGATAAAAGTGCAGTTGTTTTTGTTGCCAATGTAGATAAGCAAAGTAGTAAATAATCACGTTCAACCCATTATCAAGTTTTTCTTTTTTTAAACATCCGTTTTTTTTTGGGGGGGGGGCTATATTTTTATGCTTCCTTATAAGATTTCATTTATCTACCAAACATTTTTAGTTTTTTTTTATCTGCACCAACTTTCACGATCATGCTTCTCCTTGTGTGTATGTGAGTATGTACATATAAGCTTGAAATTGAATCATACCTTATGAAATAGTTGTATACATGCATACACACTGATGATTCTTAGTGAAGATGAAATATGTATGTGGATATTAAAAATATTGTTTTTAAATATTCTCTATCCATGTAAGGTTAGGTATGTGTATGTTTATATATTTGCATGTATAGGAGTGATTCCTAAATCGATCATTATGGATTTTGGAGCCAGGCATAAGTGTTGTAATATGGATGATATTTAGTTTTATGGTAAGAGATTAAAAAGGAGGTGGAGTTCCCTATGAAAATTTAGATACCTCCTATTATTGTGAAATTTTAACAATAGGTGTTAGACGTCATTTAATATTACCAAACTTTCAGTTTCTTTTGGAGTTTTTTTTTTTTTTTGGTGCATGATATAGACACAAGCTCTCATTTGGAAATTCAAATATTTCAGATTTGCATTGAATTTGATCAGTAGTGATTGAGACACCAATTTAAACATTTCCCAAATTTAAATTTTGTAAAATACTTTGAATTTTAGATATTTTCTAGAATCCAAATAATTTAATGAAATTTGATCAAATTTAGAATAAAGATTCGAAACAAGGTTTAGTAACATTGTCTTGCTGGTAAATTCGGGCCTTGGTAAGTGGTGACTCCCTTTATATAAAAAAAAATATTCATGTTGGTTAACGATTATTTTTAGTATTTCACCTCAAATTACAAATTTAATTCATTTATTTAAAACAAAAACGTGATATTTGCAAATATTTTTCACAAGAAACCTTTCGATCTGCAATATCTCTCCACATGCCAACACCAGGTGAAAACTGTTAATATATAAAAGATATCTTCTTGTTCGTACTCAATCAATATGATCGTAGTGATTATGCCATTTTTATCTACTTTTGTCATAAAATTGTTGATGATGATGATGGCTTCTTCCTCTCTCTTCTAACCGGTTAATCAAATTGAGATTGTCAGTTTGTTCAAAATAGGTTTCAGGAATGTCATGTTTTATTGCGTTTTTCCAGGAATATCCATTTCTAGAATGGACCACATCACAAGGCCACATATCAAGTTGCATAGTTGGACAGAGAGAGAGAGAGAGAGAGAGATTTATCAAACATACATTTGAATCACGGCTGTTGAGTTTGACTGGATACAATGAATAATAAAACGATGACGTCACTTAATAATGACACATGGATGTTTTAAGTATTTTTTAATCATGTTTCATTTTTGTTTGTAATTAAATCTTTTTTTGTATTTATTTGTGGACTGTTATCCTCATCTTTATAGTTGTTTTGGCCAACTCATTCTCTGGCCTCTATCCACTGCGCCACAGACACTGAAGAGGATGAGTTGGCCGAAACGTAGTGAAACAACTATGAAGATGAGGATAAGTCTAATAGCAGATAAATAATTACACAAATTACTCATCTCAAAGGATTCCAATGAAAAATAATCTATAATAAATCTTTTTTGTATTGTTCATAAGAATATTTCTTAACTCAAAGCATCAATTTGAGCTTTTGAAAAATTTGAACAGTTGGAGTCTGGTCAGCACAGGATTTTTTTTTATGGTGACGTGAACACTTCAGCGTGCAACACAACTGCATTATTGGACATTTCACACTGGAATTTCAATTGAAGTGGATTTAATGTTACAAAGCTGCAGGATAGTTCTTCTACAATAGAAAGTCTGATGATGCTGGGATGCAAATTATCTTAGTAATCACTGATGATGAATGACCTGACACGCTATTCTCATATACAAATTTCTGCTTTCCACAGTCATCGGTTAAATAGCAATTTGTGTTTCATAAATTGTATATAATGAATAACTTACAATGGCTATTCTGCTTTTGCATTAAATATCCCCCAAATGGGTTGATATGTCACTAAAAATAAGATAAGCACTTAATGATTTTTTATAGTATTTTATCATCTTTTTTACTTAACATTGTTCTCTTTTCTTTTCTCTTTTCTTCCTCTCTTTTCTTCCTCTTTTCTTCCTTTTCCTTTTTTTCTTCCTCTTTTTCTCTTCTTTCTCTTTTTTCTTCCTCTTTTTCTCTTTTTCTTCTTTATCTCTTTTTTCTTCCTTTTTTCTCCCTCTTTTTCCCCCTCTTCCTCTTTTCCCCCCCTTCCTCTCCCCCTCTTCCTCTTTCCCCCCTTCCTCTCCCCTCTTCCTCTTTCCCCCCTCTTCCTCTTTCCCCCCTCTTCCTCTTTCCCCCCTCTTCCTCTTTTCTCTCTCCCTCTTTTTTCTCCTTTTTTATCTCCCTCTTTTTCTCCTTTTTTCTCTCCCTTTTTTTTCTCCTCCTTTTTCTCCTTTTTTCTCTTCCCCTTTTTCTCTTTTTTCTAAGTGGCACTCATAAAATTTTACTACTTTTCTCTTTTTCTTCTTTATCTCTTTTCTTCCTTTTTCCCCTCTTCCTCTTTTTCCCCCTCTTCCTCTTTTTCCCCCTCTTCCTCTTTTTCCCCCTCTTCCTCTTTTTCCCCCTCTTCCTCTTTTTCCCCCTCTTCCTCTTTTTCCCCCTCTTCCTCTTTTCCCCCCTTCCTCTTTCCCCCCTTCCTCTTTCCTCCTCTTCCTCTTTCCTCCTCTTCCTCTTTCCCCCTCTTCCTCTTTCCCCCTCTTCCTCTTTTCCCCCTTTTCCTCTTTTCTCTCTCCCTCTTTTTTCTCCTTTTTTATCTCCCTCTTTTTTCTCCTTTTTTATCTCCCTCTTTTTTCTCCTTTTTTCTCTTCCCCCTTTTCTCTTTTTTCTAAGTGGCACTCATAAAATTTTACTACTTCTAAAATTTACTCAGATTTGCCTGGTCTTCTACCTGACCACAAATGCCATCTATCCTCTCAAACAGAAAACACAGAAAATGTGATGTTAAATTGATTCTGTCGCAAAACATTTCTCAAAACATTTGAATCAATTTATAGTTATATTTCTTAAAAATATAATCAGTTGCAAGTTAACCAAAATAGTTTTATTAAAGCAAGATAATTATTATTACACAAAATTATTAAAAAGCAAGAAATATCGAGAAATATTTCCGAATGACACTTGTTTTCATTAAACAAAAATGTTATTGTTAAACCAAATGGAATTGAAAACACACGTGAGTTTGGTAGGTTTGACCTTTGAGTTGAATGGTGATCGATACTGTCATGTTTGGTCTGTTACTCTCATCGATTGACACCAATTTTGCCCGAAGCACCTTTTGGTGTGTTGGAGATTTGAAATCATAACACTAAGATGATAAACACGTAGTAGGATCCAAAACTATTGGTTAGAATTTAATCTTTTGTATTACTGAGCGTGCCATTGCAAGCGGATCAAAGTTTTACTATCGCTGTAAATAAGAACGATTTATTTATTTATACATTTATTTATTCATATATATATTTATTTATTTATACATTTATTTATTCATGTATATATTAATATATATATATATATATATATATATATATATATATATATATTGGTCCCCAACAAAGGAGGGATTGGACTTAGTAATTCACTTTGGTTTGTCCGTTCGCACTTTTCTCAGTAACCACGCCTTGGATTTTTTACATTTTGTACAACCAAAGTCATGGTGAAAGTAAATTTTTGCCAGAACGGAATTTCCGGGAAACTCTGGTTGCCCCCATAGAGGGCGTTATAGGGGTAAAATTGCCCCCAAATCGTTTGTTTGACTTTTCTTAATAACCACGATTTGGATTATTTTTTAAATTTTGCACAAACATTTGTTTACTTATTCACGTATATATTTATTTACTTATTTACATATTTATTTACTTATTCACGTATATATTTATTTACTTATTTACATATTTATTTATTTACTTATTTACGTATTTATTTATTTACTTATTTACATATTTATTTACTTATTCACGTATATATTTATTTACTTATTTACATATTTATTTATTTACTTATTTACGTATTTATTTATTTACTTATTTACATATTTATTTATTTACTTATTTACATATTTATTTATTTACTTATTTACATATTTATTTACTTATTCACGTATATATTTATTTACTTATTTACATATTTATTTATTTACTTATTTACGTATTTATTTACTTATTCACGTATATATTTATTTACTTATTTACGTATTTATTTATTTACTTATTCACGTATATATTTATTTACTTATTTACATATTTATTTATTTACTTATTTACATATTTATTTACTTATTTACATATTTATTTACTTATTCACGTATATATTTATTTACTTATTTACATATTTATTTATTTACTTATTTACATATTTATTTATTTACTTATTTACGTATTTATTTATTTACTTATTCACGTATATATTTATTTACTTATTTACATATTTATTTATTTACTTATTTACATATTTATTTATTTACTCATTTACATATTTATTTATTTACTTATTTACATATTTATTTACTTATTCACGTATATATTTATTTACTTATTTACATATTTATTTATTTACTTATTTACATATTTATTTATTTACTTATTTACATATTTATTTATTTACTTATTTACATATTTATTTACTTATTCACGTATATATTTATTTACTTATTTACATATTTATTTATTTACTTATTTACGTATTTATTTATTTACTTATTTACATATTTATTTATTTACTTATTTACATATTTATTTATTTACTTATTTACGTATTTATTTATTTACTTATTCACGTATATATTTATTTACTTATTTACATATTTATTTATTTACTTATTTACATATTTATTTATTTACTCATTTACATATTTATTTATTTACTTATTTACGTATTTATTTATTTACTTATTTACATATTTATTTATTTACGTATTTATTTATTTACTTATTTACATATTTATTTACTTATTTACATATTTATTTACTTATTCACGTATATATTTATTTACTTATTTACATATTTATTTATTTACTTATTTACATATTTATTTATTTACTTATTTACATATTTATTTATTTACTTATTTACATATTTATTTATTTACTTATTTACGTATTTATTTATTTACTTATTTACATATTTATTTATTTACTTATTTACATATTTATTTATTTACTTATTTACATATTTATTTATTTACTTATTCACGTATATATTTATTTACTTATTTACATATTTATTTATTTACTTATTTACATATTTATTTACTTATTCACGTATATATTTATTTACTTATTTACATATTTATTTATTTACTTATTTACATATTTATTTACTTATTTACGTATATATTTATTTACTTATTTACATATTTATTTATTTACTTATTCACGTAGTTATACAATAAAAAGCAAATCGATTTGGGAAGTTTAAGTAGGACAACCTTGGTATAAATGTATTTTGGTGATTGAGGATTTTAGCTAGGATAGTGATAAACAAATCTTAGGCATAGTGACAAGGATGATCATAGACCCCCCCCTTACCCACCCCACACTTTAGAATGGCCTTGTGCCTAATTTATTTTTGATTGTCTTTTTTTTTCTTTTTTCAGAAATAAATTTTTCAAAGTTTTACTACTTCACTAACACAAAGACAACTTTCGTTTATAGAATAGGAAAAAAAATTGGAATGATTCATTAGAATCGGGAATTGGAAAAATTTGTGACTATTTTCCGATGCCAAAAACGATTTGTTTAATTATCTTTTTGGTTTTGTTAAAAACAAACTCTGCCAGTAGTAACAATATAATAAATATTTATTGAACTACCAGTAAGACTACAATCTATAGATTCCCCCGCCCCCATCACAAGTTTGAAAATATGTATGCACATTTAACGTGTGTTTTTACGGAAATCAGGAAAAAATAACAATTTTACAGTCAAATATGAAGAGATTTATAAATAATCGAAATCTGTAATTGTATCGGAATCGGTAAAAATATTGGAATCGTCCCATCACACACACACACACACACACACACACACATATATATATATATATATATATATATATATATATATATATATAAATAAATGTTTAATTTAAAAATTGGACTAGGACTAGTTTAGAAATTAAGATTAAACTGGATGCATTCAAAAAAACATGGAATGGACTTGCAAGAGCATTTTTTTTTACAATCTTTACGATGAAATATTCAAGAGAATTTCATCTATATATTTTTTAAATATATTTTGTGTGGTTTTATGACTTTTTTAATCAAAAGTTGGAATGAGATTATTATGATGAGATGTTCCAAGAGGAATAAAAATATTGAGTTGATAAATTTCTCAGCATTGTTTCAATCTACAAAGTTTAATCAAACATGATGTATCTCTTGTTTCTCAACGTTTAAGATTTTCAATAACTCGTTGGTAGAAATCATAAAAGCAAAAAAGATGGTGTAAAATGTTCATATTCTTTAACTTGACGTACAATTTTTATGATCTGAAAACAGAAATTAACTCGAAAAGAAGCAAAATAGATGACAAAATGATTTCAAAAATAGTTTACGAAAAAAAAAAAATGTTGGCAACTTTGTTGCGAATCCAATTAATGACTAAAATTCCCATCGTCTGAAGTTCAGTTTTCAAAACGAAACTTTGATTTATTGGTCCCTCTACAAATGATGGATTGAACCTAGTAATTCACTCCCTTTTATCCGTTCGTTTGTTCACTTTTCTAAAAAAAAAAAAAAAGTCTTGGACTTTTAAAAAGTTTTGCACAAACATTAGTCATGGTGAAAGTAAATTTTTGTCAGAATGGAATTTCCGTGATAACTCTGGTTTCCCACTAGGGGGTAGGCATTATAGGGGTAAAATTGTCCCAAAATCGTTCACCGATTCGTTTGTTTGCACTTTTCTCAATAACCACGCCTTGGATTAAAAAAAAACAACATTTTTTTTGCATTAGTCATGGTGAAAGTAAATTTTTCACTCGTGGAGGAGGACCACGTATTCTCGGCTTGTTCATTCATAAAACCAGTTAATGTATGACACAATTATGATTTGTGAATGTCTTGTATTTTCAGACATCATGGCTCATAAGTTGAGAACTCTTTTGTTCATATTTTTCACCAGAAATCCGTTGAACATTCTTTGATACACACAACATATTCTGCTGCATGCAAGGGTCAACATGTTTCGCAAAAGTTGGAGATATGTTTATTATTTGGATTATTCAGAACACTGTTCTCATCTTGGATGCTAATCTCAATGTTCGGCCGATGTAACCTCTAACCTTCTTCAGATGTGTCTTATTGAATTCTGGAATCTGTATGGACTTTCGGACAGAACCTTTTATTTCGCAATGATAACTCTCATTCCATCAACCGTGACCAGATAAAGTTCTGAAGTAATTTGCAATTGTATTATTAGTATCATTCACACTGAGAACTGAACTTCAACCTCCAGAAGACTGTCACTTCAAGCTGATTATTACTTTGCACTTTTATCCACTGTACTGCATAACATTGCAAACAATAAACAAAGCTTCCTTCCTAGAACTGCCTGCTTGTGGAACTCTATTTTACTGGCTTGCTTTCCAGCTGACTACAATATAGTCGTCTTCAAGTCCAATGTAAACAAGTTCTTACTGAGCCGTCCTCATAAATCAAATTATACCAAATTCCGACTATTGATGATTACTATGCTGTTGTCCTGATGACTACCAGACACTTATTAACCCTTATCCCTGAGTGGCCTTTGGGCTTTGATAATTGGTGACTCCCTTGTAAAAAAAAAAAAAAAAAGGTTTAAAACTATTAATTTTAAATGAAAGTCGGAGGTTGGATCGGTCAAAATACAAGAATAATGCTTAAGGTGACAAGAGTAGTTCTAAAAATTTATATGATCAATCCTCATCTAAAAAATTCTGGAATTAAAGATTTTTTAATTTTTTTCGAAATCTTTCAGCCAATTTCCCTAACTTTGCTGTAGAGTCGGTTATTTTTCCGATTCTTCATTCAACTCACAATATCTTCTGTACCATCATGATTGCAAAACATTGATCATGATTCTGAAAACAAATGGCAAAAAGTTTTCTGTATTTCTAACAAGACCAAATCTAAAAAGACACTTTCACAATGAACTGAAGATATCAGGAAGGTTTTATGCGCTGATTCCACAGACAGCTGTGTTGTTAATCAAAACAAATTCTTCACAATGTCTTCCACATTTTTACATTTCCTTAAGTTACACTGTACGCTTTTTTTTGTTTTTTTTTTTAAACTTTGGTTTTCCCTTCTGCCCACATGGTAAACATTACCCCCCCCTCATTTTCTAGCAGCACTTGTGCTAATTTTTGTTTACCTATACGTGTTTAGTTTCTTTTTCTTTATTCGCCTGGGAGGATATAAGTATTATTTATCTGAAAAGAGGTCAGCTCTGGATGAATATTGTCTACATGTAGATAGAAAAAAAAGCCATGCTTTATTCGTGCTCCTTAGTAGGAATAGTTTTCTTGTAGCATTAACATATTTTTTTCTGATTCAGTTTTTAGGAAATATAAATTTTCCCTCTTTTTTTTCTCTTTTCTAAAATATATATGAATTTTTGTATCTCTCATATATATATATATATATATATATATATATATATATATATATATATATATGAGAGCTATACAAAAAAAAATAAATAAATAAAAAAATAAGCGGTAGAGCGTTGTCGTAAAATGATTTCATCCGCTGCTTAATTAGCGTTAATGCAAAGCTTTCTGTTTGTAAATAAACAAGTAGGTCAAGCACTGTAAAAGCGACGAGCAAGTGTCATCTAGATGCTTGTAAGTTCAATCCCTGGCTAAGGATGGGTGCTAGCCTATCTGTACTGATGAGCTGTGATACAGCGAAACAGTATGTGGATGACACACACATATATATATATATATATATATATATATATATAATTACTGAGGGAGCATTGCTCATCAAAGCGTGAAGGTCACTTGAGAATGAGGATTAATAAGTGTCAACACTTTTTATCAGTAATGGTTTAACATGACCGTTTTTTTCAAGTTGGACGTAAAAACGGTCATGTTGTTATAGGAAGCAGTCCCACAGTATTGTATTGCACAATTGGGCAGTTCTAGTGATTAAGTCAATTAGTTCAATATTTTAGAGGAAATTTATAACTTTCTCGACATGGCAATGAGTGAAATAGTGAAGCAAACTAGACTATAAAGCCTTGGTTGAGCAACTAATTTAGAAGGAAAATGAAATCACATCATTGTTGTTTTTTCCAACGGTATTTCCGGTGGTTTTGTATCTTTTTTTGCTTCCGAACTTAGAAACCAGTCAGAAGATCAGTTGAGGATTTCGCAACCTTGTCAAACTACAACTGCTTTATTTTCTTCCTCTAAATGGACCTTCTAGGAACAGAGTTTCTTACCAATAACTTAGACTAATCATTCTACAAAAAAAAGGCATCGATAGAGAATCATTGGAATCGATAAATCACTCTAAAAGGAGATTACGTTGATGGAACGTGGAAGGTTATTTTTTTTTGTTTTTATTTGTGAGAACCAGGATGTATTCTCACTTATTTTTTAAGGAGTTTTAAGGAATCTTTACCAACTCATTTGCTCTGATTCTACAGTCTTGGTTGCAATGAACAATGGAATCTGAAAACGTAATTCAAATCCCTAGTTGCAGTTGAGTGCAACACCCCAAATTCTTCCTTCCAATTTGTCAATTGGCTCCATTGTTTCGCCTTCAATTAATCTGAAGAATTGATGTTGTTTTTGCAGAAACTGTGACAAATACAAACACGACCCATGCCCCACCCTACGTCGTTCTGTGAGACATTACTCTCATTAGTTAAACTTTGTTATATATAGAAAGAAAAATAAATTGACTTAACATAGGATTTCAATGCTTTTCAGCCTTTTTTTTTTTATGAGAAACGTTTGAAAAAGAAAAAGAAAAAAGCTTAATGGTGAAACTGTAAAAAAAAAAATGAAGGAAATAATTTAGTGAAACGATGACATCAACATTAGTCTCCTAGCTATGACCTGAAACTGTATCCAGTGGTGTAACCCCAATTCGGGAGTTTCAGGGAGTGTGAAGTTACCTCCCTTTGTTACCATCATTCATCAGTTAATACCTGTCAGAGTTCCATTGATTGATTAAATAAAATCTATCGAACTATTTTCAAAATAACTTCATCTACAATTCGCCTACAAAACACATGCATTTATTTATTGCAGACTATTATCCTCATCTGTTGTTTCACAACATTTCTGCCAACTTTTTCCTCTGGCCTTCGTCAGGTGGTAAAAGATGAGGGTAATAGTCCGCAATGAATAAATGAATAAATAATAATGAATTCCAATTAAATAATATATAAAACACGTGCAGTTTCAAAATAACAATGTTTCATGAGTTGGAAAAATCAACAACCATCCAATCATCACTACAGAAACTACCAGTCAATACATAAACAAAACAATGAAATATCTGGGGGTTTTTTTTTGTCAAAAGATAATTCAATTATGGCACAAAATTTGAAAATCTTTAATTTTCATCAAGTTTATTTTTTTATTCTATTATCATTTTAAAATAGTGTTGACGGCTTTGCAGGTCGACAATCAAAACAAACGCAGCAATGTTAACAAAAAATGAGTTTTATCAAAAGTATCTTACAAAAATATATGTCATAGTTCTGGGGGCTTAACTGCCACGAATCGCTAGCTAATAACGCGTTAAAAATAACCATATTTATAGTATCTGGGTAAGCTCATCTGTAAATATAAAAGCGAAAATGTATGTATGTATGTATGTATGTATGTGTGTTCGCTTTTTCTGTATGTCTACAAAAGGCTTTTTTCAGAGAAGTGGTCGCTCACCTAACAACTTTTTAAAACTTTTTATATCACATGTAAATCGTAATATCTCAGAGTTGTCAATGGAGCTCGCCTGTCTATTTAATTTACTCGACTTCAGGAAGATAAATATTCAACAGTTTTCGCTCGCCGCATGTGGATTAAGCCTTTTCCTATAATTAATTCTGGCGGCATTTTTCCGGTTTCCCCCTACTCCTGCGTTCCGCAGTAAATGAAATGCTACTCCGCAGTCAACAGTTGACCTCATTAAGTCATTAAAATGTGCACCTGCCAAATCTAAGTAATTAAATGAATTCAAACGCATTTCCGTTGGTATGTCGCGGTGGTGCAATGGTTAACGTCGCATGCTTTTTTTTCACACTTTAATTTACAATTTTGCCTCAAGGGTTCCGGTTCGATCCTTATACTTACCTACCAAAACATTTTTTTTTTTTATTTTAAACCCCCCCCAGGATTTTTTATTTACCCAAAACTACACACACCTCCAAACACCCAAGTAATGCCGGGTACCCCTTGCTAGTCTATTATAGAAAAGCAAAAATGTTTGTTTGTGCGTGCACTTCTTTTTGTATGTCCGGCAAGGGGGGTACCATTTCTTACAACTTTTTATATACTCCCTAGATTATAATATCTACAATTTACGAACGGACGTCGTGTCTTTTATTCGAGCAACTTTTATTTTATAAACTTCCCGCTATTCTGTTTGCTCACGTGTTTGTTCGTGCTTTTCGTATAAAAAATCGAAAGTGAAGTCATGTTCTCAGCCTTTTGTGCCGGGACGTCCAGAAAGCAATGAGCTTTGAGCAATGCTGGGAAAACCCGTCATATCAGACAATTGTTATTCATTTGGACACTCCCTTTTTATGGGGAGCTGGTTTTCCCCAATATCTTGAGGAAACAAACAAATACGCAGAAAGTTTCAAGCTTAACTGGCTTGCAGCTAAAGTTAAATGCATAATGTTTGACATTCTGTAACTTCTTAATCATTTAATTTCAACCATTCTCAGTTCCTCTGCCCTCTTAGCGTCGCAGTAAAATATCACGTTTTCTTTCACTTTCTTTTCCACCTTCGCCTCACGGCTTTGGGTTCAAGCCTACCTACCTACCTACAAACACTTTTTTTCCCCCTACACACACACACACACACACACACTGACAATGCCCCCCCGTCTATAATATAAATCTCACCTGTCTGTTTAAATGTATGTATGTATGTTTGTATGTCTGCCTAAAACTTTTGACAGAGGCAACGGATTTTCAGGAGATCGGTATCGTTTTGAAGCTCGATCCTTCAGACAACAAATATTGAAAAATTGGCTAAAAACATTCATTCCTTCACTGTCAACTGGGCACTTTCCTACAGAGAGAGGTCGTTTTATCGTCGATATTTTCAGAAGTCATCCCTTCTTTTTGATTGAGTAGCCTTAATTTAAACCTTCGCCACTTCTCGTTTGGTGATGGGCGCAACAGCAAAGACGTCACGTTTTCCTCCTTCGCGGTACGGCTCCCTGCCTACTACCACTTTTTTTTTTTTGTTGTTGTTTGTTCAGCACACACCTCCAAACACCCAGGCAATGCCAGGTGCCCAGACTAGTTATTCATAAAATGGCTCAGATTACTCCATAACAGTTGGCAATACTATTGCAGTTTTGTTTGTAACTTTTGCTGTCTAAGAAATAGTTCTAATTTTAAGGTTTTAGTCTTATAGTAAGTAGTACAATGAAAGTGGTGCCATTTTAAAGCTAAATGCATCAATTTTTTTTTAAGGTTATTTTTTTAAAATTTCTTTTCAGATCCTTATCCTTAATAGTTTTCAAGATCTTCAATGTGAAAATGTGCCCAAGACTTTTAAAACACCCTGTGTATATTTATCAAATTTAATTCCTTTTTAATAAGTTTTTTTAAAATTTGTATTATTTTGACTATTTTTCTTCTTGGATGTTTTCACAACGTTTTAGCCGTTGTAACGTCTGACCTCCTTCAGATGCATCTTGTAAAACTCTGAAATCTTTATATTGAGCTTGAGAATATGTATGGAATTTACAATTTAACACTTTATTTAATCTATGGGGTAGATTGTTCTTGTTTTGTCAGCCCTGACTGGGTAAGATCTTTGGTAACTTATTTGACATCCAGAAGACAATCACTTAGAATGGATTGTTACTTAACACCTTTACCCATTGTTCCATGTGTCCATAGTAGTCTGAAAACTCTAAACGATCCATTGTCATTGTAAAAATTTCACAATGTTTTTTCTAAACATTAACAAAATATTGCTGTATACAAAATTAAAAAGAATAGTTGATAAAACTGATTCAGTTGTGTCTTGAGCAGATTTTTTCAACAAACATTCATCAGAAGAGAAAGATTACAATTCAAGTGAAATTAATACTTGAATGGCACATATATTCCACGATTACTAGAAAGAATAAAGTGATTGGATTAAAGCCTTTAAAATAATGGTATATACTATGTATGGTTGTGAGACAGCAAAGATTGACAGTAACATGCCGCCAAATAAGTAGTACCAGCATGATGACTGCTGTCATATCATTGAACCAAAAAAAAAAAAATTGTAGGTTTTCAGAACACAATTTTTTTAGCAATGTCGGAACGCATAGTTGATAGTTTTCAAGGCAACGATCTAGCAAATCCAAAGTTAGGTCAGAATTGCTGTCTGAGTCGATATGATGCTAAACTCGAAGTCCACAATGAGGACCGTGCATCACTGAAGATTTCCTCTGAGGCATTCATAAGAATGTATTTCACGATTAGGCAAGTAGGTGTAAATTATAATGTGCATAATAATCTTAATGTGTGAAAACTTTATAAATTGTCACTGCATAATGATCGTAATTGTTAGCAAAATTCATTAGAAGTGAAATTGATTTCTAAAAAAATTATTTAAAAAATAATAAAATATTACACTGTCACCCTGATTCGATACACTATGTTGGTAAATAAAATTTTCATTGAAAATTATTCAATTCTTCATATTTTTTCTGCTATCTACATTTGCTTCATATCAAACGATGCCTTCTACGAAAGTTGCATTGACAGGACTCTACAGTGCGAGTGAAACAGTCGCATTTGCGAATGATTTTTCAAAGTGGCGACTAGAAATAATGAAACGCTTATCTCTTAACGATTGCATCACTGATAATTTTCCAAGGCTCACTACTGAGTGAAAAATATCTTTTCAACTTTTTTTAATAAAATGAACAAAGTAAAATTATTTAAATGATAAAAGTTTAATAGAATATACTCTTTTTTTTTAACGAAGCTGTTTAAAAAAAACATCTGAAATCCTTCAAGTATCAACATAAAATTAGTATATTTAGAATTACACTTGTTTAAAAATATACAGAAAAATCTTTATGACGTATGTACTCGTCACAGAATGAAGATGTCATATTCTAAAAATCATGTGTGTTTGGCTAGTAACATTTCTATTTGGCTAGTAAACGAAAATATTTAGTTGTCAAAAGGCAACTAAAGATAAATGTGTTCATAGAGCCCTGATTGATATTGCGTTAAAAAAATCCATTTATACATTACACATAATGTTTCATGCAAACTACATCTTTTTTATCAATGTCATTTTTTTTAATTTTGTAGTCTCATTTTTGATACAGCTTTAGTATCAAATGTATGTGTATCGTATCCCTTCTAAAAGACACATCGAACGATATTAAGGTATCAAGACTTCTGATAACAATTTTCTAAAAATGAACTCCCTTTTTTATTTTTTGAAATATTTAATTTTTGGAGAATTTTTTTTTTGTGTGTGAAATAATCTTTATTCATGCGGAGTGATGTTGATTCTTAAGACATTTCGTGAATATAACGAGCAAGCCTTATGAATAGCTCACACTGGCTGTTTGATGAAGATCAATAGATCAAGCCTCATGCTACGATTTGATTGTGCCGAAATCAAACTTGAAAAAGGGGCATGTACAACAGTGAAAGGTATCGCCATGTTGAAAAAATATTACAAACGTGAACAGTTAAGAAAACATGATTTTATTATTTGTTTATGTATACTTATGAATCATCATTTATCAAGGCTAAAAACCTCTCAAGAATAAATTATAGCAAGATTTTCAGTTGGATATCGCAACAGCACTAATTCACAAGATAATTCTAGATATTTGTTGATATTGGACTTGAAAACAACCATGTTGTAGTCTGTTAAGAAACATGCCAATAGTAACGTGTTCCACATGTGCAAAATTCTTGGAAAGAAACTTTATTCATGGAAGTTTGATCTTATTTAAGGTACACAGTGGAAGAGTGTTTGCAGTGTTGGTAGCAAGACAAGTTCTTGTATAAAGATTTTCTTGGAAAACAATGGAAGTGGTCCAGAATCTCTACATGTGCTTCACTGTGCTTCCTCTAAGGAAGCTATTGAGAAAGAATCCCCGTAAAACTTTAAATACATATCCGATTTTAATGAAATTCAAACCATACTAGAGAATTTACCAAAATTTCAGTTTTTTTCCGACAATAAATTTGCTGTACAAGAAGTGTTTTGAGTATAGTGAAATAGGAAAGTGTTCCTCATTAAATCCCGAGCAACGTCGGGTGTTCTTGCTCATAATAAATAATTACCAAAAAAAAAAAAAAAGTTCCATCGTCTGCTGCTCTTGCTTATTGGTTGTTATTCATCAAAGTGACTGCATAAGTAGGTCATTCCCCATTTTATATGAAGTACTGTGAAGAATGACCATTGTACTAGTCGTGATGTCATTGTTAGTGACCTTTTTTTTTTTTCATGCAACTCAATGCCAGTTGATCATGTCCAACCATTAAAATATTTATAAGGAAACATTTTCTTTCAGTTGTTTTTCTTAAAAACAATGGACCCAACTCTAAACCTAGAAGGTAAAAGTGTTGGTTGGAAAAAATGTGGCTGGACAAAACAATGTTTATCCATGGATTGAAAGAAGACGATACGAAATTAGGTTTACATATTAGGTTGGCAACTAAGATCTTACTGATTTTTCTTTTTATTTAGATTAAAAAGTTTACTAAATAAAAAAAAAAAAAAATGTATTCTCCTTTGTTTAAAATTTGTTTTCAAAATTTTAAATGTCATTCGTAGGAGTCAAAAAGCAAAGCAAAAAAATGTTATTTTTTCTAAACTTTTTTTTAAACCGTTTTAATGATCTGAAAATAAAGACAAATTTTACTGCAATATAAAAAAATTACAAAATAAAATTGCCAAACAATTTAATTTAAAAAATTAAAAAGATTAAATTAAAAAAATAAAAAATTACAAAATAGAATTGTCAAACAATTTAATTTAAAAAATAAAAAGATTAAATTTAAAAAATATAAAAAAACAAAATAGAATTGTCAAATAATTTAATTTAAAAAATAAAAAAAATTAAAGATTAAATTTAAAAAAATTAAAATGATTACAAAAAAGAATTGCAAAACAATTTAATTTAAAAAATAAAAAAATTAAAACGGTTAAATTAAAAAAAAATAAAAATGATTACAAAATAGAATTGTCAAACAATTTAATTAAAAAAATTAAAAAGATTAAATTTAAATTAAAATAATTACAAATAAGAATTGTCGAACAATTTAATTTAAAAAAAAAAAATTAAAAAGATTAAATTTAAAAAATATAAAAAGAAATTACAAAATAGAATTGTCAAACAATTTAATTTAAAAAATAAAAAAATTAAGATTAAATTTTAAAAAAGTTAAAATGATTTCAAAATAGAATTGTCAAATAATTTGATTTAAAAAAATAAAAAAAATTAAATTAAAAAAATAAAAATGATTACAAAATAGAATTGTCAAACATATATTCCACATTTAAATTTTTTTAAAGAAAATGGCAAGAACGTAGTTGCCAACTGAAAATATTATTTTACTTAATTATTGGATCCATTTCTATAGCAAGAGTTGCTTTTAGTTATCTCTATTAGAATGCCTTAATGCCTTTTTCAAGAACATAATTACACTATGTCTAGTTTTTTGCAACTGATTCTTTAATAAAAAAAAATCCCATGTGACTAAATTGTCGATCTAGTTCATCGAGTATCTCAACTCGCCAAGTATCGACCACATCAGTAAATTAGTTTTTCTCCAAAATTATCCAAATTGGATAAAGCAAAATTTTTGATTTAGATATCCTAATGAAAAAGTTAGAAATGATTAAGATTTAACGGTAATAATGGCATAGAAGAGGAAGAAAAAACTTTTTTTTTTTTTTTTTCCAATTTTATTTTTAATAAATAGCAATATTTATTAAAAATAATTTCACACTCGTCTGGTCTTTCTAACCGTTAAATCTTAAATTATTATCGAGTGTCTCAAACAATGGATTTATTAGAAACTAGCATGGCTACCCAGCGTTGCCCGGGTAGAGAGAGGTGGTATACTAAGGCTGTTGAGCAATCCTCTAAAAAAAAAAAAAATAAATAAAATAAATTGTTTCAATCAAAATAGTAGTGAGTACCCGTGTGAACACAAAAAAAATAAATAAAAAATAAAATTAGTGGCAATAGGCAAGCAGATTCGAACCTGTAACACAAAAGAGGAAAAGAAGGTGAAAAAAGCCACCAGCGACTTATAACGTCATAGGCCTTCGAAATAACGTTTTATAACTATGTTAAGATCGGTAGGCGTATGACTTGTAAAAATGTTCACACAAAAACTGACCCCTCCTTGCAAAAAACGGTTCAGTTCACCAGCACAGAATTAATCTTTTTGGCCAATTTTTATATATATTTTTTTTTATCAGAGAGATTGATCCTTCTAACGATACTGATTTTCTCACGGTCCAATGTATGTCAAAAATTTTTGGAAGACATACAAACACACATACATTTTACCTTCATATATATTAGATAATTATTTCAGAAAAGCTTTTTGGTAATACAATAAAAATATATTTTATAATAACTGTGTGTGTGTGTGTGTGTGTGTGTGTGTGTGTGTGTGTGTAGGGAAAATATGCTTATTCAATTATATTTCGCCTTTTATTCATACCAATCTTTTAATTTATGAAGCTTGATATAACTGCAGAACAAATACAAATAAATGACAAAAAGTCTGTTCCAAATTCCAAGATGTTGTCCATCTTACCGTTTATTTCTTTCAGCATGTTAAAATGTTCAATTCTTGACAGCACCTGTTTCATATATATATATATATATATATATATATATATATATATATATATATATATATATATAAATATATTACTGAATTTAGTAATCACTGCTCAGCTATTTTAACAACTTGTGCTACAACTAAAAGAATGGAGAGTAGAAAGTTGGTATATAAACAGGCTGGGATGATCCATTATGCTTAGATATGCAGGGGCATTTTCTGAGTTTTGATTAGTTGATAGTTCATGAATGGATACTCCATTATATGAATATTGCCTTTGTTTTGACAAGCTTCTGGGTTTGACCTTTACTCCTGATCTGAAATGGAACACGTACATCAAGTCTGTTGCCAAGGTCGCTGGAAAGATGGTGGGATCCTTCTACCGCTCCAGAAGATATCTCACTACTGATGCAATTCTCTATCTATATAAAAGCCAAGTACGTCCAAGGATGGAATACTGTTTCCATATCTGGGCAGGAGCTGCTAAAAACAGCCTATCCTGCCTTAACAGAGTACAAAATAGACTTTGTGGCTTAGTGGGGGATGCCCTTTTCTCTACCCTGCAACCTCTCTCCCACAGAAGAGACATTGCGAGCCTATCCTTGTTTTATCGTTATTTCCATGGCAGGTGCTCGTCTGAACTCCAATCTCTGGTCCCCCCTCGCCAATCTTTCACGAAAAACACCCGTCTAGCTGAATCCACTGTGAAAAATTTCCCCCACTCTATATCTGTGCCTAAATCAAAACGCGGATTCCATGAACAAAGCTTCTTTCTTAGAACTGCACGCCTGTGGAACTCTGTTCCGTCTGCCTGCTTCTCACCGGACTACAACTTGGATGTGTTCAAGTCCAGCATTAACAAATTCCTAATGAACCGCCCCCTTAAGTAAACACTTCATCAAATCTCCACACTAACGTAATGTACTTGCAATAACCCTTATCCCTGAGTGGCTTCCGGGCCTTGATAAGTGGTGATCACTGTGTAAAAAAAAAAAAAAAAAAAAAATTGCTTCATTCAAGCGACTTTTCCTGCTAACTAGACGACAAATGGAGTCTTTATGTAACTGTCCATTTAGTTCTACATTTTTATTATGTAATTGTTTGTTTGTTTGTTTGGTTTTTTTTAAAAGTTGTCACAGAAAAATACTCATGAAGCATTTTTGTTTTATATTTTTACTAGCAGGGGTGCCCGGCGTTGCTCGGGTGTTTGGAGGTGTATGCTGTGCAAAAAAAGCAAAAAAACAAAAAAAAAATGGTTAATTTTTTAAAACTTTGACCCCTATTATGACCCCTTAAAATTTATAGTTTCGGGCTCAAATCACTTTATTAAGTTAGATCCAGGTTCAAGGAACCTATATCTAAAATTTCAAGTGTCTAGACCCAAAATTGTCGGAGGAGTTTGGTAGAGTTCTTAAAGGTCAAATCGTTGAAATTTGACCCCTTAACAGCCAAATTTCTGGCTGACACCCGTCACATCGATTTTCCCAAATCTCAGTACCCGGTATTTCAAATTTCGAGTCTATAGACTAAAAATTGACAGAGTTATTGCGTAGGGAAATGTACACAGACAGACAGACACGTTCACTTTTATAGATATATAGATATTAGTGATTTTAACATCTTTATTTGCATCTTGTATGCCGTTTGAATTTTTCCCTTCATCACTCTTACACTCCCGTTTTCTTCTCACTCATCCCCCTCCTCTCTCTCACACACACTCTATTCCTCTCTGCCTTCTCTTTAATTCTCCTCCCCCCCACACACACTAATCTTAGCAGATGTCTAATCTATCCAGTTTATTTATAATTATATAATAATGTATAATAGTTCATCAAATATGGACAAAAGATTTTTTTAAACTTGAATGAAAATTAGTTTTTAAATTTCTTTAAATTTTTCTAAATCCTCTACAATATCAGATTATCTTTGGCTGAGATGATGTGTTTATAGTATTTTAACTGTTCTTATTGTAGTTGAGTAGCGTTGGATCCATTGACTAGGGACTTAGGAGTTACTTCAGCTGGGTTAGTGGCTTACAAAAAATAGTACCTGTTTTTGGGACCCCAATTCCCCCTGCCCCGGTCCTAGATATGATCTTAAAGTATATCCGATGGTGAGACCCCAGCTTGCAGGCTTTGGGGAGTGTGGAGCCACCCTTTCATTGCCATTGCTCCCGGGTTCACTCTGACCCGGAGTAGTAGTACCTGTTAGAGTCCTAACTATGGGTTAAATAGAAACCGACTTAAAAAAAAAAAACCCCAAATATATTCTATTAAAAGTTGTTCTTTAAAATCACTGGATTCAGCATTAAATAACTGGAAACGGGTTGATATGCCGTAAAACAAAACAATCAAACAAACCAATTCCACCCGAAATCTGGTAACTATAGAGACACACAATAGAATCCTGGCATTGCCGTGGCTCAACCAGTCACTCCATCCGATCCAATTAAGCCAAAATATCTAAGTAACTGGTGCTACATCAATTACTTGATCTGAAACCACAATAGAAACTGTTTTAGTTAACCTAACAAATAAAGCCCATGTCTTAATAACAATGTGACGTCAATCTATTTTGGTTAGCTACCCCCAATTTGATTCCATAACAAAAAACTTCTAAATAAAATCTTGTATAAAAGAGAAGACAGTTGTTAATCATAGAAATCCAAAAATCTTATTTAATGGTGAGGATGAGATTTTTTTTTTTTTACATGGGAGTCACTATTTATCAAGACGTAAAAGCCACTCAAGGATAAGAGTTAATGAGTATCAGTTGGTCGGCGAGACAACACTGTATAATATTGGTAGTCATGGAAATTGGATCGTTTAATAAACTTGTTCAGATTAGATTTGAAAATAACCATGTTGTTGTGTAGTCAGCTGGAAAGCAGCCCCACAGTATAAAGTTCCACAGACGGACAGTTCTAAGAAAGAAACCGTTTTCATGGAATTTGCGTTTAGTTTAAGGCACAGATATAAGGGAAATTGTTAATACTGGTTGTGGCTAGACGAGTGTTATGTTTTGCAGATGGTGGTGGGGGCATAAATTGGAGCTCAGTTGAACACTTGCCTTGAAAATAACGATAGAGTAAAGATAGACTTGCAACATTTCTTCTGTGTTAACATTTGAAATAATAATGCAATTCATGCCAATAAACCACCTCCAATTTGTAGAGTGGTTGTATAGTTCTCATTTTAATGCAGCAATGGAGGTAATGTCACCCCAACAATCAAACTGACCCCAACCCACTATGTGTATTACTTAAACCTTTTTCCACACAACATTTTGATGCTTATAATTGCTTTTGAGATGAACTATTGTTATTTGCATCATTTGGTTTGGACCAGGTATTCTCAACCCTAGGGGTCCATGAAATATTTTGAGGGGGGGCACAGGCAAAATAAAATAAATTGGGGGTCTACAATGATATTTTCCTGGTCCATGAATAAAACCAACTCATAATGTTCTTTTTTTTTATTAATAAAAAATTAATTTCTACTATAATTTTGGTTTGATGTGAAAAAAAAAGCTGAAGTAGATATTCAAACGAATTTGAATGTATTGTATAGATTTTAAAAAATTTCCATAAAATTGCATTGAAAGCAATAAAAAAAATAATGAAAAAAAATGACAGGAACTGGTTTTAAATACGCGCCTCCTGCAGTCGGTTCCTTTCCTATTATATTGTCTGTCTGATCTTCGCCCTTTCATACTATGACCAATAGTTATGAGGGGGTCCCTCAAGAAAAAAGAAGGAAAAAGCGGTACCAGGGTAAAAAAAAAAAAACTGTTGAGAACCACTGATTTGGACTGTTATTCTCATTTTAGTTGGTAATTTTTCTTTTAATCTGACTTCTTGTATGCCTCATCTTTAAACTCATTTATTTATTTTATGTTTTTAGACATTGCTGAAGAAACTTAATAGCCTCAGATTACTTGATAAAGTCTGTAGGATACACTGGTTGAAATGTTACGTGTAGATCGGCCATAACAGACAGCAGTCTAAATAATGTAAATATTAATTTACTTGTCCGTACGTCCAGTGTCACAAAAAACCATCATCATCGCAAAGATTAATTAATGATAAACGAATTACCTCCCTTTATAGTCGTACTTTATCAGTTAAAAATCATCAAAACCATTTCCTCTCCAAAAATTTTCAAAACAAAAAAAAAACATGGCTGTCTGTTTACGGTTTAAAATTGTCTATTTTATTTTATAATTTTATTTTATAATTTTATTTTATAATTTTAAAAAAGTCATGTTGAAAGGAGATTGTAAGTTGCTTTTTTTTGTTTTTTTTATATTATACTTTCTTTTTAAATACAAAAAAAATGTGCAAATGAATTGACATCTGTTCCTTTATGATTTCTTTAAAAAAATTATTCAGAAAAGAAAAACAAAAAAACAATGTGTTGTGTGTTGAATTTTCATTGAAAAAAATCAAAATTTTTTAAAATCAATTCTTTTTGGCTTTAAAAGGTTAAAAAGAATTTGCTAAAAAATTGTTTTAAATTCGTCGTTATTTGTTTTATTTTTTTAATTAATTTTGTTTTAAAAATTTCAACTATCGCAATTTCCACAGGTTCTGCTAGTGTATATAAATATATTTACACGAACTTAGAAATATGAAATGAATACTTTCTGTTTGTTTCCTTTTTTTTAAATTGAAGAATTCTCAGATTAGTTAAAAAAAAAAAAAGTTTTGATGTTTTGCATATAAAGTTATTTGTTGTGAATTAACAAACGTTTGATATTGAAATTACATTAAAGCAGAAGCAAATACCTGCATAAATGAATAGTGTAAAGTGTCACTATTTAGGGTATGGATATGTTTTGATAGTCCTCCTTTTTTTTTTCTTTTTTTTGCTGCATTAATAAAGATGGGTATGCTGACAACGAATATCACATTTAAATTTGGGGCTGATAAGTTGTTTACCAGATATGAAAACATATCCAACATAAAAGTTAATGTAATCTCTGGCAGCCATTTTGTTTTCACAACTGAGCAGTTAGTAATGAGCTTGCATGCAACTGAAGCAAATGACAAAGCAAATACCCCCCCCCCCCAAATGGAGTGCTTATTCCCAAAGCCATTCTTAACATGGGGAGATTGGGGGTGTTTATTTCCAAATCCGTTCTTAACATGGGGAGGTTGGGGGTGTTTATTCCGAATGCCGTTACACATACGCATTACAAATTCCTCAATTGTGAAAAAAAAAAAAAAATGGCTGCCAGGGATTACATTAGTTTTACGTTGGATAACAAATGTTTTCATGTCTGGTAAACTACTTATCAGCCCCAAATTTAATTGTGATATTCGTTGTCAGCATACCCAAAAACCTAAGTCGACATTTCGAACGTGAACGGTAAGTTGTTAATGTAAAAACATAAAGACAACAAAGATTGGAACATTAATCGTCTGCTATCGGTTTACATGCTAGATGGATATTGACCTTACAATTGGGTTCATCTGTCATTGTTTTTAATATTACTCTTTGTCATCTACTCCCCCCCCCAAAAAAAAAACACAAAACACCAAATCTTTATTCATTTCTTTTTTTTTTTTTTTTTGTCATCTCAACTTTGTTCCAACATAGTCTAACAAAATGGCTACACAGATATTTTCAACATTTTTTTTTAAATAAGGGAACCACGCAGTTTTTTAACGGACATTTTTGTCTGATTTCGCAGTTTAGAGACTCGAAAAAGTAGGAATCGCACAGAGTTTGGGTTTAAGTAAAAACTTACATTTTTAAACCGAACTCTATTGACAGAAGTTTTCCTCTTCAACCTAGAAATTACAAAAGACGCACCCTTACAAATTCGACACCCTAACATCAGGTGTTATTATTATGAAAATTTTATTGAGGAAATATATATATATATATATATATATATATATATATATATATATATATTGTAAAAAAAATTTAAATATATATATATATATATATATATATATTGTAAAAAAAAATTTAAGTATATATATATATATTGTAAATATATATATATATATATATATATATATATATATATATATATATATATTATTAAAAAAATTTAAATATATATTGTAAAAAAATATTACATAAAAATATAATATAAATGTTTTTTATTTAACTGAGACAGGAATACAGAACATAAACATGTAAGTTGAGTTGCTAACTTGGTAGGAATCGCAATGGAAATATAATTCCAGTTAGTCTTGAATTTAATCGCAACCGTTATGATAATGGCCATGAAGAAAATGCTTATCTACATTAAAATTTTGACTCAACCTGATTCATATTGTGCGTAAAAAATTTCCAAACTCACACGTTGATATGCGGCTGATTAACGCATTCTTACACATGCGCAATACCAACTTCAGCCAAAAGCTTTTGCGCCATTTTCGCTGACGACGCGTGTGCGTTTCATTTCAACATGGTTGTGGCAAAACGGCATAATCACAGTTGACTGGTCAGTACTAATACCAAGTCAACCGGGAAAGAGAACAGGAACAGTGTTTTACAGATGGACAGTTCTGGGAAAGAAACTTTGTTCATGGAATCTGCGTTTGGATTTAGGCACAGATAGAGAGCGGGGAAATCGTTTAAAATGGTTGTAGCCAGTCGGATGTTTCTTGTGAAAGTTTGGCAAGGGAAGGGAACGATAGATTCGAATTCAGTCGAACACTTGCCATGAAAATAACGATAGAACAGAGACAGGCTCGCAACATCTCTTCTGTGTGAAAGAGGTTGCAGGGAAGAGAAAAGGGCATCACTTATTAGATTTTGAAGCCGGTTTTTAACTCTATCAAGGCTGAATAGGGCAGATGTGACAAAAGTGTTCTATCTTCTATGTAGCAAACTGGCTTCGAAGACTCGTTTACTTTCTTCAATCGTGCTATTCTGTAAAATATCTTGCCTCTTGACACACACACTTGCGGTCAGATCCAACCATTATCTGCTCTAGTAATTAATAGTCCTGTCTATTAAACATTAATTGTTGGTTTGGGGCATGCACGTAACATTTAACTTTAGAGTTGGCCTTGTTCTTGCTCCCAAATTAGTCTAGCCAGTCTGCTAGTCATCGATGCTTCGATGAAAAAAGTTTTTTTTTTGTTTTTTTTTTTTAATGATTTTAGATTTTCTTCACTTTTTTATTTGCAATTTTGTATTCACAAAAAAATGGAATTTTTTAGTTCTAAAATAAACCAAAATTTTGTCCACAAATTCATCGTGAAATGCTAATTTTGATTTTATTATTCTGAAATTATTTTGAAAACTTTTAAGCTCTAAATAGTTTTGCAAGACAAAATTCGCTTTCTCTATCCTATCTCTGTCTTTCCGTCTCCCATCATTGTCTTTCTTTCCATCGCCTTTTTCTATCTCTCTTTCTCTCTCCCAACTAGTTTATAATAAATGTTCAGTTCTGTAATAGGTCTGCTTATTTTGTGTTTGAACCTGCAACTTATAACGGGGGAGGGTTTTTTACAAAGTACATTATCCGCTATACCACGGATCCTTGTGGACAATTCTATTACAACTTTTAGGAAACTTACACCTATTTTTTTTGTTGTTTCTAGATGTACAGTCTTACTACTTATCACTGCATGCCACTATTTATTACTATCTGTTATTATAATATATATATTTTTGACTACATATTATTGCTCTCTCTCTCTCTCTCTCTCTATATATATATATATATATATATATATATATATATATATATATATATATATATATTATTTATCATGACTTATCCCGATATCTTGTTAAATTCTGTACTAGGTCCACTTAGTTGATCGTCGCCCAGCATATACACTGTATTTTTTAATTTTTTTTTTTTTTTTTTTTTTTTTTTTTTTACAAAGTAGTCAGCACTTATCAAGGCTTGGAGGCCACTCGAGGATAAGGGTTAATGAGTGTACAGACAACATCATAGTAATCTTTAGTAGTGTAAATTTGGTACATTGGATTACTTAAGGTGACGGTTCATCAAGAATTTGGTTACGTTGGACTTGAAGACGACGACCATATGGTAGTCAGTTGGAAAGCAGGCAAACGGAAGAGAGTTCCACCGGAGTGCAGTTTTAAGAAAGTTCATAGAACCTACGTTTATGTTTAGATACAGTTAAAAAGTGGGGGAAATTATTGATCGTGGTTTCAGCTAGACAAGTGTTTTTTGTGAAAATTTGACAAAGAGGGGGACATAGATTAGAGCTCAGACGAGCACTTGCCATGAAAATAGCGATAAGGCAAAGAGGCTTGCAACGTCTATTCTGTGGAAAGGAGGTTTCCAGGAAGAGAGAGGGGCACCCCCACTAGGCTACAAAGTTTATTTTGAACTCTGTCATGGCAGGATGTTTCTTTGAATCGTCTTATTCTCTACCGTTTTTCTCCGTCTTTACTTTTTACTTTGTCCCATAAGGACAGATGGTTTTCTTTTCCATATGTGGTCAGCCATACTTGAATTTTTTATCTCTCTACGTATTATGGCTTTTCAGTGTTCTAATTATACTTTTAGTTTTAGTGAACCACATGTCTTACCTTTGTATAGTTTCCCACATTTACATGGAATCTCTCATACACACAGTTCTAGGTCATGCTTTGTTTAGGCACCGAGTTTGACAGAAATATTTCCGAATTCAACAAGATACACCTGAAGAAGATCGAAGGTTACATCGACCGAAACGTCGTGAAATTCAGAAAATATCACTCAAGATAAGTACAGTAGTCCGAAGAACCCAAACAATACGAATAATCAATCCTCATCTCAAAAACTTGGAAACGTAATTTCACTCGTTATTTTTGATTTCCCCCAATATTTTTTCAGTGCAAATATTTCAGCTGTCACGTGATCAAACACGAAGCGTCATGAATTCGACGTCACCTGTCTCTGACTAATGAAAGTCAAACCAAAATGAAGTTAATCGTGTGCGAATTGAACTACAGATGGCGCTCTAGCATTTGCTGACTCATTAGTTTAATTATTTTAATTCTCTCCCCACCACCACCACCACCACCACCACCACACACCCGGACCCCTCCTGCAACGCCGGGTCATTGTTTCTTTCGTTTTCTTTTCTTCTCCACTGATTTACACCGTTGAAACAATCGGTTGAAGTAATCGGTTGTCTGCTCTTTCGGAGCAGCATAATGAGGATTAACAGGCATTTTGAGACAGAAAAAAAAAAACTAAAAAATTTGTCTCCTATTAACCCCCAAATTTGTTCGCGTTGATAGAACATGACGTGCAATCAAAATGAATGCAAAGCCTCGCGTCTTTACTTTCATTTTTCTTGTAAAACCAGTCAGAATTTAAAAAAAAGTGGATAAGTGTTTTAATGGATACCAATGTAGGTTATGCAATATTACTAGTAAGACAAGCGGGATTTAGCAGAGAAGCCAACAGACGACTAAGGGGGAAAAATCAAATATACAATAAATGTTACCCAAACTAATAAAAGTAAGTTTTGTACATACCTAGCTTATTTTTTGTGTGTTTTCAGTAGTTTTAAATGCTCTTTTCTTTTTAATCTAAAATATTCGGTTTTGACGAACTGTTTTGCAAGATGAAAAAACAAAAACAAAAAAAAACTGCACTTTATAGGTACATAGATGTGTAATAAAATAAATTAAAAATATGTAATAACGTAGTAAAAAAATAAATTAAAAATATATATCTAAAATAAATTGGAAATATATAACGTGTAGCAAAAAATAAATTGAAAATTTATAACATCTAGTAAAAATAAAATAAAAATATATAACATGTAGTAAAAATAAAATAAAAATATATAACATGTAGTAAAAATAGATTAAAAATATATAACATGTAGTAAAAATGAATGGAAAAATGTAAAATAAATTTAAAATAAATAACATGAAGTAAAAATAATTTTAAAATAACATGTAAAAAAATAGAGTAAAAATATATTACATGTAATTAAAATGAATGAAAAATATATAACATGTAAAATAAATTTAAAATAAATAATATGTAAAAAATAAATTCAAAATATATTACATGTAATAAAAAATAAATTAAAAATAACATGTAGTAAAAATAAATTGAAAATAAATAACGTGTAGTAAAAAATAAGTAGCATACAGTGATAATTAGTAAAATTGTACATCCTAAAACAATATAGGTTTCTTAAAATTCGTTATAGGATCCGTGGCATAGTGGATAAAGTACTTGGTAAAACTCAGTTACAAGTTACATTCTGAAGGTTAAAGGTTCAATCTCCAGTACGGGTAACATTTAAAATACAACTGCGAATTACTTAGAACTTCCACGCAGTCACGGCTGACCGATCGAGAGCATGCTGGGTTAAATAAAAAGTTCTGTTCAAAATTCTATGCAGGTTCCAGAGATGATAGAAAGATTCCTGAATTCGGCAAGATACACCTGAAGAAGGTCGAAGCTAACATCGACCGAAACATTGTGAAAATGAAAGAATCAAGATAAGAAATGTTTCTCTTTCGGAACACGCTTCGGCAGTACATATACTAAAATTGGAACGATACAGAGAAGATTAGCATGGCCCCTGCACAAGGATGACACGCAAATTCGTGAAGCGTTCCATATTTTTGCTGCAAAAAAATCTTCTCACCTTCCAATTGACAATTTTAAGATTCCACATACTGATCTTAGACCCCAGATAAAAGCATACATACAGGAAAAATGGCAACTGCGGTGGAGTCAGCAAGAGAGCAGCAAATTATACTCAATCAAAACTAGACTTAAGGAACGATGTCCGGACATCAAGAGATCACGCCGAGATGTGATACTGACTCGGTTGCGCATAGGACACACCAACTTTACTCATTCTTATATACTAAATGGAGAATCGGCGCCAGAGTGCATCCCATGCCAGGAGACACTCACAGTAAAACATATCCTAGTTGGGTGTGATGACCTCGCCCCAACTAGAAAACTATATTATACAGAAAGCAATATGGAGGACCTTTTTGAAAAGGTCAACTCAACAAATATTCTAGCATACCTAAGGAAAGTAAATTTATATAAGAAAATTTAAGGAAATTTAAAGTCACCCCAATATACACATCCATGTGTAAATACAACATTTAATTTCTTAGTTCGATTTTATAAAAAAAGTGAGGAAAGACTGAAAAAGCCCCCCCCCAACAAAAAAATAGTTTAAAAAAAAAAGAAAAAAAGGACTCCGGCATTAAATGACCACATAGGTTGATATGCCGTAAAACCAATCAATCAATCAAACTTTCGGAAGTTCAGCTCACCTAGAGTGAGTGCCGCTTGAGATTGAAGATGAGGACACTTGTTTGAAGAATCCAAATAATACGGGAGAATTATCTCCTTTACTTTTTCCCTGACTTTAGGATCAATCAAAAGTAAGAGATAATTCTTTTTTTTTAACTTCACAAGTTTCTTATTTCATTTAGCAAGTCTTAAAAAGAAAACAAACTTAACATAAGCAAAGTTGTTGTTGCTTATGTTAAGTTTGTTTTAATGTTGTGCGGGGAAAATAACATTTTTCTGTTTCTTAAATTTTTATTTAATAAAGAATGTTATTTAGTGAAAAGTTATTTTTTTATTTAATTTTAAAGATCAAAGTGTAGTACCTGTTCTCTTCAGAGTTTTGACTGGTTTCGCACCTGCTTTAGACATGATTCAAATAAATCGACTGATATTCTTTTTTGGTTTTGAAAAATAAGAAAATCAGGTTTATTGATTGAATTGAGTTTGGAATTTACAAAGGTTAATTGCACCCCCCCTCCCCGTTCTACATTTTATTTGAAAGAAGAAACGTCTTTCACCTGAGGGTGTTTTCTATTTAATAGAATGTTTTTTTTTGTTTTGTTTTTTAAAGCAGATTTCCACTTGTGTTTGGCTAATTAATTTGAGTCTTTCCCATGCAAGCTGAAGACTTCAAAAGCATCGTGTTTCGTTTGATAAGTGTACGACTTGAAAACTAAGATAGAAATAACCAATAAATTATTTCTTCAAAATGTGTTCATAAAGACTGTAGCAATATCTAATCACCACCATTTTACAATCAGTTCTCTGAAACCATAAGATAATGCATTTTTAACTTTTTAGTTTATACTAGCGAGGATCCCCAGCGTTGCCCGGGTGTGTAGAGGTTTTATGATACGGTAAGCCCTAAAAAAAAAAAGTTTCAAAACACTGTAAAAAGACAACAAAAAAAAAAAAACATAGCAGCGAGTACCCATGCGAGGGAAGTAGTAGGCAAGCAGGCAGGCTCGAACCTGTAACACTAAAAGAAAAAGGAAGTGAAAAAAATGAGAAGTTTTAGTTGCTGCACCGACCGTGATATACGACGTTGCCGCCTTTCAAAATAAGTTTAGTCATTGCAAGGTGTGAATGACTTTACAAAAATGTCGACAAAAAAACTGGCCCCTAGACATACAAACTCAGACACACACATTTTGCCTTTTATATTATAGACTATCGTAGGTGCTCAGCATTGCCCGGAGTGTTTGGAGGTGTGTGTTGAGAAAAAAAAAAGTGTTAGTATGCAGGCAGGTGCGAACCCGTGACACGAAGGCGGAAAAGAAAGTGAAAGAAAATCTGATATCTTACCACTACGCTATGACACGACAGGAAATGAAAAGCAAGTTGTCAACTCATTGATAATTAAGTTAAGAATCATAGGAGTCAGTCGAGCTTTCGCTTTCTATTGTCGTATTTTTCTTCCCCACGAGGTCATTCCCCCGAAAAAAGGGAACTCTGGCAGCATCGAAATGAATAGCAATTGTCTGATATGATGGTTTTCCCTGATATTGATCAAAGTTAATTGCTTTCAAGACGTCCAAGCACGAAAGGCCAGGCATTGTACCTTCACTCTAATTAGGTTTGCTTTATTTATATGAAAAAGACCAACAAACATGCGAAAGGATGGAATAGAGGGAATTTTTTAAAAGTTGATTTAAATAAATTTAGATACGACATCTGTTCACAAATTGTAGATATTACATGTAATCTAGGGAGCATGTAAAAACTTCTAAAAATAGTAATGTGGTCAAGAGCCCACCCCCAATCCTTTCTTGGACATACAAAAACAAGCGCACCACTTTTGCCTTTTATATATATATACTAGCGGGGGTACCTGGCGTTGCCCGGGTGTTTGAAAGTGTGTGTGGTTTAGGGTAAATCAAACCACCGGGTGTTTGTATCGGGAGGGGGGGGGAGGTAAATTTAAAAAAAAAAGTTTTGGTAGGTAAGTATGAAGGATCAAAACCAAACCCTTGAGTTGAAGTTGGAAATTAAAGTGTGAAAAAAAAATGTGCGACATTAACCACTGGGCAACCAAGAAATAGTAACGGAAATATGTTTGAATTGATTTAAGTATTAAGAATTGGCAGGTGCCCATACTTAATGACTTAATGAGGTCAACTTTGACTGCGGGGCAGTATTGTATTTACTGCGGGGCTGCATTTTTTTTTTTTTGTTTTCCCCAAGATGTTGTGGGGGAAACCAGCTCCCCATAAAACGGGGATTGTCCAAATTAAATAGCAATTGTCTGATATAAAGAGAAACTCCACATGGATCAAAGCGTATTGCTTTCAAACCTTTCTAGCGATGGCGACCGGAAAATTACTACCAGAATTAGTTTCGCTTTTCTTATACAAAAAAGCCTAATCCACATGTTGAATAGTTATCTTTTCAAAGTTGAACAAATTAAATAGACAGGTGACCCACGTTATTAACTGGTAGATATTATGATTTAGATGTGATATAAAAAGTTTTAAGAAGTTGTGAGCCGACTGATCGCTTCTCGGAAAAAAGCCTTTCTCGGACATACACAAAAAGCGAACATACATACACACACACATTTTCGCTTTTATATGTATACTAGCGGGGGGTACCCGGCGATGCCCGCGTGTTTGGAGGTGTATGTGGTGTTAAATAAAAAAGAAATGCGGGGGGGATCGAACCCGAAGCCCTGAGGCGAAGTTTGAAAATAAAATCGGCCAGCCAGAATGAGTTAGTGAAAGATGTTTGAATTTATTTAAGAACCAAATTGACAGGTGCGCGGCCGGTAGTCGTCGAGCGTTACGACGACGACGTAGGTTTGTTTGTTATAAGCGAAGTAAAAAAAGAAAACAACGTTAACACTAAGTGGGGAAAAAAACACAAAAAAACTAATGTAAGGCAAACGAACGATGATGATGTGTTTTTTTTTTCGATGTTTTGATTACCCCCACCCCGCTTAAGTTTTAACATTGTTTTCTTTTTTTTTACTTCGCTTATAACAAACAAACCTGGTCATTGACCTCATTTGCTGAATAGCTATTGCTCTACGACTTCCGTGCGCGCACCTGTCAATTTGGTTCTTAAATAAATTCAAACATCTTTCACTAACTCATTCTGGCTGGCCGATTTTATTTTCAAACTTCGCCTCAGGGCTTCGGGTTCAATCCTACCAACTTTTACCCCCCCCCCTGGTTTCTTTTTTATTTAAAACCACACACACCTGCAAATACCCGGGCAATGCCGGGTATCCCCGCTAGTCTATAATATAAATCTCACGTGTCTGTTTAAATGTATTATGTATGTATGTTTGTATGTCTGCCTAAAACTTTTGACAGAGGTGACAGATTTTCATGATATTGGTATCATTTTGAAGCTCGACCTTTCGGACGACAAATATCGAATAATTGGCTAAAAACATTAATTCCTTCACCCTCAACTGGGCACTTTTCTACAGGGGGGGGGTCATTTTTTCACCGCTGTTTTCAAAAGTCATCCCCTCTTTTCGATTGACTAGCCTTAATTTAAACATTCGTCGCTTCTGGTTTGGCAATGAGCGCAACAGCAAAGACGTCACATTTTTTATTTTCACATTCTTCTCCTCCTTCGCGATACAGGTTCGAGCCTGCCTACTACCACTTTTTTATTTGCTCAACACACACTTCCAACCACCCGGGCAACGCTGGGCACCCAGGCTAGTAAATAATAAATATGGGTAGATTTGTTTATTATCTTTGTCATTGGCCATTTTTATTTTGTTTTGTTAGTAGGAGCAGATCGAGGAGTCATTTTTAAAAATAATCTTCTGTGATGACAACGTTTTAAAAATAATCTTCTGTGATGACAACGTTTTAAAAATAATCTTCTGTGATGACAACGTTTTAAAAATAATCTTCTGTGATGACAACGTTTTAAAAATAATCTTCTGTGATGACAACGTTTTAAAAATAATCTTCTGTGATGACAACGTTTGTAAAATAATCTTCTGTGATGACAACGTTTGTAAAATAATCTTCTGTGATGACAACATTTTAAAAATAATCTTCTGTGATGACAACGTTTTAAAAATAATCTTCTGTAATGACAACGTTTTAAAAATAATCTTCTGTAATGACAACGTTTTAAAAATAATCTTCTGTGATGACAACGTTTTAAAAATAATCTTCTGTGATGACAACGTTTTAAAAATAATCTTCTGTGATGACAACGTTTGTAAAATAATCTTCTGTGATGACAACGTTTGTAAAATAATCTTCTGTGATGACAACGTTTGTAAAATAATCTTCTGTGATGACAACGTTTGTAAAATAATCTTCTGTGATGACAACATTTTAAAAATAATCTTCTGTGATGACAACGTTTGTAAAATAATCTTCTGTGATGACAACGTTTGTAAAATAATCTTCTGTGATGACAACGCTTTAAAAATAATCTTCTGTGATGACAACGTTTGTAAAATAATCTTCTGTGATGACAACGTTTGTAAAATAATCTTCTGTGATGACAACGTTTTAAAAATAATCTTCTGTGATGACAACGTTTGTAAAATAATCTTCTTGATGACAACGCTTGTAAAATAATCTTCTGTGATGACAACGTTTGTAAAATAATCTTCTGTGATGACAACGTTTGTAAAATAATCTTCTGTGATGACAACGCTTGTAAAATAATCTTCTGTGATGACAACGTTTGTAAAATAATCTTCTGTGATGACAACGCTTTAAAAATAATCTTCTGTGATGACAACGTTTGTAAAATAATCTTCTGTGATGACAACGTTTGTAAAATAATCTTCTGTGATGACAACGTTTGTAAAATAATCTTCTGTGATGACAACGCTTGTAAAATAATCTTCTGTGATGACAACGTTTGTAAAATAATCTTCTGTGATGACAACGTTTGTAAAATAATCTTCTGTGATGACAACGTTTGTAAAATAATCTTCTGTGATGACAACGTTTGTAAAATAATCTTCTGTGATGACAACGTTTGTAAAATAATCTTCTGTGATGACAACGTTTGTAAAATAATCTTCTGTGATGACAACGTTTGTAAAATAATCTTCTGTGATGACAACGTTTGTAAAATAATCTTCTGTGATGACAACGTTTGGAAAATAATCTTCTGTGATGACAACGTTTGGAAAATAATCTTCTGTGATGACAACGTTTGGAAAATAATCTTCTGTGATGACAACGTTTGGAAAATAATCTTCTGTGATGACAACTTTTTTAAATTACGAAACACATTTTTGAAGATGAATACTTTTTTTTTTTTTGTAAACCTGAAATAGTTTAGAATAAAACCATTTTTCATCACCAGAAAAAAAAATTGTGTTGAATAGGTGTTCCAAAGAATTATGATGAAAAAAAACCCCAAAGATTAACCAGTCAAATTTTATGGAAAGAATGAAAATAGTGCTCAATATTTCTTTTTAAAGAGAAGTAATATATTAGCTCTGTTACTATCTTGTAAACTGATTCTCTGTTCACTTTCTGTCCACATGAAAAAATGTGCTGTGCCAAGCATACCAGCTGCATTTACCCTAGGCAGGTTGAACCGACTTCCTCCAAATAATGGAGTGTCTAGGGAATATCAAATTGACAAGCGATCTTCAATTACATGTATATCTTAGTTATGGGAGATGGCAACGTTATGGTTTTACAGGCCTTGCAGGGAGACGTCGACATCCTCCTACATACAGTGCCTGGTATTGCCAAATGGTCACCCATCTGGTACTAACCAGACTCAATGTTGCTTAACCAGTGATCTAATGAGAACCGGTGTTTCAGCATGATTATACTATAAATGTGAATACAAGAAAATTAACAGCAAGATCGCATTGGACCTATACCCCCCCCTCCCCGGTTCTTTCTAGACATGTGATTAAGTTTGTTAAAACTAATTCTTTATGAGCCACCAGTCAGAGCTTATAGCAGAGTTTGGGTGGCTAAGGAATACGCGGTGCCACTGGCAGCTTTCACTGTCGGATGCCGCACCAATTTGTCTTGTTTATGATGCAGTGTTATCGCCGTCCTTTCTCTTAGAACCATCTTAAGTTGTTCCTCTATATAAACAAATGGACTTCGGTCTTTTGATTCTTAATTGTTTGGCTCCAAACATTTTTACTCTTTAACTTTGTATTCATCTCGTTTATCGTGTTAGATGCCTCCGTTCAGCCTGAAGAGACAATGGATACCCCCTGAAGGGTAGCTGTGCATGTAATTGTGCAGCAAGAATTATGCAATCCCCAACCGCACCTCTCCTGAATCGGCACTGCTTGTGTTCAGTGGCAAGTAGAAGTGCTAGACGACTGGAAACAATGCCGAGATAAGCGGAGAGCACATACAGCACCTTGAATTCCCAAATGGTCACTCATTTTAGTACAGATCAGGTTCATTGTTGCTTAACTTTGGTGATCTGACGAGAGCCGGTGTGTCAATATGAATTCTGCTGCAAATGTCTTTTTTTTTTTAATTTTTTTTTTTTCATTAGCCTCATTAAAAGGAAGATTATTTTCGTTTTTTAATTCTTAGATCATAAAATTTAAAATTAAAAAAAAAAAAAACACGCTGCTGCTTGTTGAGCGAATCATACTTAGAAACCACAAAGATCGTGCCTTAGAGTTGTATGGTCTGCAAGATGTTCTCATTAGCTTGTAACTATTCGTTATACAGAGTTAAAGATTTTTATTCCCCACCCCCCGTGATACCCAAACCAACACAGAGAATGATGGTTACAGATGCGCAGAAGTAATGTTGTTATTCTAACTCCTTGCAATTCCAAACAGAGGCGACGACCAGAGAATGACGGATCCTGATGTTGATTACGACTAGATTTTAACCGGAATTCTGTTATCCGGACATGTCTGTCATCACAATGTTGTAATCGCCCCCGACTATGATGAGCAAGAACTTTAAGGGGGGAAAGGACATGCTGCTGCCATGTAATGAGGTTGAATTGGTGAAAAGATTTGAATTAAAATCAATGCATCTTATAATTAACTATATTCATTCTTGTTAAACGCTGGAACGTGATTCGACTGAATCCATCGTAGTTCTATTAATTGCTTGAAAAACAAAGACATTCAGATTTCTTGTCTGCTTATTTTTTTTTTCTTTCATAAATATATTTTTGTCAGTTTCCTGAATGAATCTCGAACTTTTTTTTCTTTCTTTTTAATTTATTTTTGATGCAGGGAAGTACATATCAAGTGTATTTGTTTATTTACTAGTGGGAGGAGGTTGTCCGGTTGTAAAATATGCTTAAATATATTTTAATTCATGAAAATTTTCGTATTATTATTACAGAGACAATAACATATTTTACCTAATATATAGCACTGATTTAAAAAAAAAAAAGGGGGGGGGTAATTATTTGGGTGGGAGTAACTAGAATCGAAACCAATACATTTAATGCTTGAACCGCATTCCCTATCATTTGGAGCTATCGACAGATAGATAAGAAAAATTTTAAATTAAACCACTTCAAGCTATGGCTGAATTTGCGCATGCGCAAAAGTAATAGAAACGTGTTGGCAAGTTGAAATAAAAAAATGTTCATTTCAATTTGTCGGCATATTTCTGTACGCATTATTCATCCGGCCAAACAAAGGTTTTACTCATTATAAACCATCCTTGGTGTATGATTACTATTTCATATTAATTTCAGTGTTATGATGTGACCAGTAGTTTGAGAGTTTATCGGTTAAATATTTACAAACACATTCAAATGCAAACATTTTCTGTTTTCTTTATCTAGATTTATTCTACAGTTATTGCTTTGTTTTTAGATTTAGTTATCGAAAGATGGATGAAAATGTGCATCTGAATGAATGGTGGAAGTTTTAGATATTTGATATTAAAAAAAAATTGTGAGAGGCAAACATGTAGTTATTTTATGTTACCTACCCGGCGTTGCTCGGGAGTCTTTGGTTTCATGGTTTTGTTTCACTGTTTTTCTTGCTATGCGATTTTGATCGGTTATTATTTGAATTGAAATTTGTAAATTTAAGAAGCCAATACAACGCAGATTTTTTCCCCTTTAATAAACATTTGTTTAAAAATAAACTTGTTTCTCACATAACGATATAATCAGGCATATAATGAGATTTGTTTTTTTCCTTGTGGCGTCATGTCACTAGAAAAGTAAAGTTTGTGTGATTTTCACTTATTACCAAAAATTAATTTATTTTTTTTAATTTTTACCAAATAATTATTTTAAATTTTTACCAATAATTTTTTTTCATTTTTACCAAAATAATTATTTTTTAAATTTTACCAAATAATTATTTTTAAAATTTTTACCAATTTATTTATTTTTAATTTTTACCAAATAATTATTTTTAAAATTTTTACCAATTTATTTTTTTTTATTTTTACCAAATAATTATTTTTAAATTTTTACCAAATAATTAATTTTTTAATTTTTACCAAATAATTATTTTTAATTTTTACCAATTTATTTTTTTTTAATTTTTACCAAATAATTATTTTAAAATTTTTACCAATTTATTTTTTTTCATTTTTACCAAATAATTATTTTTTAAAATTTTAACCAAATAATTATTTTTTAAATTTTTACCAAATAATTATTTTTTAAATTTTTACCAAATAATTATTTTTTAAAAATTTTACCAAATAATTATTTTTAAAATTTTTACCAAATAATTATTTAAAAATTTTTACCAATTTATTTTTTTTCATTTTTGCCAAATAATTATTTTAAAAATTTTTACCAATTTATTTATTTTTTAATTTTTACCAAATAATTATTTTTTAAAATTTTTTACCAATTTATTTTTTTTTTTAATTTTTACCAAATAATTATTTTAAAATTTTTACCAATTTATTTTTTTTCATTTTTACCAAATAATTATTTTTTAAATTTTTACCAAATAATTATTTTTTAAATTATTACCAAATAATTATTTTTAAAATTTTTACCAAATAATTATTTAAAAATTTTTAACCAATTTATTTTTTTTCATTTTTACCAAATAATTATTTTTTAAATTTTTACCAATTTATTTATTTTTTAATTTTTACCAAATAATTATTTTAAAATTTTTACCAATTTATTTTTTTTTATTTTTACCAAATAATTATTTTTTTAATTTTTACCAAATAATTATTTTTAAAATTTTTACCAATTTATTTTTTTAATTATTACCAAATAATTATTTTTAAAATTTTTACCAAATAATTATTTAAAAAATTTTTACCAATTTATTTTTTTTCATTTTTACCAAATAATTATTTTAAAATTTTTTACCAATTTATTTTTTTTTAAATTTTTACCAAATAATTATTTTTTAAATTATTACCAAATAATTATATTTAAAAATTTTTACCAAATAATTATTTAAAAATTTTTTACCAATTTATTTTTTTTCATTTTTACCAAATAATTATTTTAAAATTTTTTTACCAATTTATTTTTTTTTAATTTTTACCAAATAATTATTTTTTAAATTTTTACCAAATAATTATTTTTTAAATTTTTTACCAAATAATTATTTTTTTAATTTTTACCAAATAATTATTTTTTAAATTATTACCAAATAATTATTTTTAAATTTTTACCAAATAATTATTTTTTATATTTTGATTTGCTATTCGTTAGTTCACTTCATTTAAAAAAAAAAAAAAATTATGTTAAGAGTGGAAACAGCTCGATTTCGGTGAATGTTAAAATTACCATAAAACTGCTGTGACGTACTCCTCATCCGTCACAAAAAAAACTCTCACGGTGTTCTATCATCCAAAGCAGAATATTTTAAAAAGAAAAAAATGTTATTGGTGAAACATGTGACATCTCGAAAGCTGAATAATAAATAATTTAAAAAATGTCCGTCTTCTCTGCCCAACCCCCTTTTTGTTTTTTATTTTCTTTTGTTCTAACTCCGTATGGCCCATCAGACCAGATGGCAAACATTCACACGCTATCTCCAACATTCTAACCGAGAGATCTTTTTAAGATCCTAACTGCTCCTTTAAGTGCAATTGTCTTATTTCTCTTGCATTTGTTTCACCGGATATATTTGTCAAGTAACTTTTGAAATTCTGCTTTCATGAGGTCAATTCCTCCTTGAACATATAGAAAAATAATAGAAATAAAGTCATTTTTGGACCCATTTCGGATTTGGTGTAGGTGAGAGGTACAAATTAAAGTTGGATTCAAAAGCTCATTGCTAAAAATAAAAAGATTACCACAAAAAAAAAAAAAAAATTACCACAAAAAAAAAATTACCACTAACAAAAGTGTTGAAACAGTTTTCAAAAAAACAAATAGAAAAAATAAATGTTTAATTGCAAAAAGTGAATGAGATTTAGGTGAAAGAATTGGTAAGAATTAAATGCCATTCTTGGTTACGCCACCCACCCATCCGACCTAGAGTTGATTTCAATATGATTGAAACATCCTTGTCCCTACAGAGCTCCTCCAGTGTTACTTAAGTATGTGTCATCCAGACCCTAACCCTTCAGACCTGGAGAACTGTGTTAAGTTTGTTCGACTTAGAACTGAAACTGTGAAGAATTTTAGCCTACTAGTCTGACAATTTTATGAAGAACTTTGTAGAATTTCCAAAACTCTGACAAAAGTCAAATAGAATTGTCAGTACATACACATTGTCATGGAAAATTTGTTTGTTTTGCACGAATTGTATCGGTTTTCACAGATTCTCAACATTCTTTCCACTCAAGACTGAAAAGTAGATTGAAATTAATTGGTGCCTTGCTTGGTGGTTGTTTTAGCTCTGGCTGTTTTTTATAATTCTTTTACCAACTCTTATTTAAGCCAAAGATTTTAAGCTTTGATCATTGATCTAATTGACTTCATTTCCCTGCTCTATTGTCCATTCTTTATGCAGTCTGCCTCACTCGACCTTTTTGACCTTGCTTATTTTGTCACACTTTGGATATTTTTTTATTTATTTTACTACATTGGTCCAGTTATGTATGAAGCAGTCAGTTTTTTACTACATTGGTCCAGTTATGTATGAAGATGTATGAAGCAGTCAGTTTTTTTACTACATTGGTCCAGTTATGTATGAAGATGTATGAAGCAGTCAGTTTTTTACTACATTGGTCCAGTTATGTATGAAGATGTATGAAGCAGTCAGTTTTTTTACTACATTGGTCCAGTTATGTATGAAGATGTATGAAGCAGTCAGTTTTTTACTACATTGGTCCAGTTATGTATGAAGATGTATGAAGCAGTCAGTTTTTTACTACATTGGTCCAGTTATGTATGAAGATGTATGAAGCAGTCAGTTTTTTACTACATTGGTCCAGTTATGTATGAAGATGTATGAAGCAGTCAGTTTTTTACTACATTGGTCCAGTTATGTATGAAGATGTATGAAGCAGTCAGTTTTTTACTACATTGGTCCAGTTATGTATGAAGATGTATGAAGCAGTCAGTTTTTTACTACATTGGTCCAGTTATGTATGAAGATGTATGAAGCAGTCAGTTTTTTACTACATTGGTCCAGTTATGTATGAAGATGTATGAAGCAGTCAGTTTTTTACTACATTGGTCCAGTTATGTATGAAGATGTATGGAGCAGTCAGTTTTTTACTACATTGGTCCAGTTATGTATGAAGATGTATGGAGCAGTCAGTTTTTTACTACATTGGTCCAGTTATGTATGAAGATGTATGAAGCAGTCAGTTTTTTACTACATTGGTCCAGTTATGTATGAAGATGTATGAAGCAGTCAGTTTTTTACTACATTGGTCCAGTTATGTATGAAGATGTATGGAGCAGTCAGTTTTTTACTACATTGGTCCAGTTATGTATGAAGATGTATGAAGCAGTCAGTTTTTTACAAACATTGGTCCAGTTATGTATGAAGATGTATGAAGCAGTCAGTTTTTTACTACATTGGTCCAGTTATGTATGAAGATGTATGAAGCAGTCAGTTTTTTACTACATTGGTCCAGTTATGTATGAAGATGTATGAAGCAGTCAGTTTTTTACTACATTGGTCCAGTTATGTATGAAGATGTATGAAGCAGTCAGTTTTTTACTACATTGGTCCAGTTATGTATGAAGATGTATGAAGCAGTCAGTTTTTTACTACATTGGTCCAGTTATGTATGAAGATGTATGAAGCAGTCAGTTTTTTACTACATTGGTCCAGTTATGTATGAAGATGTATGAAGCAGTCAGTTTTTTTACTACATTGGTCCAGTTATGTATGAAGATGTATGAAGCAGTCAGTTTTTTACTACATTGGTCCAGTTATGTATGAAGATGTATGGAGCAGTCAGTTTTTTACTACATTGGTCCAGTTATGTATGAAGATGTATGAAGCAGTCAGTTTTTTACTACATTGGTCCAGTTATGTATGAAGATGTATGAAGCAGTCAGTTTTTTACTACATTGGTCCAGTTATGTATGAAAGATGTATGAAGCAGTCAGTTTTTTACTACATTGGTCCAGTTATGTATGAAGATGTATGAAGCAGTCAGTTTTTTACTACATTGGTCCAGTTATGTATGAAGATGTATGAAGCAGTCAGTTTTTTTACTACATTGGTCCAGTTATGTATGAAGATGTATGAAGCAGTCAGTTTTTTACTACATTGGTCCAGTTATGTATGAAGATGTATGAAGCAGTCAGTTTTTTACTACATTGGTCCAGTTATGTATGAAGATGTATGAAGCAGTCAGTTTTTTTACTACATTGGTCCAGTTATGTATGAAGATGTATGAAGCAGTCAGTTTTTTACTACATTGGTCCAGTTATGTATGAAGATGTATGAAGCAGTCAGTTTTTTTACTACATTGGTCCAGTTATGTATGAAGATGTATGAAGCAGTCAGTTTTTTACTACATTGGTCCAGTTATGTATGAAGATGTATGAAGCAGTCAGTTTTTTACTACATTGGTCCAGTTATGTATGAAGATGTATGAAGCAGTCAGTTTTTTTACTACATTGGTCCAGTTATGTATGAAGATGTATGAAGCAGTCAGTTTTTTTACTACATTGGTCCAGTTATGTATGAAGATGTATGAAGCAGTCAGTTTTTTTACTACATTGGTCCAGTTATGTATGAAGATGTATGAAGCAGTCAGTTTTTTACTACATTGGTCCAGTTATGTATGAAGATGTATGAAGCAGTCAGTTTTTACTACATTGGTCCAGTTATGTATGAAGATGTATGAAGCAGTCAGTTTTTTTACTACATTGGTCCAGTTATGTATGAAGATGTATGGAGCAGTCAGTTTTTTACTACATTGGTCCAGTTATGTATGAAGATGTATGGAAGCAGTCAGTTTTTTACTACATTGGTCCAGTTATGTATGAAGATGTATGAAGCAGTCAGTTTTTTACTACATTGGTCCAGTTATGTATGAAGATGTATGAAGCAGTCAGTTTTTTTACTACATTGGTCCAGTTATGTATGAAGATGTATGAAGCAGTCAGTTTTTTACTACATTGGTCCAGTTATGTATGAAGATGTATGAAGCAGTCAGTTTTTTACTACATTGGTCCAGTTATGTATGAAGATGTATGAAGCAGTCAGTTTTTTACTACATTGGTCCAGTTATGTATGAAGATGTATGAAGCAGTCAGTTTTTTACTACATTGGTCCAGTTATGTATGAAGATGTATGAAGCAGTCAGTTTTTTACTACATTGGTCCAGTTATGTATGAAGATGTATGAAGCAGTCAGTTTTTTACTACATTGGTCCAGTTATGTATGAAGATGTATGAAGCAGTCAGTTTTTTTACTACATTGGTCCAGTTATGTATGAAGATGTATGAAGCAGTCAGTTTTTTTACTACATTGGTCCAGTTATGTATGAAGATGTATGGAAGCAGTCAGTTTTTTACTACATTGGTCCAGTTATGTATGAAGATGTATGAAGCAGTCAGTTTTTTACTACATTGGTCCAGTTATGTATGAAGATGTATGAAGCAGTCAGTTTTTTACTACATTGGTCCAGTTATGTATGAAGATGTATGAAGCAGTCAGTTTTTTACTACATTGGTCCAGTTATGTATGAAGATGTATGAAGCAGTCAGTTTTTTACTACATTGGTCCAGTTATGTATGAAGATGTATGGAGCAGTCAGTTTTTTACTACATTGGTCCAGTTATGTATGAAGATGTATGGAGCAGTCAGTTTTTTACTACATTGGTCCAGTTATGTATGAAGATGTATGAAGCAGTCAGTTTTTTACTACATTGGTCCAGTTATGTATGAAGATGTATGAAGCAGTCAGTTTTTTACTACATTGGTCCAGTTATGTATGAAGATGTATGAAGCAGTCAGTTTTTTACTACATTGGTCCAGTTATGTATGAAGATGTATGAAGCAGTCAGTTTTTTACTACATTGGTCCAGTTATGTATGAAGATGTATGAAGCAGTCAGTTTTTTACTACATTGGTCCAGTTATGTATGAAGATGTATGAAGCAGTCAGTTTTTTACTACATTGGTCCAGTTATGTATGAAGATGTATGAAGCAGTCAGTTTTTTACTACATTGGTCCAGTTATGTATGAAGATGTATGAAGCAGTCAGTTTTTTACTACATTGGTCCAGTTATGTATGAAGATGTATGAAGCAGTCAGTTTTTTTACTACATTGGTCCAGTTATGTATGAAGATGTATGAAGCAGTCAGTTTTTTACTACATTGGTCCAGTTATGTATGAAGATGTATGAAGCAGTCAGTTTTTTACTACATTGGTCCAGTTATGTATGAAGATGTATGAAGCAGTCAGTTTTTTTACTACATTGGTCCAGTTATGTATGAAGATGTATGAAGCAGTCAGTTTTTTACTACATTGGTCCAGTTATGTATGAAGATGTATGAAGCAGTCAGTTTTTTACTACATTGGTCCAGTTATGTATGAAGATGTATGAAGCAGTCAGTTTTTTTACTACATTGGTCCAGTTATGTATGAAGATGTATGAAGCAGTCAGTTTTTTTACTACATTGGTCCAGTTATGTATGAAGATGTATGAAGCAGTCAGTTTTTTTACTACATTGGTCCAGTTATGTATGAAGATGTATGGAGCAGTCAGTTTTTTACTACATTGGTCCAGTTATGTATGAAGATGTATGGAGCAGTCAGTTTTTTACTACATTGGTCCAGTTATGTATGAAGATGTATGAAGCAGTCAGTTTTTTACTACATTGGTCCAGTTATGTATGAAGATGTATGAAGCAGTCAGTTTTTTACTACATTGGTCCAGTTATGTATGAAGATGTATGAAGCAGTCAGTTTTTTACTACATTGGTCCAGTTATGTATGAAGATGTATGAAGCAGTCAGTTTTTTTACTACATTGGTCCAGTTATGTATGAAGATGTATGAAGCAGTCAGTTTTTTACTACATTGGTCCAGTTATGTATGAAGATGTATGAAGCAGTCAGTTTTTTACTACATTGGTCCAGTTATGTATGAAGATGTATGAAGCAGTCAGTTTTTTACTACATTGGTCCAGTTATGTATGAAGATGTATGAAGCAGTCAGTTTTTTTACTACATTGGTCCAGTTATGTATGAAGATGTATGAAGCAGTCAGTTTTTTACTACATTGGTCCAGTTATGTATGAAGATGTATGAAGCAGTCAGTTTTTTACTACATTGGTCCAGTTATGTATGAAGATGTATGAAGCAGTCAGTTTTTTTACTACATTGGTCCAGTTATGTATGAAGATGTATGGAGCAGTCAGTTTTTTACTACATTGGTCCAGTTATGTATGAAGATGTATGGAGCAGTCAGTTTTTTACTACATTGGTCCAGTTATGGATGAAGATGTATGAAGCAGTCAGTTTTTTACTACATTGGTCCAGTTATGTATGAAGATGTATGAAGCAGTCAGTTTTTTACTACATTGGTCCAGTTATGTATGAAGATGTATGAAGCAGTCAGTTTTTTACTACATTGGTCCAGTTATGTATGAAGATGTATGAAGCAGTCAGTTTTTTTACTACATTGGTCCAGTTATGTATTAAGATGTATGAAGCAGTCAGTTTTTTACTACATTGGTCCAGTTATGTATGAAGATGTATGAAGCAGTCAGTTTTCTCTCATGTGAGCTGTTGACTCGGATGAAATCCTTTTCTGTTCTTGTTGCTTTTTGTTTACCAAATTTTGATCTCGTTTTTCATTTCCTCATATTTTCTGGCACTATAATCTATTGTAGTTCTGGGATTAAAAAATAAAAATTTCTCTGATTGCATATTTTTTTTTAATGAATGAAATTTTGTCTTTGTTTAAGCGTAAGTTCAAATGTATTAGGAGAAAAAAAGTTTTGATCCAGAAGAAAGTTGCAAAATTTAAACAAAAATAATAGATTCCAATAAGAGTCAAGATAGATTCATTACATAGCTACGAACTACAAGTCCCTGTGTCACCTCTGTGTATACCTCTGTGTATCACCTCTGTGTATACCTCCTGACAAATCTGACAAGCAGCAAAATCCCACCCCTACACTGTAGAGATCCCCAGAAGCCAGAAAGCTATTTACTCCAAATACATACAGTGCCTGATAATGGTTTCTATCATATTTTTACTTGATTATTTTCTCTAGTGGCCATCGTCGAAAATGTTAAGAGTGTGAAATAAGTATATCCACAGGTGAGGAAAACCAGGAGGCAAATAATGTTCTCTTTTTTATCTTTTGAAAAGACATAATGGATGCTTAAATATCATTCTGTTCCTTTTCTTATGCTTGAATAGCAACGGACAAACCTTTTGATGATTATCAGCATCAGAAATAGCACTACATTGTTTAACATTGCCGCAAAAACCACCAATCTATTATTAGGATTACCACCAGCAGAGGGATTCCAGATGGCCTTTTGATTACTGGCACCTTGGAATTGGCAACCATTGGAATTTAACTCGTGCAGCAATACCATTTAATTTTGTCCATTCCTCATTTATATAACATTTTGTGTGTAATGAGCGATGATCTATACTGCCTTTTATTTATTTATTTTTTTCAAATAATCTGGTTCTATATAACATGAAGGGGGTTATAGATGTACACACACACACCCGTGTCTGATCGTCATGCATGGTCAACTGTTATATGGGATGCGGTGAATTTGTTGGATAGAGTTGGCCCAACTGATCCAGGATGAACGCCACAACAACAATCATGTGTCTTCTAGTGGTTAGTGTATATACATATCACAGTCATCTATATGATGTGTGTATGGACGTGTCAATATATTTACGGTTCGATATATCTGATCGTCTAGATATGAATGTGCATATTTTTTTATTTATTATTTTTTTTTTAATTCAATTTTCACCCCAAACAAGGCACAGTGCCACTTTGAAGCAGGGGGCTACTATCAGGGACTTAATTAGCGGGGTCATTATGAAGGGAGATGAGTAGAAAGATGTTTGTTAACATTACACTTGAACTTCTGCATATCATTGCAGTTGGGAAAGCAGAATCCCGGAAGGGAGTTCCAAAGACCCGCAGTTCTGGGGAAGAAACTATTGGAGTAAAAGGCTTTCTTGCACCTAGGGATCTCTACTGTAAAGGGATGAGACTTAGTAGCTTGTCAGGTTTGTCGGGGGTAGTTACGTCGGGGAGGTACAAGTGTTTGCAGTTTGTCAGAGCATTCACCATTGAAGTATTTGTAGAACAGGCAGAGGGATGCAACATCTCGTCGATGGGACAGAGGCTGAAGCCTAGATGACAGTTCAGGACCTATCAGGTTGGCGACTCTCTTTTGAACCCTGTCCAGGAGCGAGAGACAAGAAGCAGATGCACCAGCCCAGATGTGGCAACAGTACTCCATACATGGGCGAATGGTTGCCTTATAGAGGTATAGGATACTGTCAGGCGTAAGTAGTTTTCTAGCACGGTAGAGGGAGCCAACTTTCCTTGCAGCAGCCTTGGCAATGCTCTCAATGTATCTATTCCAGTTCATATTCCCTGTAAACGTTAGGCCGAGGAGTTTAAAAGAAGTAGTTTCAGGTAATGTGTTCTTGGCCATTGCTATTGGTGGTAGAGAAGGTTTCTTGTAGTTATTGGAGGAAACAAGCTTAGTCTTAGCAGCATTGAATGTGACCAACCATTTTTGTCCCCATTCCATTACGGATTGGAGGTCATCCTCTAGTGTTTCTGCCATTTCCTTGGATATGTGTTCATTTGTTTTCCCCTCATATCTGTTATAGAGAGTGGTGTCATCGGCAAATATACCCATCTCTGAAACAATTTTATCAGGGAGGTCATTTATGAATATCAGGAATAATAGAGGTCCAAGGATAGACCCCTGAGGTACTCCCGCATTTATGTCGTATTGTTTGGATGTACGACTGTCGAGGACAACTTTGATTTTTCTATTACTTAAGAAGGATTTAATTACATTATGAATTCTTCCAGTGATTCCATATGATCTAATTTTCCTTAGAAGACCATCATGCCATACCCTGTCAAAAGCCTTAGATATATCGAGGGCCACCGCTCTACCCTCCCCTGTTTTATCGAATGAACGGTATATACGTTCAGAAACTACAGTTAAGATATCTGCTGTTGAACGGGCTTGCCTGAATATTGATCATCTAGTGATTGTTTAAACAGGATATATATAACAACTATAACATTAAGGGACAAATAAGTCTCTGGGGTCTTACATCGACCAGTGAAGAAGCATACGTGATCCATCTTTGGTCTCGATTTCGGAATTACTGCAAATGAAGATTCCTACAACTCAGCCTTGGTGGTATTTACAGCAGCTTTTTTCTGGATGTTTTCCTCATTGGAAAGCTGCAATGCTGATCCTAGACTTTTCCTATCGATATTTTCCCCTACTCGGAGCCATTACTGTCAGAGGACCATCTTTCTCATTCTGACTCCAACTGAGTCTGCTCTGACTCCCAACTCTTGACTAACTGATGCGTCTTTCAAGCTCTCTCGTCACGTCATCAACTCTAAGTGACCAAAGGCATAAATGAACTACCTTTGTCACGTACTGTTTTTATGTCCTAACATTTTCACAAGTTAACATTTTTGTTTGTGCTAGCTATGAAAACTAACATTCCTTTCTATTAAAACATTTTGCCATAAATAATTTTATCTGTAAATATTTATTTCGTTATGATAACATTCTTTCTGACATCCTCTTTTTACAAATATTCATAATAATCATAATAATAATCGTCGACCAGCACACCTTTCGGCATTACCCAACTAATGTCTAACAGTTTTAATGTTAAATAACCTTAAATATATTTACTTTAATGTCCGTTTTACATGGTGGCATGTGTTGGACGGCTTTATTAAATTGACTTGTTTAATTTTTTTTTTAGTAGCAAATCACCGCTTATCAAGGCGTAAAGGCCACTCAGGATTAACTAGTCTCTGGTTGACGATGCGACACCTTTGTATTGATTGGTAACAATGGTTGCAACTCATCAGAATTTGATTTGTTAAGAGGACAGCACAACAAAAATTTGTTTATATTGGACATGAAAACTACCATGTTGTCGGCTGAGAAGCAGCCCCTTGGTATTGTGTTGCACCAACGGATAGTTCTTGGAAATAAACTTTGTTCATGGAAATTCCGTTTTAGATATGCAGACGGAGAAAGGGAATTTATTGACAGTGGTTATATCTAGATGAGTTTTTCTTGTGAATGTTTTACAAGGTTCAACTATAGATTGGAGCTCAGTCGAGCACATACCATGAAAATAATGATAGAGAAAGACTTGCAACATCCAAAGTAATCTATTTCTTGCCAGGTATTTCATTCACTTTGCTTACATTCATTTTCATCACTTTCTCCCATATTTTCTTTGGTTTCCATGTCAACTGAACCTGCTAACTCAACTGATTTTCATCTACTAATTCAAGATCTCTCAGCCATTCTTTAACGTAACTTAATTTTCAAAGTTTACGCATCTGCACATTTCCTTATATTTTTGAAAAGAGTGAGGATTGCTTGTATTGTCTAAATTTAATCTTCCTCTGAAGTTTCAGATTTAAGCACGTCTTTGAGAATCGCATAACACATCAATCATATTCTCATATCATATCTTCGACCATGGCCAGTTTTCATTTCCATGCATCATCACACTGCGTACACATGTCTGATAAACTCTTACTTTGCTCAAGTTTTAATGCTCTGTTGCTTTTTAGTAATCACGAAAATTGCTTGAACTTATTCCATCCATTTTTAATTCTTGCAATCACACTTGCAGATGATCCATTCTGTACTCCAATGCTGTCACAAAAGCAACAAAACATTTTTGACAACAACAAAAAGGTGATATGCCATTAAAAAAAAGGTGTAATGCCATTAAAAAAAAGGTGTAATGCCATTAAAAAAAGGTGTAATGCCATTAAAAAAAGGTAGTATGCCATTAAAAAAAGGTGATATGCCATTAAAAAAAGGTGATTTGCCATTAAAAAAAGTGATATGCCATAAAAAAACCAAAAAAAAACCAGATAAACCAATGCATACGACTTGCTCTTCTATATTTTTTGCCACACAAAAATCATTCGATGAACGCCATATCAATGCCATTTTTTTTGCTACTGCCACCATCGCGACTCCGGTGTCTTTGTAAAACATGTTATTTACTAACAACATTCACAAATTTAAAAAAAAACTCTACAAAATGAGTTCCGTTGCCATCATGCTCCACTGTGTTGTGGATGCCTTGCGAAAGGCAAACGCTAAGGGAGTGAACTCTAACAAAAAATCCAGTTTGGAGTCGTGATATGCAAACAATGAAACACTGCAATCTGTAGCTGCACTGGTTCTGACTGTATTGGCTTGCCTTTCTGTTGGACTTTGTTTACCGAGAGTTGAGCCCACTGGGCAAACCTGCTTGCTTATCACCCACTCAAGCCTGCATCTGTGTGTGTAACCAATTTCAGCTTCAAACTGTAAAGCCACAACAGATGCTGCAGTGCACCAGACTGGTTGCAGACAGAAGGTTGCCATCATGATTGCAAGATTTCTTACAGACATCTTGGATCATTTATATCACTTGTGATTTTTTGAACGAAAGTTTTTCAGTGAAATGAACTGAGAAAATTACTTGGATTTGATATTTTTATGGATTTGATAAATCAAATATTTTTCTCCTAAATTCTATTTCTTACTGACATTTTGATCGTCATCCAAAATTTCAAAGAAAATTCTAATTGTGTCAAAATAGAATTGCCGTATGAGTTTCAGCGATACTCACATCGTCTCTGGAATTGGCTCTGCCAAGTTCAAATCCACTTAAATCTATTGCATTCACTTTACTACTATTGGGGAAGGTATGAACCATCTATCCCCAGTTATTAGAAAATAGCAACCTTTTTTCAGTAAATAGTTTACAATATTTTTTTTCAAAAAGATATTGTTTCAGCATTAAAAAAAAAAGTTGATCTACCATAAAAAATAAAAAAAAATCATAGGTTGACACTAAAATAAAATTGCAGGTAAAAAAAATATAAAAAAAAATTAATTTCTATATTTTTAATTTATTAATATTCTAAAATATCTTTGTTCGATCATCAGTTTGAATTCCATTCATACAAACGAAAACCTGACATGAATGGTATTCCTCATAGTTTGAGGTAACCATGTAATCTTTAGTTTTTTCAATAGGAAATCTCTTCAGTTTAAAATACATAGTAGCTGAACAACGACTAATACCACCTCCACCAACTCCGCCACCACCACCTCCACCGTTTGTGTGAGTGTATGCGCGTGCGCATCTTTTACTTATGTGATAGCTGCTCTGAACCACCTACTCTGATCCAGTTGTGAGGAAAAATAGATTTTAAGTGTTGACTATTCTGCAGCATGCGATCATATATCTTGTATGCAGAAGAAAATAATGGCAGATTCTTTGATCAATTTGTCTTTGAATATATCGGCTGATTCGCAGAAAGAATTAGCAGAAATTCCAGGATCAATGAGAACATGTGATTGCTGTTGTGCTCAAGATTGTGGAAGTGGAGCAAATGCATTGCTTTTGGAGTCTGAGTTAATGAAAATTGGCCGCATCCAACACAAAAAAAAATGATCCATGATGACAAATGCTGAAAATAATAATGAAAAAAAAAAGATGTCCATCACTTTATTATTTTTGTTTGATGTTTCATCTTTTAAAAATTTAAGCATTAAAAAAGGAAAAATGATTTCACAGAGCTTTGAAAAACAACCATTTTCTCTAAAAGTAAAAATTCTTTCAATAATATATATATATATATATATATATATATATATATATATATATATATATAGTACTTGTAGGAAAACCCAGCATTTCTCAGGATTGAATGAGGAATCTTATGTTTTTTTTTGGGGGGGGGGCATGTCACTATATTCCATTAAGTTAGAGTTAAATCGGGGGGGGACACAAAATAAAATAGCAACATTCAAAATTAATCTCTTTGGCTTATTAAACCCATTTTGTTTTTCTTCCATCTGCAATTTGAATATTACTACTTGTGGCGATATTCCATATTGTTTATATTGAAGAGTTTTGAATCCATTAACATTGGATGATGGCAATTTCAATCAATGAAAATAATTTGTTGAATTGTTGCACTAGAGAAAACAATTTGATGTCATCTTTTGTGAATTTTTGGGATGAGGATAATTTAGATTATTTCGACTACTGTTCTCATCTTTGATTCACACAGCATTTCTCCACATGTCAAACTTGAATATCTTTATACTGAATCTGTACAGATTTTCGAATGAAACCTTTTCTTTAATCCATGTATTACATGACAACGGATAAAGTGCTTAGTAGTAATCAGTTCTAAATAAGTCTTTTGGGGGTTGAAGGTTCAGGCGGTACTAAGAATTATGAATTAGTTAAGATTTCTGACAAGTCATGGCTGACAGAACGAGAGTAAACTACCTTTCATAGATTAAATTAAGAGTTCTGTTTGAAATTCCTTACGCATTCCTAAAGTAGTCTGAATGCCATGTTTGTGTGTTTTAGTCCAACTCTCTATTAGACGTTACGCTTGCATTTGTCTTGATCATGTGTTGTAGAATAAATGACTCGCTCTCTTTACCAACTAAGTGATGACTTTTAGTATCACAATCAGGAGACCAAGCTCTCACAGGTCACAAATGTTATATTGGATTTCCATCTCCAAAATTATTATTTTTGTGATTTACTTAATTCCAGCTGGAAGATCTTTTAAGACAGCTGCATGTCTGTGTTCGTTCCACTGACATGTTTAAGTATTTTTCATTTCTGTTTTAGGAAAGCGCTTGAATATTGCCAAATTAAAAACTTTTGGGATCAGGAATGATATAAATTCTTTACAATTGAGTTTTTCCAAGAAAGTTTGCCAACATTTCTGGGTCTGAAATCATCCTTAATAATTTTTATACTGTTGTTGAATATACGAGTGCAGCCTGGTTCTGAACACTTAGTTGTGAAATTACACAGTGCTGCTTGCCTGCAAAGGTTAGCAAGAAATTTTCTAATATCTACACCTGTGACATCTTACCAGTGCACAAAAATGCTTTCTTCCTTCACCACCAAATGTTTAATTTAAGCAAAGGGCTTAGTTTAAGGTATTATAGCAATATTTGCCTGCAGGTCTCATTATTTCTTGTTTCAGTTCTTCATTACATCAATGGAAGATTGCCGTTTGGGCCTCTGCTTCATGTGTACCAGTTTTGAAGATGTCTCATTGTCTTTGGAAGGATTTCTATCCTTCCAGTAGGATATCTACACCTATTCTAGACAAGTTTAGTTTTAATTTATGTGATTTCACTAGTGATGTGTACTTCGTATGCACTTTATTGTGCATTTACAGATGCTAACGCGGCTGCAAGAACATCCGGTAAGTCATCTGACTGCCATTGATAATTGTCAATGGAACATCTAATCATAGTGATTTGTGTGATTTAACTTTGCTATTGACCAATAAATAAATTGTTGCTGTTGTGTAGTCTCTTCAGGTGTGCTGCTTACTTCCATCATAGCTATGTTTGATAACTGCTCTGGAATTAGGACATAAAGCAGACAGAGTTACTTCATCTTTTCTACATCATCCCTAAAAGTAGACATCCTAAAGAGACAATACAACACTTATTCATATTGGAGATGTCAGTGTTTGTATAGAATTTTAATATTGTGAAAACTGCAACAGTTATTCCTCTTGAACCATGTGAAAAGTTGCCTCCTCTTGTCTTGGTTTATGATGACGTGTTATTTAAACCTTTTTGAGTAACTTAGTAACCTTCTCTTTGTCTATATAAAATGAGTGATTGCATGCCACTCGCTCTCTTCTTGTCAACCTGTAAATATAGACAGATGGTCTTCTCTGTGTCTGTGTGTGTAAAACTAAAATGGCTGTATTAATTAATTTATCCTTTTGTATAGTGTCGATATGAATTCCAATATGCATCTTATATGAAACAAACACGGCATTTTTTTTCAATTCATAATTAACCATCGAAGGTTAATAATTAACTAATTGATTAACTAACAATTAATTCATATGCCTACATGGACATATTACAGTGGATTACAATGGTTGTCTCTAACATACATCAATGAACAGAGTGATCCCCAACCAACAACCAACTTTATAAGAAAACATATAGAAAAGATTCAAATTTCAAATTTTGTGAATGTTAAAATGTTCTACAAAAAAGAAACAATATAAAATTAAATCTTTATGAATATATTTTAGTCTGTTGCCTTTTAAATTATAATGCAGTTTTAAAACTACAAATCGAATAACTGTGTAGAATGTCATCTAAAAGAATTAGAGATGACGTTGATAGTTTTTTCTATTTTTTTTTTTTAAATATTAAATGGCTTCATATACGTTTCTTTCAAGATAAAATTATTCACATAACTATATTTAAAATTATTTTCGACTATCAATATAACTCCATACAGATATTTTTTATCAGTATTTTCTTTTTATTATTATATTTTTGTTATATAGGGGTTTCATTATTATTATTGTTCTTGTTGTTATTAATAGTGAGAGTCTTAGAGAGAGTTTTTATTAAGAGGGATGTTGTTAGTGAGAGATATTGTTGCGTTCCGTGTTCGTGTTATGAAGATTCATATATATTAAAAATGTTCATTACTTAGAAGTGTTGATATGAGATGTAGAGTTCACATTGTCGATATGAGATGTCGAGACGTGTATGTAAAGACATTTTAAGACACATTATATACAAGACATATAATAACAATTTTCACTTTACCTTTTGGTAGAATCACAACACAAAGACGACGTTTATAAAAACACACGATGGGTTTATTTCTTCTCACAACCAGCCGTGGTTTTCTGAGTCAAGAATTTAAAGCTTCACATTCTAAGTTTCAAAAGTGACCGTCTCACTTCTAGACGTTCGAATGTCCATGTCTGGACTGTTGTCTGTCGGCCTCAGACTCTCTCTGAGTTTCTTCCCCAGTTTCTCTCAAGTTTCTAACTATATCTAGAACTTCCCATTTTCCATGACGTCATACACATGTTAAAACATGTGTCTTTCACGTGTTCTGGACATGCGTGTCCAAAACTTTTTCCTTTGTTTACAAAAGGAATTTTAACCGATATTCCCAGTAACCTATTTTTCCAATATGTTAAAAACATGTTTATTCAATTATCTTGTATAGGTGCATTCCTCAATTGAATTTTTCATAACAGAATTGACAACGCACATTCTTTTCTTGAAACTATTTTATCTCTAAGCTAAACAATGGTTTGTTTTACATTCCATTTTCTAATTCTCTCTCGTAATCTATTTCTACACCTAATTTACGAGTTTCGAATTTCGTCTATTCTATTTCATTTTCATTTTAACTAAATCTCTCCATTTTTATACTTACATGAAAAGGGGACAGCCCTTATCATGTAACATTTTAAGAAAAAAACAAAAACTAGTAAGTTTTTTAATGACTTGACCTTATTCCAAATGTTGTTTTAAAACTTTATTTCAAGATAAAAATTGTAAACATTTTTTTTTTTTTTACACGGTGGTCACCACTTATCAAGGCCCGGAAGCCACTCTGGAATAAGGGTTATTGCAAGTACAGTACGTTAGTGTGGAGATTTGATGAAATGTTTACTTAAGGGGGCGGTTCATTAGGAATTTGTTAACGTTGGACTTGAAGACATCCAAGTTGTAGTCAGGTGGGAAGCAGGCAGACGGAACAGTTCCACAGGCGTGCAGTTCTAAGAAAGAAGCTTTGTTCATGGAATCCACGTTTTGATTTAGGCACAGATAAAGAGTGGGGGAAATTTTTGACAGTGTATTCAGCTATATATATATATATATATATATATATATATATATATATATATATATATAATTGTATGGAGGTGGGGTGAACACCGGACGGAGAGGGGTAGGTATTTTATGTATCGGCTTCTTAATGGCCGACAATGAAAGAGAGAGAGGATTCCACCAGTTGCAAATCCGCTTGCGTGTAAGTCTGGTCGAATATTGATTTGTAAGAAGGATGTGTTCTTTAGGTTTCCAGCCTGGAGACACGATCTGCTACCACCCTCAACCCCACCGTTTCTTTCTCTCCCTTGTAGTGGGTGACTCATCAGGGTTTGAAAACCTTGCTTGGTCTTGATCATTTCACTCTCCCAATGACATTGTTGATTAACTTCACCACTCCACCACCGTTCTTTATCCACTTGTTTGTAAGCCCTAGCCCTAACTCGGCTGAATATCCCTCTTCTTTATTATGAAACTGTTGGCAGTTTCTTTATGAATTCATTTGGAACCGCAGCCAATGACTAACACACCGCATACAAACACACACACAATTACGTAGTCATATCGATTTAAGTTTGGAGAGATCTACCATAGTGAGCAGTCTCTTTATAAAAACTAATACAACTATATATTGTTGGTTTCTTGTTTGTCCGTCCTTCTGTCTGAATATGACAGCTGTCTCCAATATCAATAAGCCCTCATTGTTGTAGAGCCTAATCCACAACTCTCATACTCTCTCCCCCCCCCCGTCTCACTCACACACACACACACACACACATGCACAATTTTAGCAGATAAACAATTCTGTTTCTATTGTGTTAATATCACAGTGCTTAATAGTAAACCAAACGGCATATTCCATAATTTTTTTATTCATACAAGCATGTTTTAGATGCCCATTGGGTTTAGCTGAATCATGTCTGCACATGTTCGTGTGAATAAAAATGTTATCTATATCTCCATGAAAGTGAGAATGTGTGTGAGGACAGTTCTCAACCTATATACTTAAATTTTTGATCTACAGACTTGAAATTTGGTATAGATGGTATTCAGACATGTGAAAAACTTTTTAATCAGTATTCATCCAGAAAAAAGTGCTGCTAAGAGGTAAAAATTGAAAAAATTGGTATGTGGGGGTTATCAGATTTTTATCTGTTTATCAATTGTTTCACAAATGCGCATGCGTGAATCGTTCACATGACATATTCCTTATGTTAAGAATAAGTAGGTTTGAAAATACTTTTTAAAGATCGCGTCAAGCATCTCGTTAAAGGGAATTTGATGTATCTATTTACAAGAATTTGAACGTTTATGTGTATCAAAAGTCTGTTAGTTTCTGTTGTGTCGTGGAACAACAGTAAAATAAGAACAATCAAGTCGAGGTTCAGTTAAGGAACAAGTGTATTAACAATAATGTACAAAGATAGGAAAGCGTGTATATCTGCTGGGCACTTGGCTAGCAGTTGAAGTGCAGTCGCATCTCTCTCACCGGTGTTGGAATTACTAGCGCTATTTATAGTGCTAATCGGTGTAAATTCCTCTGTTCAAGGAAGGCCGGTATAACAGTTTCGTAAATTATGTTTTTAAGAGCTTACAACTGATTAATGGATCTAATTACACTTTAGTCTTCGTTTTTTAGTTTAGAAATAATCTCGTGTTTTGTTTTGATAATTTTATGTTTTGGAATTTTTTACTTTTAACTAGAACCGCAATGTGAATCCACAGAAGTATGTAACTAACCTTTTCTAAATATCGCTACTTATACATCTGGAGAAGGTCAGAGGTTACTTTTTTTTTTTTTTTTACAACGTAGTCGCCACTTATCAAGGCCTGGAAGCCACTCGGGGATAAGGGTTATTGCGTGTACAGTAATGAATGGGATAGTACCATAGTAATCGTTAGTATTGGAGATTTGATAAAGTGTCTTACTTAAGCGGACGGTTCATCAGGAATTTGTTTATGTTGGACTTGAAAACATCCAGATTGTAGTCAGGTGGGAAACAGGCAAACGGAAGAGAGTTCCACAGGCGTGCACTTTTAAGAAATAAGCTTTGTTCATGGAATCTACGTTTTGGTTTTGGCACAGATAAAGAGTGGGGAAGATTTTTGACTGATTTCAGCTAGACGGGTGTTTATTGTGAAAGATTGGCAAGGGGAGACCAGATATTTGAGCTCAGACGAGCACTTTCCATGGAAGTAACGATAAAGCAAAGACAGGCTCGCAACGTCTCTCCTGTGAAAGAGAGGTTGCACATCGACCAAAACTAATGACACTCAAGATGAGAACAGTAGTTTGATGAATCCAAACAATTCGAACACTAATTCCTCATCTAAAAATTCATAAATGAATCATCAAACAATATTTTGGCTCAAATTGATCGCCAGTAATAATGGAAAAGTATCAACATGGTTATGAGATGATAGTTTATCAGTTTATCTATGGAAACTTGATGCAATTCATATGATAAAACAAACTTGATGCAATTCATATGATAAAACAAACTTGATGCAATTCATATGATAAAACAAAACTTGATGCAATTTATATAAAACAAAACTTTATGCAATTTATATAAAACAAAACTTTATGCAATTTATATAAAACAAAACTTTATGCTATTTATATGATAAAACAAAACTTGATGCAATTCATATAAAACAAACTTGATGCAATTTATATTATAAAACAAACCTGATGCAATTTATATGATAAAACAAACTTGATGCAATTCATATGATAAAACAAACTTGATGCAATTCATATGATAAAACAAACTTGATGCAATTCATATGATAAATTTATATGATAAAACAAACTTGATGCAATTCATATGATAAAACAAACTTGATGCAATTCATATGATAAAACAAACTTGATGCAATTCATATGATAAAACAAACTTGATGCAATTCATATGATAAAACAAACTTGATGCAATTCATATGATAAAACAAACTTGATGCAATTCATATGATAAAACAAACTTGATGCAATTCATATGATAAAACAAACTTGATGCAATTTATATGATAAAACAAACTTGATGCAATTCATATGATAAATTTATATGATAAAACAAATTTGATGCAATTTATATGATAAAACAAACTTGATGCAATTTATGATAAAACAAACTTGATGCAATTTATGATAAAACAAACTTGATGCAATTTATATGATAAAACAAACTTGATGCAATTTATGATAAAACAAACTTGATGCAATTTATATGATAAAACAAACTTTTCTTTTTTCGGCATTGTGTGTTCCAGTCACACTGTATTTTCTGAGATACAAAATTCTGCTTTTGACACCAAACTGGAGTCGAGGGCGAATGAGCATGGAAGTGAGGATGCTGCTCATTGGATCCTCATCTTTTTCTCAACCATTGCTCCATTCTTTGCAGGTGTGCTTCCCTGCCTCTCTTTTCTCACACAACGGCAGGCGTCTAATCACTTTGAAAATTCTATTTTTTTATATGTGAAGTTCTGAATGTTTAGCTAATTTATCAAACTCTATGTCTGTCTGTCTCAATGTTTTCAAACTGTATCTCCTTGAATACGAAAGGCTACAGAGCAACACGAAGCGAGAAATGGTTGCATTCTTTTGTGGACGGTTTTTTATAGGTCATTCATTACCCGGTTAAAATTGTTGCTAACAAAAATGGTCGAAGCAGTTTATGATTTGAAAGCCATATTTTGGGGAGGGGAGGAAAATAAACTATTTTTTTAAGATGCTAAAATATTTTTTAATCTAATTCTAACCATAACCTAAGCCTTCGCATGCTTAGTATCATCTGCTTATTTTTTTTGCAGCTTACAAATTATAAAATGCTCTGGCTATTTCTAGGACTGATTCAAAATTTTCCATATTTTGGATTGACTTTGTGTTGTGACTATTGAAATCGTTCAGATATTCATTTATTACAAGTTTTTATTGTTTTACAATTATCAGAAAACCAATTTAGTAAAAAAACATAAATAAAAGGAAAGTGGCAATATGTCATATTTATTCATTGTTATCTAATTTATAAAACTCATTGTCTGTTTGCCTCCATTTTTATCAAACTGCATCTCCTCCGAGACGCAAAGTGGGTCAAATGATTGCATTTTTTGTAAATTTTTTTATGGGGTTTTAGTCAGTAAAAATAGCTGCTAAGGAGTCAAAATTGGATAAAATTAGAACTTGGCAGGCGTAAGTCAACTAAAATTTCTCTTGTAGTCATGCACAAATATATACATTTATATGTTAATGGTATTTCATATTTTTGCTATTTCTTATTCAACTGATTATAGCTCAAATAGTAACAACTAAGGCTAGATTGCTATATGCTTGGGTTTCGATTTCAATTCTAGCTGATGGCACTAAAGTCATATTTTTTTGTTTTTACTTTTGGAATTAGTATTATATTTTGGATGCGCTATAATATGTAATATTTGATAGAGAATTTACTCCATACTATAAAATCTGCATAAATCAAATATATTTAAGTGTATTTTACGACTGGGCAACACCAGGTGCCTCCTGTTAGTAATGAATATTTGTTTATCCAATTGATTTAGGAAAATCTGGTAGTGGGCCTTGAATTTACTTGCGACAACCTCATAATTCTTGCATTTATTTTGTCATTTAGTCCTCACATTCCATGAATGATCTTTCTGAATAAGGGGGAAGAATTGCTGTTTTTGTGGTTAAAATCTATCCAGCTCACTTTCATTAGCTGCTTTTTTTAAATTTTTATTTTAATGTATTTTATTTTAGCTCCTAACATCAAGTGGCCTCATGCCTTGTCTGAAGCATTTCCACAAAAAAGCAAACAAAAAACAACTACCGTCTATTTCTCTTCTCAAAAGTTACCATGGATATTCTTAACCAGGTGCATACTTACATTTTTCTTTAAAATAAAAGGTCTTGTGGCAACGCCATAGACGCTTCTCAAATAGTTTAATCCACAAATTCTTTATCTATTTTCATGTTTGTCCCTGGCTAAACCAGCTGACATCATTCGTTTCCTGTTGACATTTCACCATGGATTTTATGGCCACAGAACTGGCCGTTGCACATAATGCACATTAATTATGCTTGTCCACTGCCAGCATCAGAAAAGGTGTGTGGGGAGAGGTCTGAGAAAGACAAGTTATCATAACTTTTTTTTTAAAGAAAAGTTTTTTGGTCGATGCTTAAGTTTTTCACAATCTTCCGTTCATATCTTGAAATATGTTCTCACTTATATTTCAATCATTGTCTATGTTTTACATTTTTCAGTCATTAATTTCTTATTGCACAATGCATTATGAAAGTAGTAGGTGAGTGACGGTGTTGGTCTGTGAATGGCCGCTTGTGTTATGATATCCTGAATGATGCAATCCACAGCCGGTGATGATTGCTGAATTAATTGATATTTAAAATGTTCTGCAGCATACATGGTGATCAATTGAATCTTTTCTTCCATATACTCTAAATAATGCAATCGAAGATGGCGACATGGTGGTCAATACGTGATGTGAATGAATCCATCAAGTTGATAACAGAAGGAATGTCCGGTGCTTCATCCAATCAGTATTAAAAATAAACTCTAGATTCTGATCTTGAATATTACCCCCCCCCCTCGCTGCACACTCAGGTTTTCTATCATCCTCATCAGTTTTTGTTTAGCATCTCATGTTGGCAGAGATGTATAAAAAAAAAAAAATTAAAACACATTTACTTAATTAACCATGAAATTTCTAAACCTATCACTTATTTTAAAAAAAGTTAATCTTTTTTATATTTAACATAAAAAAACACATTGTAGAGTTGTCGTAAATTTGAAAGCAAAGGATAGAGAACTAGGAAGCGATTGTAAGTAGAAAATTCATGGAAATTTGGTTGCTAATAACTCAATCATTTCTAACAACATGGTCCAATATGTGCTCTATTAGACTAATACAACAGAATCTTTTATGAAACTTGTATAAGTACTAATGGAGGTGAAAAAATTACTTTACCTGTGCATGTGTATGTATGTACGTATGTATGTCATATATAAGTGATAATGTGTGTGTGTGAGGACACTTCTCAACTTATATACTCAACAAAGTTTTGATCTACAAATTCAAAATCGGGTATATAGGGTATTCAGACATGTGGAAAACTTTTTAATCAGTTTTTATCCGAAAAAGAGCTGCTAAGGGGTCAAAATTAAAAAGAAATCGGTACATGGTGGGGGAGGTCATCGGATTTTTATGCTTGTCAACTGTCTCACAAGGTTTAAAAACACTTTATAAAGATCTGGTTTAATGGTTATCATACTTGACTCGCTGTCTTTAGGTTTTGATTTCGATCTTAGCTCGAGTAATTTTTTTTTTTTACAAGAAGTGAATTGTTTAAAAATATAACATAATACTCGTATGCAAATGTCCGTTTTTTTTTTTTGTTTTTTTTTTTTCGTTTTTTTAATTTATTTTTTAAAGGAATGCAATGTTATGTTTAATATCGGGGAAACGTCTAGTACGTTTTCTAGTATATATAAAAAAACAAACCCGTTTTAGTTCAGGTAATATTAAGTTTTTCACCACTTTTAAGGTCACCTTACACAGATTTAAATCAAGATTATAATACAAAATTTTATGTCTAGAATATAAATCTATTACATGACTTCAATTCTAAGAAAGTTCTAAAATTTAAGGAGGTTTAAGGTGAATTCGTGGATTCTTGCTTCATTAGCATCTAATTGACTGGGGATCAAATTCGGTGCAGATGTGATATATTTTAATTTTCAAATGAGACGTTGTCCCCATAAGCCCCCCCCCCCCAAAAAAAAACCCTTTAAAATATTATAAAGAAACTGGAATTTGGTGCATATTAATTGATAGCGATCATTAAAATTTAGTTAAAATTTACTGTTAAAATTTTACAAAATCAGAATTTTAAGAAAGTGCACCCACTCTCTTTTTACCACCTTTGCATAAAACAAAATACATCCTACATTTGGACTGCTTACACCTAGCAGCTGTGTTCTAAAATTCATAATGATTGGTTGATTAATTCGGTAGTGAACCAGATACAAAAATGTAAACATAATCAGATTATGCCCACTCATTTCTGGGATTTTGGAATTTTCAAGATTTGCTTAACATTATTTTTGGTTTTCACTACAAGATTTTATTTCTACTTTTGGAAAATTTAAAAATTCCATAGTGATTGACTCTTTGTGAAGAAGAAGAAGAAGAAAAGGCATTTTCCTGTTAATATTTTTTTTGTTTCTACCTACATATTTACGTGCATAATTTTCAAATAATCTTGTAAAATTCTTTTACTAAACTATCCCATGCCATGAACGATAGGTTTGAATTAAACTGATTTTTTACTAAAATAACGAGAATTTGTTCTATCTTTTTTCTTTCTTCTAAAGAAAATTTATTTTATTATTTTTAAATTTCTGGGATTAATCAAACTTGACAAACTCTGAATTAGACAAATTTTTGTTTATTTTATGTTTTATTTTAAATATTGTGTATACTTCGTTTTTATTGGGATTCACTCCAATATGAGGAATAAAACTTCTTATAGCAAAGAAGAGTTTGGTAGAGATTTTTCGTACACGCACTGGTTACTTGTGTGTGTGTTTGTGTGTGCTAGAATGTTTTCATCTTAAATTCTATGCAATTATGCAGAATGTAGAAACTATGCATAAATAGAATTCAGCATAATAGTGAAATGAAATCGATCATCTAATAACAAATCATGAAAATGAATAAGTAGTTAATTTATGCTCAGTTTTGAAAGAAATATGCAAATTAGTTAACCTTTATGTAGTCGCTCACATATCCATAACTGAGTATATTAAAAAGATCATTTTAATAATTTCTAAATAGAAAAAGTAGGCTTTTAATATCAATGCCAGCATGAGACAAAAAACAATATTTATATATACTAGATGTATATACCCGGCGTTGCCAGTTTGAAACACATTGGCTTCTGGAGGGTTTAGTTGCATGCTATTAAAGATATACCAAAAACATAAAACACCCATTTTCGTCTATTAAGATAAAAGGGGAAATAACTCTCATAGGTGAAATAAACTTTCATTTTTAAAAGTAACTATGTCGGTAATAATAGTTGAAATTAAATATAAATTAAATTAAAAATTTAATAAATCAACTTTTTAAATAATATTTCTAAATAGAAAAATTAAAACAATTCCATTGCAACAAACGATTAATAACACAGAGATAATTATTAAAACAGTTTAGTTTACTCCCATCGCTAAATAATATGTAAATGAGGGTACTTAATTGTAGATTCCCTTTGGATAAATAGTATATATAGAAATCATTCTGTAACGAAAATGTATAAAAAACGTCCATGGAAATTAATTTATGAAACAGTGTACCTTTTGTACATATTAATCAAATTGTTATTTTGGTTTGTTTATTTATTTATTTTTTTTTTTTGTATACATCTTTTTTTTTTTTTTTTTTTTTTTTTTTTTCCAGGGCCATTTTTTTTTTATTTTTCATCAAGTCAAGTGAAAAAAAAATGACCACTGTCTCGTTTACTCAGATCCCTAAATAATCCTTGTTGACCTGATTTGATTCTTGTTTTCCTGTTCATAAACAATCGCACATCCTTCCTTTTCTATGACTCTTCCCCCGTCGAAAGAGAGTGGGGACTACATGAAGGTTATTCCTGTAATAGATGTCTTTTGCTTCGTCTCTTTACTAGATTTTATCCTTGAACATTTTAATCAAAGATGACTTTAAACATACTAAGTTTCAAACCGTTTTTGTACACACATTTAAAATTGTTGTAGACCCTTGAAAATTCAGTATGTTATTGATATACATTTTATGAGATGACGGATCAATTTCTATGATTTCACGTTCAAATGAACAGCTACAGCAGTAATACACCCTACTAAAGCCGGATCGTCATCACAGCTGGTGAATTTCAAAAGTGCAATCTGGACATGAGGACACTGTAGAAAAATGATATGCAATAAAATTGTGTTTTTGATAAAAATGCCACAGAAACGTATGGAATACTTCAGACTGCTTTTGGACCATCTTGCATGAATTGAGCATCAGGTTTTGAGGAAAGCAGGGAGTCTGTGAAGGATGATGAGAGGTCTGGTAGGATTAAGGAAGTCAGAATACCAGAGTTGATTAGTCAAATAAAGAATTTCATGGATAAAGACTGTCGTGTGTCTATAGAGTCAATAAGTGCACAGTTTGATGTCAGTGTGGGAACTGTACACACAATTATTCATGATGTGGAAGATTTGCATGAAATTTGCCCTAAGGATACTCAGAGAAGATCAGAAAGAAAGATGTTGTCATGACCAAGATGGGCATCAAGATATTTCCACATCTTCCTTAATAGTCAAGACCGTTGCTCCCTGTGACTTTCAGTTATTGCTTAAGTTCAAGGAAAGCCTTAGAGGCTGTCGTTAAGATACAATTGAGATGAGAGAGGCTGTGACGAGAATCATTGGCACTCACACAAGATTACTTGCATGGGGCCTTTCAGAAGTTGTTGGAATGGTACGAGTGTATTGCAGTCGGAGGAGATTACTTTGAAGTGGACTAGTGCTGTCAATAAAAGTGCACATATGGAAAAAAGTCTGGAAATTTATTGAAGGCACCTCGTATATTGTGTTAGCAACCAAGTTTTTGCCGTTTTTTGTTTTTTTTTAAATGAAAAGATTTTCAAAAAAATTGGCAACTAATTATGAATTACTTTTTAGTAGAAATCAAAAAATTAAAAAGCAAAAAGATGTTGAAAATGTTTTAAACATTCCATTATCATGATCTGAAAATAAAACATTAACTCTGAAAACAATTACAAAATGATTCTAAATTAGAATTACGAAAAACAAAAAAATAAAATAAAAATTTGAAAATGCAATATAATTCCAAAATAATTAGCAAAAAATGCAATGGATTCCAAAATAAAAAATAAAAAAAAAAAAAAAAAAAGAGAAATTTAATTGCCAACTTTCTCTCATATTTATTTCCAGGTTAATAATTTTCAGACGTAAAGCAACTAATGAAGTTTCAACAAGGTTAATAATTTTCAGGGGTAAAGCAACCAATGAAGTTTCAACAAGGTTAATGCTCATTACCGAAGTAGGGCAAGATATACTTTTTATTTGTTTTACGTAAGCATTAATGTCGCTACACGTTCATGAGCATGTACAGACTAAACTTTTGTATAAATAACACCTGAAGAGGTCTAGTTACTTGTAACTGGCTGACCGAAACATGCTCATGAATATGTAGCGACATATTAATACTTATGTAAAACAAATAAAGTATAATTATTTAATATTTCATTTATCAATAAACATGTTTCCCGTTTCTACATTTATCAGTATGGAAAGTAACCATATTACAGTTTCAACCCAGAATCCAAGTATCATGAACCCTAACCAACTCCAATTCCGAATCATGACGAATTAAATGCAAAATATGCCTCATACTTTTTGATCCCTCAATGTTTTCGGTGGTATCCGGGCGTCCATTAGTCAGGACGTTTGCCAGATAGCTGTCCATTATTTTTTCCTGAAATTTTGTCACAAATTGTATTTCATTAAATAGATGTGCACAGTAAAAAGTTTTTTTTTTTTTTTTTTTTCAAAAATTCCTGTTGCATAACCAGGGCTCAAAAGAGGTCAAAAATACCCCCAAATGGCATGTTTTTCCCCATAACTTTTGATCCATCGATTAAATTTTTCTGAAACTTGGCCAAAATGTGGAGTCCATTGTTCTTAATATAAATCTGGTAAAATTCTGATTCGCATCCCCGGGAACTTTTAGTGCTAAAGACAACCCTTTTTGTGGCTCTTTTATTTTTCAACAAAAACTTTGTCTGACTATATAATGGTTTTTCATGATAGTCAACTCAAATATGCATGTCTTAAGGCCTAAAACTGTACCGTTATCCATTTACACTGGAATTCAGCGTTCCCAGGAGCTCCAGAGGTCAAAAATGCCCCTAAATTGCGAAAAATGACACTTTTTGACCGATAGCGTTTGGTCCATCGATTAGATTTTTCTGAAACTTGGCCAAAATGTGGAGGTCATTGTTCTTAATATAAATTCAGTATGGGTGACCATTGCAAAATTTTTGTTCACATTCCTCTGGGACTTTTAGGGCTAAAGAAACATGCATTTTTGGAGCTCTTTTTTCATATTACTCAAAAACTTGATATGTGATTCTATATAGTGGTTTTTCATGCTGCTGAATTTAAACTCCACTGTGGATGTTGATTCTGACTATCATTTGATACTGCTGTACGTAGTTATTTGCTATAGATTAACATACGTTGGTATAATTTATTTACAAAAAAAAATACTTAATTCGGTCCGGCATTGTAATAATATGTAGACATCGTTAAATAATCACCTTAAAAGACCAATCAGCTAAAGGGAATAACATTTACTAAAAGAACAAGTCATTCTCGTTAGTTATTGATGAGCTTTTAACAAAAAAATATTTACAAAACAAATTTTGAACGTAAATGATCGGTAGAGTTAGTATATACTATATTTCAAATTCTATTTGAAGTTTTGCAGGTCAGTACAGTCAGGGAATCAGGAAACCGGAAGGGAATTCCAAAGTCTATCAGTTTGAGAGAAGAAACTATTAGAGTAGAAGGATTTCCGTTATCAAGGGGTCTTTACTTTGAAGGGGTGGGATTTTGTTGCTTGTTGGTGGTATGTATGTCAAAGAGGCACACATGTTATGAGTTTGTCAGAGCACATGCCATTAAAATACTTGTATACCAGGCACAGAGATGTAAGATTGTGGTGATGAGACAGAGGTTGGAGTTTGGTTAATAGTGAGATACTAGTGATAGATACATTAGCCCAGATGTGCCAATAATATTCCATGCATGAGCGAATGGTGTGTTTGTGGAGCTGTAGGATACTGTCATGTGTAAGTAATTTTCTAGCATGGTATGAAGGTCCCACCTTCTTTGCAGCAACCGTAGCAATGTCTTCAGTGTATTCCAATTCATGATGTCGGTGAATATTAAGCCAAGGAGTTTGAACGAAGAGCTTTCAGGTAGCACATTATTAGTCATAACAATCAGTGGTTGAGAAGGTTTCTTATTTTTAAAGGAAAGGAGCTTAGTCTTAGTAGCATTAAATGTTACCATCAATTTACGGCCCCATTCCACTACAGACTGGAAGCCATTTTATAAGGTTTCAGTCATTGCTTTAGATATTTCTATATTCATTTTCCATTCTTGTCTGTTCATGTGAGCCAAAAGTAGGAATTGTTTGAAGCGTAAGAGGCAGACTTCAAAGCCGTGTAAATCAAGAAGGAAAACAGTTTAAGCACTTGTGTTGATAAATAACATTTAATTTTCATTAATATAATTGTCTTAGTACATTCAGTTGTATCTCTGCGCGTGATCTCTAAAGAAATGATTTTTACTATCCACCTATTTTTGGCTTACCCTGCATATATATATATATATATATATATATATATATATATATATATATATATATAGACACATGCTTGCATTATATCCACATTTATTTATCAGCAATGCTTCCCAGCAAGCTACCTTTTCCTCTTATATAGATGTGTATAACTAGACACATGCTTGCATTTTTAATTTGAAGTTCCATGGTGATTAGTAATTCTATGGCTAAAAAAACTATACCCCTATTCATTTTCTATTCCTGATATTGAGCGCTGTAAGCCCTTCTAAAGAACCAACTTATTAATTTAATAGGAGTGATAATCCATGTATTCTTTTGTGTGGTTGACAATCTTTGTTGAAAAATCAGACCTTGTTAATAGACTATAATCAACTGTGGCTGACATTTTCGGTCTGGGAGCCAATCTGTCAGACAAGCGAGTTGTGAACGGTAATGAAGGAAGGAAAAAAAATGTAAAATTGGTAAGGGGATGGAGTAGAACAATTCTCTCTCTCTCTCTCTCTCTCTCTCTCTCTCTCTCTCTCTCTGTCTGTCTGTCTGTACTAGTCTCTCATTTAATCATCCTGCCATGGATACAAAGGAGGTAGGGTGGGGGATATGTTGGATAGTCACAAGGTTGTCAGAAAACAAAGGACAGATCTATTTTAATGCTGATTCCCAAACTTTAATTCCAACCAAGCAAAAAAAAAAAAAAAAAAAAATTATGGTGGACCGAAATGAGTGCCATGTTGAAAGGTTTGGGTCAAAGAGAAACCCAATCTGGGACTGGGGGGAAAAAAAGCTAAACATCAGGTACTCATGCACTTATTGATCCGTGCTGAAATAATAACGTTATTATTTAAAAAGCCATTTTTAACATGGGGAGGAGAGGGTGTTTTGTACCTATTCTGTACTTTAACCTTACAATTGAATAAAAAAAAACATATCATAAAACTTTAATTAAACGTGGAAATACGATTTAAAAAATAGCGCGGATCACTCTCTGCATTAGCACCAAACATCAGATTTTTCTAGTTATGGATGGTCATTCATTTTTTCCATTCTCCTTAATACTAACTCAGTCTAATAACTCAACAACGATCAAAAAAACTCTTATTACAGAAAAACTATAAATATGCATAGATATCTCATTTTACTTTTTCCTTCAATTTTTTAAGATATTTTATTTTTTTAAATTAATATTTTTTCATTTCTTTTTTTTTTTTTTTTTTTTTTTCAGGATTAAAAACATTTCCACCGACACAGTATTAAATCAATGGAACTTTGCTGAAATCTTGTGAGTATTTCTTTTTTTTTTGTGTACTTTTTATTTTACTTTATTTTATTTTTATTTTATTTTATAGCAAAGTTTTAGAACAAGATTCATCATCATTTTGCTAGAGTCGGATGATTATTTAACCAAAGTACTTAATTTTTGGAATCTGAAATGAAATCTAATATGTTAATGAATATTTGATATGATAGTTTTTATGATTTTAGCAACTGTGTGTTTGGATATATCTTTCTCCTATAGTTGGACGCCATTTTAGGTGTTGTATTACTCTGGATAGAGAAAAGGAAAAGCAGTTTGATTTCTCTGCAGTTATTTTCATATAAACAGATTATCAAAGACAAGCATAAAATATATTACAGAAATTTTTAAAAAGGGACACAATACGATATGCTAAGGGATAAAATGAGAGACATTATTAAAGAATGAATAACCCTACAGTTCCAATGGAATTAGAAAGACAGATGTATTGCCAGGATCATAGACAGAAATTATGCATAAACAATAGAGAATGAAATGTCACTTTGTTGTACTGTTCTGGGAGTCTAGGCGACTGCTACCAGAAAATATGTCTGGCAGATGCAATGTCAAGATTTGTAAAAGGAATGTAAAGACGGCAGCCAGTAGAACCAGATCCAATAGTTTTGAAAGAAAAAGCCTGACTAGAAAGAGTTTCATTTTCAATTTCTGATCATGCAGATTTTCTTAATTTCCAGACAGGAGAGCACGTGTCTAAACTTTATCAGAATAATTCAAGAGAGATAACTTGGATGTAAAAATTCAAGGGAGATAAACACTCTCTTGAGTTAGAATCATAGTAGTTAAGTGTGGTAAAAACGTCTGTATCTTTTCCATTTGAACTATTAAAAATAAGATTTCTATTCTGCATATTTTGCTTTTGTTTTTTAATTTTCAGACAATGTCGTTTGCAATATTCAAGTAATATTAATAGCCTATTTAAGCACAGTCTCTGAAGCATACTTTAGTTAATGGAGTTTTGGAAATGTCGAAGTTATAGAGAGATATCTTCAAAACTCTTGTAGGAGTTTGTGACATATTACCATGTTATGGTTGTCTAACACCACAATATCTTTGGACAGAACAGATACTACACTTTAATCTTAGGTTAAAAAAGCGTGTTTTACATCAGTACTAGCGGATAAAATTTTTTAAAATTACCTTTTTTTTTTGTATTGTGTTTTTGATGATCAACAATCCTATCTCTTAAAAATGTGGAGCGTGATAATAACTACTGCAAAGGAACTGCATTTTTGTTTTTCAGTTTGGACCTTTGAAGAGTTCATATCAGGGGCAGACAAATGCAATCTCAGGATTTAATTGAAAATCTTACAACAATGTTTTTTTGAGAAAGTTTTTTTTACACATTTATTTGGTTAAAATAAATATAAGAAAATTATATGAACACAAAATATAGCTATTTTTGACACAACATAGATTTTCTTTTTTTTTCAACAAAGCCAAAAGTTTGAAATTTTCGTAACTAATAACATATAATTCATTAAACTTTATAGTTTGAAATGCATGAATGAAAGTTGAAATGGATAGCTTTTAACATTTCTAAATATTTTGGAAGATACAATATTGAAAAAAAAAAAAAAAAAAAAAAAAAAAAAAAACTAATTTTTCAAAATTTTCAATAACAAAACCAAAACATTATTGTTTGTAATGAATGACGGTTGTCTGCCCCTGCTGTACACTTTTTTTAAATGTCCAAACTGAAAACCCAAAAGTGGTTTCTTGGTGTAGTGCACAATTGCAAAAAATTTAATTATCTATTTTATAATAAAAATACATCTTTGAGAAATTATATAGTTTTGATTACATATAATATCAACAATATTTAACTTTGCATCTTCATAGGAACTGCAGTATTAACATTAAAATAAGAAATCTGATTATCTATTTTGGAATAAAAATACATTTTTGCGAAATTATATAGTTTTGATTACAGACACTAAATCTCCATTATAATATCAACAATATTAAGATATGCATCCAATGTACAGAGATTAAATAATCAAAATTCTAGAATGATGTACAGTTTAGGCCATTATCAAAAACAAATAGACGTCAGACATTTTTTTTAATCCCAGCTGTCTGAGAACATCTTGCAAGGCAAATTCATTTTCAGTATGTTGAAGAAAAAAACATGGAGGCCAAGAAAACATTTTAAAAGATGTGTATGCATAAAGAAAACAAACACATTTGGTTTCGAGTTGCACAAGAAATGTTTGTTGAATGATAACATGTACAAAATAATTTCCAAGGTTAAGAAAAAACAAATATTGCTTTCGCTCTAATCAGAGTTAAGGAGTCAAGGGATCAGAGCAAATTTATGACTTTTCAACTTGGTGAAGATTGTCTAACTGGAAGAAAGAAAAAAAAAACAAAAATACATAACACCCCCTTCCCTTCTGAAAAATGTCAAACGCTTTGTGTCATGATTACGTAGGAGTCGTCTTTGCTTCCTGTAAAAACAAACTTGGAAGAAGCATAGATGTGTTATAGTAAATATCCAAAATGAAAATTTATTAATCCTTCCTCTGACAAAGGAGGGATTGGACCTAATAATAATTAATGCCTGTTCGTTTGTTCGCATTTTCTTATTAACCACGCCTTGGATTTCTTTGAAAATTTGCACAAACATTAGTCATGGTGAAAGTAAATTTTTGCAAGAACGGACTTTTCAGGATAATTTTAGTTGCCCCATCACCCTTCAAGGGGCATTAAAGGGGTCAAATTGACCCTCTATTCATTTGCTTGCACTTTTCTCAATAACCACGTCTTGTATTTTTTTTACACAAACATTAGTCATGGTAAAAGTAAATTTTTCACTCGTGGAGGGGGAATCCATATGTTCGGCTTATTTTCATCTCTATATATAAAAGTGAAAATGTGTGTGTGTATGTGTGTTCGCTTATTGTGTATGTCCGGGAAAGGCTTTTTTCCGAGAAGCGATTGGTCAACTCACTTCTTCTTAAAACTTTTTATATCCCATCTAAATGATGATATCTACGAGTTAACAACGGGTGTCACCTGTCTATTTAATTTGCTCGACTTTGAAAAGATAAATATTCAACATTTTTTGATCGCCACATGTGCATTAAGCTTTTTCGCATAATAAAAGCGAAACTAATTCTGGCAGCATTTTTCCAGTCGCAATTGCCGGAAACGTCCGAAAACAATCGGCTTTGATCAGTGTGGAGTTTCTACTTATATCAGACAATTGCTATTCAATTTGGACAATCCCCTTTTTATGGGGAGCTGGTTTTCCCCACAACATCTTGGGGAAACAAAAAAAAAAAGGAAAAAATCCTGCCCCGCAGTCAAAGTTGGCCTCATTAAGTACAGGCACCTGCCAAGTTTTAACGCTTAAATAAATTCAAACATGTTTCTGTTACTATTTCTTGGTGGCCCAGTGGTTAACGTCGCACTTTTTTTTTTCACACTTTAATTTCCAACTTCGACTCAAGGGTTCGGGTTCGATCCGTCATACTTACCTACATTTTTTATTTTATTTTAACCCCCCCCCCCGGACACAAACACCCGGGTGTTTTGATTTACCTAAAACCACACACACCTCCAAACACCCGGGCAGCGCCGGGTACCCTTCGCTAGTTATATATAAAAACTTTTGATGAAGACATAGATCTTTAAAAAAACAAACAATTGTACCAAATTTGTTTGGGATAAAGAACTGACGAGAGAGATAGGTTAGTTTAGAAGTTAAGTTCTTTTCAGAGAAACGTCAAATGCATAAATAAAGCAAATATGATACTGAAATTATTGGAGGGGTAGGGCGGGAGGGTCATATGGATTAGTAACATTGTTTTCCTTTTGTATATTTTTTGTATATACGGTTTGCTTTATTATAAGAAATCACTTTTTTATTTATCTATTTTTTTTTTTGTCATTTTACTCCAAACAAGGCACAGGCCCACTTAGTTGTGAGGGGCTACTATTTGGGACCAGATTTGCTGGGATACTATTTATGGAGTGGGGCAGCAAGATGTCTGTTGACATTACATTTGAATTTCTGCATGTCAGTACAGTTAAAGAAGCAATGGTCCGGACGGGAATTCCAAAGTGCAGCACTCCGAGCAAAAAAGCCATTTGAGTAGAGCACTTGCCATTGAAATAGTTCTAAAACAGGCACTAGGATGCCACGTTTTGGCAATGGGAGGTTTGAGTTTAGTTGATAGTTTAGGACCTATTAGGTTGGCAACTCTTTTTTGAACCCTGTCTAGGAGTGGAAGACTAGTGGCAGATGCACCAGCCCAGATGTGGCAACAATACTCCATGCATGGGCGAACCGTGGCCTCATAGAGATACAGGATACTATCAGGTTTGAGTAGCCTTTTAGCACAGTAGAGAATCTACCTTCCTCGCAGTAGACTGGTAGTTACCTCAATGTATTTGTTCCAATTCATGTTGTCTGTGAATGTTAACCCTAGGAGCTTGAGTGGACTATTTTCAGCCAGTGTATCATTAACCATAGCAATCAGTGGCCAAGAAGGTTTCTTGTAATTATGAAAAGAAATAAGCTTAGTCTTGGCAACATTGAACGTTACCAACCATTTACGGCCCCATTCCACTACAGACTGGCGGTCTTCCTCTAGAGTTTTTACAATTCCCTTAGATATGTTGGATTGTGTAGTGGACTTTCGGTCAGCGTTCAAGTTGTGGATAACTTGACAAAGACTAAAGTTACTTCTCATGAAAGAGGAGAACTATTTATGGCACAATGGGAGATTCCATTGTGCACACATGGGCCAGTCTATTCCTTGGATTGTGATTGGCTGAATCACCTGATTGGATATGCTTGTACATAAATACAAGCCCTCAGTCCAGCTCAATCTGATGTCTGTCTTGTGCATAAGCTGGACCCTTGGTAAGTGTTGCTGCTATTATTATTATTGTTGTTGTTGTTGTGTGTTATTGACTAACACAGTTCTTTTGATTATTCTACAAGATATATGTTCATTAGATTTACCCTTGTGTCTGTTATAGAGCGTGATGCCATCAGCAAAGATCTCCATCTCAGAGATTTTATCAGGTCATTTATGAATATCAGGAATAATAAAAGTCCAAGGATTGACCTCTGTGGCGCACCCGCATTTATGTTATGTTGTTTTGATGTGCGACCATCGAGGACAACCTGAATCTTTCTCTTATCTAAGAAGGATTTGATTATGTCGAGCAATACCATACAATTTTATTTTCATGGGAAGACCATTGTGCCAAACGCTATCAAATGCTTTAGATATGTCTAGGACTACTGATCTAGCTTCTCCTGCCTTATCCAGTGTTTTATATATATGTTCATATATTACAGTTAGGATATCTGTAGTAGAACAGGCTTGTCTAAATGCATACTGTGGGTCGGATAAAAGTTTGTCTGTGAGGTGGCAGACTAGTGCTTGATTGATTAAGGACTCAAAGATTTTGACTACGATATTTGCATAATTATCTAGTTAGTTGTCTTACTGAATGAGTGTTTGTGGTCGGAACTGGTAATATCCTTAAGCATGAGGCTTACAGCATATCTTTCAATGTCTCTGCCAGGCTGCTCTACCAGTTCATATTTATGTCTCAACCAGTCAATCATCTATATATATAAAAGCAAAAATGTATGTATGTATGTTCGTTTTTTGTGTATGCCTTCAAAAGGGTTTTTCCGGTGGATTCTCGAGGCCGTCGCTCATTTTTAAAACTTTTTATATCACGTCTAAATGATAATATCTACGACTAAATAAGGGGGGTCGCCTCTTTATTTAATTTGCCCGACTTTGAAACGTTAAATATTCGACATTTTCGGATCGGCGCGTGTAGATTTGTCTTTTTTGTATAAGAAAAGCGAAACTTGATTCGAACCCGATGTAAATGTCACCATCAACTATCCCGCAGTAAAACGATTTGCCCTCATTAAAAACTGCGATGTTTGACATTCACTTATAATCGTTCTTACATTGACTGTCGCTGTAGCTTAGGTGTTCAGACTCAGCCTATGGGCCTCAAGGCTCTGGGTTCAAGCCGATATGTCACCAAGCCCCCCCCCCTTATTTATTTTTTTTCCATTTTTAAAATTGCTGTTTTTTATCGTTTTCTTTTTTATATATATATAAACAGGGTTAAGTTTCCTTTTGGTTCTACTCCCCCCCCCAAGCGCACACACCTACAAGTACCCGGGAAACGCCGGGTACCCCCCCCCCGCTAGTACGAAGAGGCATTCGTACATACTCATATTACATCAGATTATTAGGTACTAAGTTTTATTTTTTATTTATTGTTGAGTGGAGGAGAAACCGCATTCAAAATAGAATCATATTTACAAAAAAAGAAAAAAAAATTTTTTTTCAATTTTTTAGTTTTCTATGATTTTTTTTATTTCAATAAACATGCCTTTCATTTATTAAATGAAAGATGAGGAATGAAAATTATATATAACTTTAATATATCATCAGAATAATAAGGAAAAGTTTAGAGGAAATTTAAGAAAAAGAAAACTCTTTAGGCCATGGCATTTTGAAGCTAAATACTTCTCATCAGAAAAGAAGGGCCAGAATTATAAAAAATACAAATATAGAAAAAAATGGCTTCTAGAAAAGTTTTGCTTTGTTAAAGAGTTACTCTTTGATAACATAATTGTCTTCTGTTATATAAATCTCAAACGTTTATGTGTATGTATGTATGTTTACCAAAAACTTTTGACACACGCGACGGATTCTGATGAAATTGGTATCATTATGAAACTCTGGCTCTCAGACGACGAATATTGAAAAATTGGCCAAAAACATTAATTCCTTCACTCTCAACTGGGAAGTTTTCGACAAGGAGGGGTTGTTTTTTTTTTCATCAACATTTTTGCAAGTCATCGTTTCCGCTGGATTGACTACACTTAATTCTAATGCTCGCAACTCCCGGTTGCGTGATGGACGCATCAACTAAGACGTTAGTCTTTTTTTTCACCTTCTTTTCCTCTTTCGCGTTACGGGTTTGAGCCTGGCTACCTACTACCACTTTTTTTTTCTTTTTTAAACACCTCTCTCAACCCGGACTGCTTACTGTTGTTTTAATCCCCCTCTCCCCCCGAGGTTCCTTTCTACACCACCTCTCCACACCCGGGCAACGCCAGGTACCCGCGCTAGTTCATTTATAAAGTTGAGCTATTTGTCGCACTGACAATGACACCGATTTCATTTTCTTGCTAGAAGAACAGTTTGGGGGCATGTTTTACTTACTATAAACAATAAATTGAAAAAGTGGTTAAGAAACAAATATATAACAAATAAATGTTACCAAAGGCAAGATTAGTTACTCTTACCTACCTTAATCAGTTTATAATGTTTTTACTTATTTTAAAGCATTTATTTAGTTTGAAACAAAATTAGTATCGAGTACTTACATTAAAACAGCAACAAAAATGGCGAACATAAGGCTGCAACCTTTGGAGTCTTGAGAATCGCTCAAAAATTATAAATGAAACAAAACACTGATAGAAATCCACCCAATAAATGTAACAGTGAGATTTATTTGGTAAATTATTTTGTTTTATTTTCGAGTTTTGAGCGATTATCGTGACTCTAAAGATGACAGCCTTATGTCTGTCATCTTGTCGTTTTAAGTTAGCAACTCGGCCCCACTTGTGTTTTGAATTAAATAAACACTTTAAAATCGGTTAAAACACACACAAACTTATCCAGATAAGTAGAAGAGTAATTTATCTTGCCTTTGGTAACATTTATTTATATATTTGTTTTTTGAAGACATTTTCAGTTCGTTGTCTCTAGTAAAACACACACCAATATAACGTGATGGCGTCCAAAGGTTAACTATTAGCACATTACTTTGTAAACGGACATCTCATTAATTATTATTATTTTTTTTTGTTTTGTTTTCTTTAACGATTCTCACATTTTAAAAAGTCTAACTCCAACTTAAGAAACCTTCTTCTTCCACTAATCATAACGTATGTTAGCCTGGTGATTTCCTCAGGAATTGAAACATTAACGTTGTGTTAATTGTTGAAGTAAATAAGATATATATATATATATATATATATATATATATATATATAATGTATGCTAAAGGTTAATCATTTGCTTGAAATGTCCTCGGTTTATCAACAACCAATCGTAATGGATTAAAAAATCTTTCTCAAAGTTTTTTCTAATGGAATTTTTTTTTCATATATAAATTTAAAAAATAGTTCAATTTCAATAAATGCTTTTTTATTCGGCTCCAGAGCATATACAGCCATCGTCAAAATTATGGAGCAGCAATGAGAGATTGAAATTATGATTCAAATTTAAAGGTCAAGAATAGTGGAGCAAACATTATAAAATCTATTTTAACGAAGATCGATATTTTGCATGACCTCCTTTTGCTTTTATAACAGCTTTTATATATATATATACTAGCAATTCAGCCCGGCTTTGCTCGGGCCCTATGTAATGTTCATAACTTGCCCTATCTGTGAATACACTTTATGTAAGATTTCAAATGTTTAGACCAAGTCAAATTCAAAAAAAACTTTTACCCCAATTTTGACCCCTTAACACTTATTATTTTGGTCTTGAATCCGAATGCAAGTTTTACCCATGACCAAGTTACCTACATCTAAAGTTTCAAGTGTTTAGACCCAAAATTGGCAGAGAAATTTGGTAGAATCTGCAAAGGTCAACTCTTTCAACTTTGACCTTTTGGCAGCCAAATTTTCGCCTCAAAACTGATTAAAATGCTTGCCCGTTATGTATAAATTTTAAATGTTTAGACCCAAAATTGGTTGAGTAGTTTGCAGGACACCGCAAAGGTAAAATCTTTTGAACTTTGACCCCTTGGCAGCTCAAATTTTCGACCCAAACCAATTAAAAAGCTTGCCCCATCTCTGAATATCCTTTATGTAAAATTTCAAATGTTTAGACCAGAAATTGGCTGAGTAATTTGGTAGAGACCGCATTTTTTTTTTTTTTTACTTTGACCCCATTTTAACCCCATAACATTTATTTTTTGAGCTCAAATCAAATTATAAAGTTATACCTATATCTAAGTAACCTATATCTAAAATTTCAAGTGTTTAGACCCAAAATTGACGGAGGAGTTTGGTAGTGTTCTTAAAGGTCAAATCGTTGAGCTTTGACCCCTTAACATCCACATTTCTGGCTGAAAACTGATTAAAGAGATTTTCCTAAATCTCGATACTCCTTATGTCAAATTTCGAGTTTGTAGATCAAAAATTGACGGAGTTATTTGGTAGGGAAATGTACACAGACAGACAGACATTTTCACTTTTCTAGATATATATAGATTGGCTAAATTATTACATGTGATTTCTGTCACTTTTCATGACGTTTGGCCTCTAATTTTTTTTTTTTTTTTTTTTTTTTTTGCATTCTCACTCTTTTCCCCACCACAAAATTTCAATGAGATTTAGGTTTGGGGGTTTGAGGAGGCCATTTTATCACTGTAATTCCTTTTTTCTTAAACCAACACACTAAAACTTTGACGTATGGCATGATGCATTGTCTTCTTGGAAGATTACATCACTTGGAATTTTATTATTAAATATTTTAGTAAAAGAGGTTTGGTAAACCTGGTCCAGCATGTTAGTATGAATTGTGGAGTCATTTTGTTCTCACCTGTGTACAACAGTCCAGTGCCTGAAGACGCCATGCAGCTCCAAATCACTATGCTTCCTCCTCAAAATTTGACAGTTGGAACCCCACAATCAGGATGAAATGCCTTTATATATATATATATGTATAATGTAAAGATTTTTATGGATACATAATGTTTTAAAAGGTTGGGTAGAGAGGAAAAAAATTAAGACGTCTTCCGACCGACACTTTTCTAAATAAACGTTGGCAGCGTTTTTTTTTGTTTTTTTTTGCTCAGCCCTATCCTAATAATATTTGCCCCCCCCCCCCTTTTGTCTAATTTGTGTCTTTTAAAACACTGAATTACAGTGTGGGAGAAAAATATTTTTGAAGTGTTTCTGTTCATTATCACACTTTTTCGTTAATAATATATGTTGAAACTATATATAAAAACAAAAAAACAACACCTCAACAATTAATAATAATGCAACGGTGTGCCCAGTATTACTCAAATGCTTAAAATACACATAGTTTTTGTCATCTCTATGAATCATTAGTGTGGTTGGAGCTTGCAAAACTGCTACTTTTATCATTGAAATTCAATTTTTATGACATTGATAATGGAAAGTCCTCATATCTATATCTGGCTGCACTATCTGTGGATGACGATATACATAAGCTTGCTGACAGAATTTATTGCCTGCTTTGAAACATCTGGTCTAACATGACATGTAAAACAAACCTTAAACTGAATATAATGTTATATAGCTAATCAATAAATGTATAATGTTCTTACAATAATTTGTTTATTTTTTCTTAAACTATGGTATATAAAAAATATATTCATATAAAGTTGAGTTTTATGTTGCGCTGACATTGATATTAAAAGTCCATTTTGCTATTTTATATACTCAGTTATGGCTATGCAAGCAGTTTCAAAAAGGATAACTTTAACAAATTCACTATTCGTTTTTTTTTATTGGATGATTGGTTTCATTTAATTATGTAAAATTCTGTTTGTGCATATTTTCTACATTGAGTATAATTGCGTAATATGTGGGATGAAAATGTTTTAGCATACATGGATATATATATATATATATATATATATATATATATATATATATATATACATACAAGATAATTCGATGAGTTTGTGTTTATTTATCATACGGCATAATCACATTGATACACCGGTTCTCATCAGGTCGCTGAAGTTAAGCAACATTGAGCCTGGCTAGTACCGGATGGGTGACCATTTGGGAATTTTAGGTGCTGTTTGTGCTCTCCGCTTATCTTGGCATTGTTTCCAGTCGTCCTGAACTTCCACTTGCAACTGGTATTTAACATCGCTGTTAAAAGAGAGGTATGGGGTAGGGAATTGCACAACTCTTGCAACAAAAATTCCACGTGCAAGCAACCTAACGCTGGGTATTCATAGTCTGTCAAGACTAAGGGAAGCTACCATATATATATATAATTTTTCTCCGCTGCTTATATTTCCTTCTACCCTCTTTGTTTCTGTTTCCTTGCACTCTCTCTCTCTCTCTCTCTCCCTTCCTTCTCTCTTTTCCCTCCCACTCATTCCCATGATTTGGAATCTCCTTTTTGTTGTTTGATCAATAACACTCAGGTTTCTAATACTTCTTCTCCATTGAACCCATCTTTTCTTTTCTGCACCACTGGTCATGGTTGAAGTATGTATAATGCCTCTGCCAAAAATGGTGGAATGCTTTCCAGGTCTGTGATTCTGATAGAGGACGCCGGCAGTTCAAGAATGCCTGCACAGATTCATATGCAATATTGAATTTCCATTTTGTTTTTAAATGCGACATCACATCAATGTGAGAGGCTTTGTCTGCCTGTTGAGCATCAGTTTGAAATTTTCATTTTGAAATACGCAGATCAGATGGATATAGAAGAATTTCTCTCTCTTCATTGGTTGGTGTGTCACACTGCTTAAAATAGCGTTTTTCTTGGTCTGTCACACTGCTAAAGTTTCAAATAGCATTTTTATTGGTAAAAAAAACAAAACGTACGACAAATGCATTTTACGAATTTTTTTTTTTTAGGGGGCGATTAAGATAAAGGATTTGTTGCCGCTTAGATAGAAAGACTTTTTAAAAAAAAAATTTTTTTAGTGGGTCACTGTTTCGAAGCAATCAGCATGTTTTTTTTTTTTTTATGGTGATTCGCTTGTTCAGCTGCAATGACGTCTAACACAGAACTTCATATCTATTTTGCAGTCAATAAATCTGAAAGAGATTTGTGTATGTGTGAGCAGATTTGAATTTATCGAAATGTTGAAAAAATGAAAAATGTGGAGAATAAAAACAAAATGTTGAAAAAATGAAAAATGTGGAGAATAAAAACAAAATCCAAACGAATTCATGCGTGACTGATACTTTGCACTTTTTAACCAAAATGTGACACAAAGAAACACAGTGGCTTTTTTCCATATAACTTTCAAATCAATATGGCTGAAAAGCTGTAACCAATAGTCTTTTGTAGGGTGAAATCATCACCAATTAAAGGGACAATGACTATAATAGATGACTGAGAAAAAGGATGTCAGTTACTCCCTTTCCTCCATACCGTATGTGATGAACATGCGTGGAAACGCCTGAGAACGATGTGTACTTGCTTGAAATACCAAAATGGACTCGCCCAAGACATTCAACAGTAACTTGGCAGGATACTCTTAGATTATGTCTACATAATTATCGACTTTTTTGTTCATGTTGGGTTGCACCAACGTTATTGTTTGAGTTGTACCAATGTTACTGTTCGAGTGCGTGCTAGTTCATATCTGCGTCGCTGTTGAGTTCATGTTAATGAACATTCTGGTCTCAATCAAGTTATCATACTGGGACGGTCTAGAAATATGGGAGTGCAGCAGGTCAAAAGGTGTAAACATGTCGCCATGATTTGGTAGTTTTTATTTGCATCTTTCCCTTTCTGCAGTGAATCATTTATTTCAGTTTGTACCCTGTTCGATATGGTTCCAGACTGTCTGACTGGTTTAGCGAAAGAATTAATAGGTTTTAATGAATAAATTCTCTATTTTATTAAAAATGGCATTCTATTTTTATCCAACATTTAAACTTAATGAAGGTAAATTATCTAACCTTGCAGAGAATCTAAGTATTACTTCACTTGCTCATACATCCAGTGTTACGGAAAACATCATTATCGTAAATATTAATTAATGAGAAATGAATTACCGCTCTTTATAATCACTCTTTATCAATTAAAAGTCATTAAAACTATTTCCTCTCCAAAAATTTAAAAAAAAAAAAAAAAAAAAAAAAACATGGCTGTCTGTTTACGGTTTCAAATTGGTTATTTTATTTTATAATTTAAAAAAAAAAAACTTCATGGTGAGAGGAGACTGTAAGTTTTTTTTTTAATTATTATTATAGTTTCTTTTTAAATTAAAAAAAAATGTACAAGTGAATTGAAATCTGTTCCTTTCTAATTTATATAAAAAAATTATTCGGAAGCAATACAAAACGTGTTGTGTTGATTTTTCATTGAAAAAACTCTAAATCTTTTTAATCAATTCTTTTTAACTTGAAAAGGTTAAAAAGTTGGCTAAGAAATTATTTTTAATTCATTGTTATTTGTTTTATTTTATTTTTTATTCATTTCATTTATAATGTTTTAAATTTTTTTCAACTACCGTGGAATTTCCACATGTTCTACAAGTTAATGATAAATATGATTGGCTTATCCTTAGCAAGAATGTGTGTTTAGAGAAAGTATGAAAGTAATGGATTATCAAAGACTGCTTCTGGATTGGTTATCGCGACTTTCTCTTCACTATTTATAGTCTTGGGAAGAGTCCAAGTAGTGACATTGTAGGGTAGTTCACCATAACGGTGAGGACCAGGCATAACCATCTACCCTGATTCTAGTGTTGAGACGATTAATCGGAATTGGGAATCGAAAAGATCTGGACTTTTCAGGATATTGGAATCAGTCCTTTAATTATCATTTTTATTTGATTTTGTCTAAAACAAAATCTTCCACTGCTGGTAGTAGGTTAAAATAATAGTTATTGATTTTAAACTAACCAGCAAAACTAAAATCAATAGATCATTCCCATAAGTGTATTATTTTTACGCTTCAGAAAATATCTAATATTTAACATGTGTTTTGACGGTAATTAAGAAAAAAAAAAACCCAAAAATTTATAATTAAATATTTAGAAATCTATAAAGAATCAGAATCTGAAATTTAGTACAGAATCGGTAATTGTATTGGAATTGGAAAAAATATTGAAATCGTCCCGTCATTACTTGATAGCCTTAGTATGTAGTTGGTAAACCATGTAAGAAACTACCCTTACACACACCTAATTATGTATATTAAAAAGAAATGTGGGGCCAGTTTTATAATTGTTAAAGTTTGTTGTATACTCATCCTAGTTTATTTCAAACTGTTTCCATCGTCTTGGGTGCTACCATTTTTACAATTTTTCTGCTGTCGGATTGAGGCAAAATGTTCTGTATAACTCTAGAAGTGGAAGCATGCTGGGCCCATAACCTCTAGAAGTGTAAACCATGTTTAGTTTCAGAACAGTTTCCGATGGTTCATTCTACACAAGTCCTGGGAGGTGACTGGTTTGCAGTAGACAGTTTTCGAGTTGGAATCCAGAGTGTTGACATGAAGAAGAAAACATGCGAAATTGCTACGGAAAGGTTTAATATTTATAGAGCAATTTTGGTTTCTGATTGGTTGGTAGCAGGACATGAATTTGATTCGTCAGTTCCTAGCAGCATCGTTTATAAATAGAATCTCCTGACTGTGCGAGATCATACCCCATTTTAGTAAAAAATATTGTAACAATAGCCCTAAGAGGTTCATCCTCCCAGGCTTTGCCTCCTGGCTTTTATTAGGAGCAAGTTTATCGCTTGTTGCCTGAGACGCTCTCACCGAGGAATGCCAGCGGGGCTACTCGGGCATATTTTTGAAGGGCTGAAATGCTAATTTTCTCACCTTCCGACCTTGTGTCACATCCTCTTATGGTGGGAAAGAGGTAAATATTGGTTAAGAGCAAAGTGTAGTGTCTGTTTTCATACTACACTTCATCTTTTCTGTCCTTGGTCAGTGAAGATCTTTCTATATTGAGGACAATTTTCATTTTTGTCCCAATCCAGATTGCCCCTTTTAAGGGAGCTGGATTTTTCCCACATTAAAAATCAATCTTGTGTTTAATTCTGTCTGCATGGGGAAGAAAATAGGGGATTCCCAATTTTTAAATATGCAATATGACTATCAATCATACAAGTCAGTTGAGGGTTTTGCTTCCATAAACTCCGAAATATGGTTTTGGTCCTGTGCAGTTCTAGGAGGTCCATTCTCGAAGCTTTGCCTTCTCCCTAATTGTTAATTGCCTGAGGCAGCCCTACTAGGGAATTCAGACAGGGCTTCCTAGACATATTTTGTAGACCAGAGTGTTCTTCTTCTAGGGGGCTGGCTCTTCAAAACCCATTTTCTGACCCTTGTGTCACATCATCCTGTCATGGAGGGAGATAGTAACACATGACCAAATGAATATAATTGTTGGTTCTTTTATTGAATTTTATTTCAACATTGTGCTCAAACCCTGAAAAAAATATTTAAAACAGTGGATTATTTGAAGCAACCTTTTGAACATATAAATACCCTAAAATACTAACAACGATAATAATCTCTTTCACCATTTGGCAGCTTCATTTGGTACTACACAAAATGACCATGAAGTGTCAAGGTGAATAGAAAGACCGAGAAGATAATGTACTATTCTCCACTGAAAGGAGTGAGATCTTGCTGACTCAATTTCCAGAAAAATCCAACCATTGTTATATGTGAGAAATCAATGATAAATGGCTGTTGCGATAATGCAAAATGATCTGTTTAATAATGCCCAGTGATAGAATCATACTTTTATTCTAATTGAACTTGTCTCTTTGCGGCGAGTAAAAATTTTGATTAACAAATGAGTTTTTAATTATTTTACTTATCTCCTTTCCAAGAGGTTAGACACAAGGTCAAGTGTGTTTTTCATGGAAGTGTTTCTTTAGAACGAGCTGGGTTCGAACTTGGCACAACCAGGTTTTTTAATTCATGTTGTTCAGCGCTTACTGTGTAATTTTGACCTTTGAACGAAAAACAATAAAATTTTTAATTTCCAATAAATTTTGAAACGATCATAATTCGGTGACTAATAATGCTACGAAAATAATTGTTGCACGTTTTTTTTTTTTGCAGTGATCATTGTGGGCCACATTACCAAGACAATTTCATTTACTCTTTGTACCTAAAACTGAACAAAAATTCCACTTTCTTTCCTAGAACTATCCGTCTGTGAAATACTATACCATGATGCTGCTTCTCAGCTGACTATAACATGATCGTTTTCAGGATTAATTAAACCCTATACAACGTCCACTATTACTGACTGTCACGGTATTGTTTCATTATCTACCTAACACTCATTAATCCTTATCCTTGAGTGGTCTCCAGGCCTTGATAAACTGTGATCTTAAAATAAAAAAAGAATTGAAAGAATGGAATTTTTAACATGTCATGTGAAGCCCATCTAAAAATTGTCATAGGAAGCCCATCTAAAAATTGTCATGTGAAGCCCATCTAAAAATTGTCATGTGAAGCCCATCTAAAAATTGTCATGTGAAGCCCATCTAAAAATTGTCATAGGAAGCCCATCTAAAAATTGTCATAGGAAGCCCATCTAAAAATTGTCATGTGAAGCCCATCTAAAAATTGTCATGTGAAGCCCATCTAAAAATTGTCATGTGAAGCCCATCTAAAAATTGTCATAGGAAGCCCATCTAAAAATTGTCATGTGAAGCCCATCTAAAAATTGTCATGTGAAGCCCATCTAAAAATTGTCATGTGAAGCCCATCTAAAAATTGTCATGTGAAGCCCATCTAAAAATTGTCATAGGAAGCCCATCTAAAAATTGTCATGTGAAGCCCATCTAAAAATTGTCATGTGAAGCCCATCTAAAAATTGTCATGTGAAGCCCATCTAAAAATTGTCATAGGAAGCCCATCTAAAAATTGTCATGTGAAGCCCATCTAAAAATTGTCATAGGAAGCCCATCTAAAAATTGTCATGTGAAGCCCATCTAAAAATTGTCATGTGAAGCCCATCTAAAAATTGTCATGTGAAGCCCATCTAAAAATTGTCATGTGAAGCCCATCTAAAAATTGTCATAGGAAGCCCATCTAAAAATTGTCATGTGAAGCCCATCTAAAAATTGTCATGTGAAGCCCATCTAAAAATTGTCATGTGAAGCCCATCTAAAAATTGTCATAGGAAGCCCATCTAAAAATTGTCATAGGAAGCCCATCTAAAAATTGTCATGTGAAGCCCATCTAAAAATTGTCATGTGAAGCCCATCTAAAAATTGTCATGTGAAGCCCATCTAAAAATTGTCATAGGAAGCCCATCTAAAAATTGTCATGTGAAGCCCATCTAAAAATTGTCATGTGAAGCCCATCTAAAAATTGTCATAGGAAGCCCATCTAAAAATTGTCATGTGAAGCCCATCTAAAAATTGTCATGTGAAGCCCATCTAAAAATTGTCATAGGAAGCCCATCTAAAAATTGTCATGTGAAGCCCATCTAAAAATTGTCATAGGAAGCCCATCTAAAAATTGTCATGTGAAGCCCATCTAAAAATTGTCATGTGAAGCCCATCTAAAAATTGTCATGTGAAGCCCATCTAAAAATTGTCATGTGAAGCCCATCTAAAAATTGTCATAGGAAGCCCATCTAAAAATTGTCATGTGAAGCCCATCTAAAAATTGTCATGTGAAGCCCATCTAAAAATTGTCATGTGAAGCCCATCTAAAAATTGTCATGTGAAGCCCATCTAAAAATTGTCATGTGAAGCCCATCTAAAAATTGTCATAGGAAGCCCATCTAAAAATTGTCATGTGAAGCCCATCTAAAAATTGTCATGTGAAGCCCATCTAAAAATTGTCATGTGAAGCCCATCTAAAAATTGTCATAGGAAGCCCATCTAAAAATTGTCATGTGAAGCCCATCTAAAAATTGTCATAGGAAGCCCATCTAAAAATTGTCATGTGAAGCCCATCTAAAAATTGTCATGTGAAGCCCATCTAAAAATTGTCATGTGAAGCCCATCTAAAAATTGTCATAGGAAGCCCATCTAAAAATTGTCATGTGAAGCCCATCTAAAAATTGTCATAGGAAGCCCATCTAAAAATTGTCATGTGAAGCCCATCTAAAAATTGTCATGTGAAGCCCATCTAAAAATTGTCATGTGAAGCCCATCTAAAAATTGTCATGTGAAGCCCATCTAAAAATTGTCATAGGAAGCCCATCTAAAAATTGTCATGTGAAGCCCATCTAAAAATTGTCATGTGAAGCCCATCTAAAAATTGTCATAGGAAGCCCATCTAAAAATTGTCATGTGAAGCCCATCTAAAAATTGTCATAGGAAGCCCATCTAAAAATTGTCATGTGAAGCCCATCTAAAAATTGTCATGTGAAGCCCATCTAAAAATTGTCATGTGAAGCCCATCTAAAAATTGTCATAGGAAGCCCATCTAAAAATTGTCATGTGAAGCCCATCTAAAAATTGTCATGTGAAGCCCATCTAAAAATTGTCATAGGAAGCCCATCTAAAAATTGTCATGTGAAGCCCATCTAAAAATTGTCATGTGAAGCCCATCTAAAAATTGTCATAGGAAGCCCATCTAAAAATTGTCATGTGAAGCCCATCTAAAAATTGTCATAGGAAGCCCATCTAAAAATTGTCATGTGAAGCCCATCTAAAAATTGTCATGTGAAGCCCATCTAAAAATTGTCATGTGAAGCCCATCTAAAAATTGTCATGTGAAGCCCATCTAAAAATTGTCATAGGAAGCCCATCTAAAAATTGTCATGTGAAGCCCATCTAAAAATTGTCATAGGAAGCCCATCTAAAAATTGTCATGTGAAGCCCATCTAAAAATTGTCATAGGAAGCCCATCTAAAAATTGTCATGTGAAGCCCATCTAAAAATTGTCATGTGAAGCCCATCTAAAAATAGATACTTGTTTAACTTTTACGATGTTAAAAGTATTCTTATACCTTTACTAGCTTAGTTTCATAAACAAGTTTGTTTTTTTCGAAAAATTGATTGAATGTGATGGTGAAAAGAATGATGGCTACTTTTGTATCTTGTGTTATACTGCTGAAATCTAAAGTATTTTAGGGGGGGGGGTCTTTATTTTCAACAAAGATGTATAACGTTCTGATGCTATTATGTCTCGCATAGTTGGGTTTCTTATTGTTAAGTGTGGGAGGGATATTTTTTTTTAAGTTTTCAAACGATGCGTAGATTTAAAATAAACAAATAAAAAAGTCCACTCTAACGAGTAGTGCAAAGCAGTTGTTGAGAGGAAAATAGAATTTTGATTGGCATTCATGTTGTTTTTTGGTTTTTTAATTTTACTTTTTCGGTTGCAGCTTTTTTTTTTTTTTAATATTATCAAAATAGAAATCTATAAACAATAACCAAGAGAAACTTGCAAAGATGAAGCCAAATTAATAAAATGTAAAACAACATTTTTGGTTAAAGGTTAAAGGCACCACAATGGTAAAATATGTTCAATAATTAGAACATTTTTTTTTTTTCATATTGTATGAAATTAAGTTTAATCCATTAATGACTAACGGACTTGAAACTAATCAGAGGTACAATGTTTATTCATTTTAAGAGATTAGGGGTTTAGTAAAAAAAAAAAAAATACTCATTTTAAAACATTGGGGATTTAGTAAAAAATAATTTTTATTCATTTTAAGAGATTAGTAGTTTAGTAAACAATAAATTTTTTATTCATTTTAAGAGATTAGGGGTTTAGTAAAAAAAAAAAAAAATACTCATTTTAAAACATTGGGGATTTAGTAAAAAATAATTTTTATTTATTTTAAGAGATTAGTAGTTTAGTAAACAATAAATTTTTTATTCATTTTAAGAGATTAGGGGTTTAGTAAAAAAAAAAAAATACTCATTTTAAAACATTGGGGATTTAGTAAAAAATAATTTTTATTCATTTTAAGAGATTAGTAGTTTAGTAAACAATAAATTTTTTATTCATTTTAAGAGATTAGGGGTTTAGTAAAAAAAAAAAAAATACTCATTTTAAAACATTGGGGATTTAGTAAAAAATAATTTTTATTCATTTTAAGAGATTAGTAGTTTAGTAAACAATAAATTTTTTATTCATTTTAAGAGATTAGGGGTTTAGTAAAAAAAAAAAAAATACTCATTTTAAAACATTGGGGATTTAGTAAAAAATAATTTTTATTCATTTTAAGAGATTAGTAGTTTAGTAAACAATAAATTTTTTATTCATTTTAAGAGATTAGGGGTTTAGTAAAAAAAAAAAAATACTCATTTTAAAACATTGGGGATTTAGTAAAAAATAATTTTTATTCATTTTAAGAGATTAGTAGTTTAGTAAACAATAAATTTTTTATTCATTTTAAGAGATTAGGGGTTTAGTAAAAAAAAAAAAAATACTCATTTTAAAACATTGGGGATTTAGTAAAAAATAATTTTTATTCATTTTAAGAGATTAGTAGTTTAGTAAACAATAAATTTTTTATTCATTTTAAGAGATTAGGGGTTTAGTAAAAAAAAAAAAATACTCATTTTAAAACATTGGGGATTTAGTAAAAAATAATTTTTATTCATTTTAAGAGATTAGTAGTTTAGTAAACAATAAATTTTTTATTCATTTTAAGAGATTAGGGGTTTAGTAAAAAAAAAAAAAATACTCATTTTAAAACATTGGGGATTTAGTAAAAAATAATTTTTATTCATTTTAAGAGATTAGTAGTTTAGTAAACAATAAATTTTTTATTCATTTTAAGAGATTAGGGGTTTAGTAAAAAAAAAAAAATACTCATTTTAAAACATTGGGGATTTAGTAAAAAATAATTTTTATTCATTTTAAGAGATTAGTAGTTTAGTAAACAATAAATTTTTTATTCATTTTAAGAGATTAGGGGTTTAGTAAAAAAAAAAAAAATACTCATTTTAAAACATTGGGGATTTAGTAAAAAATAATTTTTATTCATTTTAAGAGATTAGTAGTTTAGTAAACAATAAATTTTTTATTCATTTTAAGAGATTAGGGGTTTAGTAAAAAAAAAAAAATACTCATTTTAAAACATTGGGGATTTAGTAAAAAATAATTTTTATTCATTTTAAGAGATTAGTAGTTTAGTAAACAATAAATTTTTTATTCATTTTAAGAGATTAGGGGTTTAGTAAAAAAAAAAAAAAATACTCATTTTAAAACATTGGGGATTTAGTAAAAAATAATTTTTATTCATTTTAAGAGATTAGTAGTTTAGTAAACAATAAATTTTTTATTCATTTTAAGAGATTAGGGGTTTAGTAAAAAAAAAAAAATACTCATTTTAAAACATTGGGGATTTAGTAAAAAATAATTTTTATTCATTTTAAGAGATTAGTAGTTTAGTAAACAATAAATTTTTTATTCATTTTAAGAGATTAGGGGTTTAGTAAAAAAAAAAAATACTCATTTTAAAACATTGGGGATTTAGTAAAAAATAATTTTTATTCATTTTAAGAGATTAGTAGTTTAGTAAACAATAAATTTTTTATTCATTTTAAGAGATTAGGGGTTTAGTAAAAAAAAAAAAAATACTCATTTTAAAACATTGGGGATTTAGTAAAAAATAATTTTTATTCATTTTAAGAGATTAGTAGTTTAGTAAACAATAAATTTTTTATTCATTTTAAGAGATTAGGGGTTTAGTAAAAAAAAAAAATACTCATTTTAAAACATTGGGGATTTAGTAAAAAATAATTTTTATTCATTTTAAGAGATTAGTAGTTTAGTAAACAATAAATTTTTTATTCATTTTAAGAGATTAGGGGTTTAGTAAAAAAAAAAAAAAATACTCATTTTAAAACATTGGGGATTTAGTAAAAAATAATTTTTATTCATTTTAAGAGATTAGTAGTTTAGTAAACAATAAATTTTTTATTCATTTTAAGAGATTAGGGGTTTAGTAAAAAAAAAAAAATACTCATTTTAAAACATTGGGGATTTAGTAAAAAATAATTTTTATTCATTTTAAGAGATTAGTAGTTTAGTAAACAATAAATTTTTTATTCATTTTAAGAGATTAGGGGTTTAGTAAAAAAAAAAAAAAATACTCATTTTAAAACATTGGGGATTTAGTAAAAAATAATTTTTATTCATTTTAAGAGATTAGTAGTTTAGTAAACAATAAATTTTTTATTCATTTTAAGAGATTAGGGGTTTAGTAAAAAAAAAAAAATACTCATTTTAAAACATTGGGGATTTAGTAAAAAATAATTTTTATTCATTTTAAGAGATTAGTAGTTTAGTAAACAATAAATTTTTTATTCATTTTAAGAGATTAGGGGTTTAGTAAAAAAAAAAAAAAATACTCATTTTAAAACATTGGGGATTTAGTAAAAAATAATTTTTATTTATTTTAAGAGATTAGTAGTTTAGTAAACAATAAATTTTTTATTCATTTTAAGAGATTAGGGGTTTAGTAAAAAAAAAAAAATACTCATTTTAAAACATTGCGGATTTAGTAAAAAATAATTTTTATTTATTTTAAGAGATTAGTAGTTTAGTAAACAATAAATTTTTTATTCATTTTAAGAGATTAGGGGTTTAGTAAAAAAAAAAAAAATACTCATTTTAAAACATTGGGGATTTAGTAAAAAATAATTTTTATTCATTTTAAGAGATTAGTAGTTTAGTAAACAATAAATTTTTTATTCATTTTAAGAGATTAGGGGTTTAGTAAAAAAAAAAAATACTCATTTTAAAACATTGGGGATTTAGTAAAAAATAATTTTTATTCATTTTAAGAGATTAGTAGTTTAGTAAACAATAAATTTTTTATTCATTTTAAGAGATTAGGGGTTTAGTAAAAAAAAAAAAAATACTCATTTTAAAACATTGGGGATTTAGTAAAAAATAATTTTTATTCATTTTAAGAGATTAGTAGTTTAGTAAACAATAAATTTTTTATTCATTTTAAGAGATTAGGGGTTTAGTAAAAAAAAAAAAATACTCATTTTAAAACATTGGGGATTTAGTAAAAAATAATTTTTATTCATTTTAAGAGATTAGTAGTTTAGTAAACAATAAATTTTTTATTCATTTTAAGAGATTAGGGGTTTAGTAAAAAAAAAAAAAAATACTCATTTTAAAACATTGGGGATTTAGTAAAAAATAATTTTTATTCATTTTAAGAGATTAGTAGTTTAGTAAACAATAAATTTTTTATTCATTTTAAGAGATTAGGGGTTTAGTAAAAAAAAAAAAATACTCATTTTAAAACATTGGGGATTTAGTAAAAAATAATTTTTATTCATTTTAAGAGATTAGTAGTTTAGTAAACAATAAATTTTTTATTCATTTTAAGAGATTAGGGGTTTAGTAAAAAAAAAAAAAAATACTCATTTTAAAACATTGGGGATTTAGTAAAAAATAATTTTTATTCATTTTAAGAGATTAGTAGTTTAGTAAACAATAAATTTTTTATTCATTTTAAGAGATTAGGGGTTTAGTAAAAAAAAAAAAATACTCATTTTAAAACATTGGGGATTTAGTAAAAAATAATTTTTATTCATTTTAAGAGATTAGTAGTTTAGTAAACAATAAATTTTTTATTCATTTTAAGAGATTAGGGGTTTAGTAAAAAAAAAAAAAAATACTCATTTTAAAACATTGGGGATTTAGTAAAAAATAATTTTTATTCATTTTAAGAGATTAGTAGTTTAGTAAACAATAAATTTTTTATTCATTTTAAGAGATTAGGGGTTTAGTAAAAAAAAAAAAATACTCATTTTAAAACATTGGGGATTTAGTAAAAAATAATTTTTATTCATTTTAAGAGATTAGTAGTTTAGTAAACAATAAATTTTTTATTCATTTTAAGAGATTAGGGGTTTAGTAAAAAAAAAAAATACTCATTTTAAAACATTGGGGATTTAGTAAAAAATAATTTTTATTCATTTTAAGAGATTAGTAGTTTAGTAAACAATAAATTTTTTATTCATTTTAAGAGATTAGGGGTTTAGTAAAAAAAAAAAAAATACTCATTTTAAAACATTGGGGATTTAGTAAAAAATAATTTTTATTCATTTTAAGAGATTAGTAGTTTAGTAAACAATAAATTTTTTATTCATTTTAAGAGATTAGGGGTTTAGTAAAAAAAAAAATACTCATTTTAAAACATTGGGGATTTAGTAAAAAATAATTTTTATTCATTTTAAGAGATTAGTAGTTTAGTAAACAATAAATTTTTTATTCATTTTAAGAGATTAGGGGTTTAGTAAAAAAAAAAAAAAATACTCATTTTAAAACATTGGGGATTTAGTAAAAAATAATTTTTATTCATTTTAAGAGATTAGTAGTTTAGTAAACAATAAATTTTTTATTCATTTTAAGAGATTAGGGGTTTAGTAAAAAAAAAAAAATACTCATTTTAAAACATTGGGGATTTAGTAAAAAATAATTTTTATTCATTTTAAGAGATTAGTAGTTTAGTAAACAATAAATTTTTTATTCATTTTAAGAGATTAGGGGTTTAGTAAAAAAAAAAAAAAATACTCATTTTAAAACATTGGGGATTTAGTAAAAAATAATTTTTATTCATTTTAAGAGATTAGTAGTTTAGTAAACAATAAATTTTTTATTCATTTTAAGAGATTAGGGGTTTAGTAAAAAAAAAAAAATACTCATTTTAAAACATTGGGGATTTAGTAAAAAATAATTTTTATTCATTTTAAGAGATTAGTAGTTTAGTAAACAATAAATTTTTTATTCATTTTAAGAGATTAGGGGTTTAGTAAAAAAAAAAAAAAATACTCATTTTAAAACATTGGGGATTTAGTAAAAAATAATTTTTATTTATTTTAAGAGATTAGTAGTTTAGTAAACAATAAATTTTTTATTCATTTTAAGAGATTAGGGGTTTAGTAAAAAAAAAAAAATACTCATTTTAAAACATTGCGGATTTAGTAAAAAATAATTTTTATTTATTTTAAGAGATTAGTAGTTTAGTAAACAATAAATTTTTTATTCATTTTAAGAGATTAGGGGTTTAGTAAAAAAAAAAAAAATACTCATTTTAAAACATTGCGGATTTAGTAAAAAGGCTTCCTTTCTAGGGCAATTGCTCTTGACATATCAAAGGCCTTCGACAAGGTATGGCATAAGGGTCTACTTCACAAGATTTCCAGCTACGGTATAACTGGAAATGTTTTCTCCATCATTAAATCTTTTCTCTCCGATAGGCTCATAAGAGTAGTGGTAGATGGACAAAAATCGGAGGCCTACAATATAAATGCTGGAGTCCCTCAGGGGTCAATACTGGGCCCAACTCTCTTCCTGATCTACATCAATGACCTCCCTAAACACATACTTAAATCATTCGTTGACATCTATGCTGATGACACGACCATCTACGGCAACACATCAAAGGCTGTAAATGACAAAGTTCTCTCTGATTCTCTCTCCTCTGATCTCGAGCGCGTGGTTCAGTGGAGGAAGATGTGGCTGGTTACCTTTAATGCATCCAAAACCAAACTCCTATCCTTACATCATCAACGCTCTGATCCCCATCTGGCATCAATTGTGATGGATGGCTCTCCTCTGGGTGAGGCCCCGTGTTTTGACAAGCTTCTGGGTTTGACCTTTACTCCTGATCTGAAATGGAACACGTACATCAAGTCTGTTGCCAAGGTCGCTGGAAAGATGGTGGGATCCTTCTACCGCTCCAGAAGATATCTCACTACTGATGCAATTCTCTATCTATATAAAAGCCAAGTACGGCCAAGGATGGAATACTGTTGCCATATCTGGGCAGGAGCTGCTAACAGCCTATCCTGCCTTGACAGAGTACAAAATAGACTTTGTGGCTTAGTGGGGGATGCCCTTTTCTCTACCCTGCAACCTCTCTCCCACAGAAGAGACGTTGCAAGCCTATCCTTGCTTTATCGTTATTTCCATGACAGGTGCTCGTCTGAACTCCAATCTTTGGTCCCCCTCGCCAATCTTTCACGAAAAACACCCGTCTAGCTGAATCCACTATGAAAAATTTCCCCCACTCTATAATTCCATGAACAAAGCTTCTTTCTTAGAACTGCACGCCTATGGAACTCTGTTCCGTCTGCCTGCTTCCCACCGGACTACAACTTGGATGTCTTCAAGTCCAATGTTAACAAATTTCTAATGAACCGCCCCCTTAAGTAAACACTTCATCAAATCTCCACACTAACGTAATGTACTTGCAATAACCCTTATCCCTGAGTGGCTTCCGGGCCTTGATAAGTGGTGATCACTGTGTAAAAAAAAAAAAAAATATATATATATACCGTCATCCATTTTTTCTGTATGACAATAAAAGTGAATGCATTCTCTGTCGATAATGTCGTGGAATCTATCAGGATTTGTATGACTAAATAATCTACCATTCGTATATGAAGGGCTTTTATTCTTGGAGAAAGACAAAAAAAAAAAAGTGTATGTTATGACGAAAAGGTTACTCTTCCATCAAATGCTTCAAGATAATCTTTGATATTGCTTTTTTTATACTGTAAATTGCTGGGGGTGGGGAGACAATAGAAACTGACACACACACACACACACAAAAGGAAGTCCTATTTCTACCTGAGGAGTTTTCTTACTTTCCAATGTCCGGATTTGTACATTTTTCACAACTACTCATGAAACGGAGAGGGTGGTGTGTGTGTGGGTGTGTGTGTGTGTGGGGGGGGGTGTCATTTGTTGATAACGCGTGAGCGCGCCGTCGCCGCAAATGCATAGGATGGTGCGACTTGTCTGGCCTCTCATAAGAACCCGACACACTTAATGGATGGACAGGTGTTCTTGTCGATTGAATCTATTGTCTAAACGTTTTGAATTCTTTTCTGCGCACAATAATAGGATAAACTAGCAGATGTTCAGTTTCACTCTTTCCCTCGCCTCCATTTTTTTAAACGCAGACAAAGCGAAGTAAATTAACTGCGTTTTTTTTTTTTTCTTGTTCGATTAATTTAATCCGTTTAAATTGATTGAATTAAATAAAATTTTTATCTTTTTTTTTTTTTACTTTCATTCAAAATTAAAAATTCTCATTAGTTGAAAACAAAAAAGACGATTATTTGGATTAAAAGTTTATTCAAATAAAACGTTTTCATCCATGAAATTAATTTTAAATTTAATTACTATTCATTTTGAACTTCGTTTAAAATTGAGGATTCAACTCGAGGATAATTTCTTCAATCATTCGGATCAGATTTCCTTTAATAAATATAACTTTGTGTGTATGTATTTTTAGTCTGACAAATTTCCTTGGGAATTTAAACACAAACGTTTCTGTGTAGCTTATGTTTATAAGTACATTTCGATATTATTTAAATTTATTTGTATTCACTAATTATTTACAGCTTATCAAGTCCAGAAACCACTTGAGGATAAAAAATGAGATTATCATTATTATGAGACTGTTAGATTTTCAAGAAATGTTTTTTTTTTTTTGTTTTTTTTACGTTACTACTAAGCTATACTTGGGTATTAGGCACCATTGAAGTAAATACTCAAATAAAAATATTTATACCTAATATATTATAACGTGAGTGAAAACATGCATGTATATATATATATATATATATATATATATATATATATATATATATGTATATATATATATATATGTATATATATATATATATGTATATATATATATATATGTATATATATATATATGTATATGTATATATATATATGTATATATATATATATATATATATAGGCAATAGGAATGAAAAGTTTACCAGACAAAAGCAAGTGTAAACTTAAATCTAATATTAATATTTATAAAGTAATCCCCCCCCCCCAAAAAAAACTCAATGCATTCACAATAGGAATTAGAGCTTGCCATAGGGAAAAGAAATGAAGACTGTAAATTAAAATTTACATGGAACTTTATTGTTCGACGAAATACTAAACCAAAAACTTCTTTTATTAAGAAATCCTTCATCCACAGTTTCAAAGAATGCTAATATTCTCTTCAGAGGGTAGAATGATACTAAAAGATATTAGCAAATTACTAGTATAGCTGAGCTAAAAATTTGCTGGTTAAAAAAAAATTATATGTTCAAGCATGTTAAAATAGGAAAACAAACCAAATATAAGAAGTCCAGAATGCATTAAGACTTGATGGTAAATCCAAAGAGGCGATGAGAAAAGTATTTAAAAATAGTCGGGATTTCAATGTTGGCAAAAACAGGATAAGTTCAAAGTAAAATTAATCCAATTTAGCTGGTGGAGAAGAAATCCAATGTAATTTGAAGGAATGTAGAAATCCGCGTACAGTCGCTGAGAATATTTAAAAAATGCAAGGTTAGACCTTAAATTTTAATTACTGAAAGTTTACCAGCGCACCTGCTTCCATCGCTGGTCAAATTGTTTTCACTCTGGACTTACCTTCGCCTTTTTGCCTTCATTGAAATTCCGATTATTAAAAAAAAATTTAAAAATAAAAACTTTGCTTCTTGGATTTATTATCAAGTCTTTATACATTCTGAACTTCCTATATTGGCAACTAAGTTTCTGTCATTTCTTAAAGTTAAAAAGTTTGAATTAAAAAATAACTAATTTTCTATTTTCCAATGTTTGTAACTTTTTTTCCATGGTTGAATAAGATTTTCAATACCTGGTTGGTAAAAATTACAAAAAAATAAAGAATATATAAAAGCAAAAAGGAAGCGTTGAAGAAGTTAATTTTTCTGCATTTGACATCCACAAACCTAAATATTGGACAAAATTCCATGACCTCAAGAATGGCACAAGTGCAACTTTGTTCGTATCAGATTTATTTTCAAGTTAACAAATTGAATCTTGTTGCTATGAGTCATAGCATAGTAAAGCTCATGCAAGAAAAACAATTCTCATGAGAATAAAAGAAACTCATAAAATTTATTCACTAAAGTTTTCAGTTCAGTTTTTTGTTAAAAACAACTTAAAACCATATCAAACTAATCATATTCACATGTAGTCCTTTTTTTTTTTTTTTTTTAAATATGACTGTTTTTGTATGCAAAGAAGTGCACAGTATTATGTACATTAAGTTGGAAAAACACCAACATTAAAAAAATTAATATCGCCTGTCACTGTAACTTGGGACTATTAATGGCATAAGAATGTTAAAACTTATTTTTATTTATATCTTATTTTGACAAACAAGAGTTGTACAAAACAGAATTAGGCACAATTAAAATACCTATTTTGATCTTTAACTCACAATTTCCCTTTAACTTGTGTTCAACATATCGACGCATATGATAGGTATTGTCTTTCAACATTAAATAACTTTAAACTACTTGCTATGTTGTATCATTCAAACTACTTGCTATGTTGTATAATTCAAACTACTTGCTATGTTGTAGAATTCAAACTACTTGCTATGTTGTATCATTCAAACTACTTGCTATGTTGTATAATTCAAACTACTTGCTATGTTGTATAATTCAAACTACTTGCTATGTTGTATCATTCAAACTACTTGCTATGTTGTATCATTCAAACTACTTGCTATGTTGTATCATTCAAACTACTTGCTATGTTGTATCATTCAAACTACTTGCTATGTTGTAGAATTCAAACTACTTGCTATGTTGTAGAGTTCAAACTACTTGCTATGTTGTAGAATTCAAACTACTTGCTATGTTGTAGAATTCAAACTACTTGCTATGTTGTAGAATTCAAACTACTTGCTATGTTGTAGAATTCAAACTACTTGCTATGTTGTAGAATTCAAACTACTTGCTATGTTGTAGAATTCAAACTACTTGCTATGTTGTAGAATTCAAACTACTTGCTATGTTGTATAATTCAAACTACTTGCTATGTTGTATAATTCAAACTACTTGCTATGTTGTATCATTCAAACTACTTGCTATGTTGTATCATTCAAACTACTTGCTATGTTGTATAATTCAAACTACTTGCTATGTTGTAGAATTCAAACTACTTGCTATGTTGTATCATTCAAACTACTTGCTATGTTGTATAATTCAAACTACTTGCTATGTTGTATAATTCAAACTACTTGCTATGTTGTATCATTCAAACTACTTGCTATGTTGTATCATTCAAACTACTTGCTATGTTGTATCATTCAAACTACTTGCTATGTTGTATCATTCAAACTACTTGCTATGTTGTATCATTCAAACTACTTGCTATGTTGTATAATTCAAACTACTTGCTATGTTGTAGAATTCAAACTACTTGCTATGTTGTAGAATTCAAACTACTTGCTATGTTGTAGAATTCAAACTACTTGCTATGTTGTAGAATTCAAACTACTTGCTATGTTGTAGAATTCAAACTACTTGCTATGTTGTAGAATTCAAACTACTTGCTATGTTGTAGAATTCAAACTACTTGCTATGTTGTAGAATTCAAACTACTTGCTATGTTGTAGAATTCAAACTACTTGCTATGTTGTAGAATTCAAACTACTTGCTATGTTGTAGAATTCAAACTACTTGCTATGTTGTATAATTCAAACTACTTGCTATGTTGTATCATTCAAACTACTTGCTATGTTGTATCATTCAAACTACTTGCTATGTTGTATCATTCAAACTACTTGCTATGTTGTATCATTCAAACTACTTGCTATGTTGTATAATTCAAACTACTTGCTATGTTGTATAATTCAAACTACTTGCTATGTTGTATAATTCAAACTACTTGCTAATTTGTAGAATTCAAACTACTTGCTAATTTGTAGAATTCAAACTACTTGCTATGTTGTAGAATTCAAACTACTTGCTATGTTGTAGAATTCAAACTACTTGCTATGTTGTAGAATTCAAACTACTTGCTATGTTGTATCATTCAAACTACTTGCTATGTTGTAGAATTCAAACTACTTGCTATGTTGTAGAATTCAAACTACTTGCTGTGTTGTAGAATTCAAACTACTTGCTGTGTTGTAGAATTCAAACTACTTGCTGTGTTGTAGAATTCAAACTACTTGCTGTGTTGTAGAATTCAAACTACTTGCTGTGTTGTATAATTCAAACTACTTGCTATGTTGTATCATTCAAACTACTTGCTATGTTGTAGAATTCAAACTACTTGCTATGTTGTAGAATTAAAACTACTTGCTATGTTGTAGAATTCAAACTACTTGCTATGTTGTAGAATTCAAACTACTTGCTATGTTGTAGAATTCAAACTACTTGCTATGTTGTAGAATTCAAACTACTTGCTATGTTGTAGAATTCAAACTACTTGCTATGTTGTAGAATTCAAACTACTTGCTATGTTGTAGAATTCAAACTACTTGCTATGTTGTATAATTCAAACTACTTGCTATGTTGTATAATTCAAACTACTTGCTATGTTGTATCATTCAAACTACTTGCTATGTTGTATCATTCAAACTACTTGCTATGTTGTATAATTCAAACTACTTGCTATGTTGTATAATTCAAACTACTTGCTATGTTGTATCATTCAAACTACTTGCTATGTTGTATAATTCAAACTACTTGCTATGTTGTATAATTCAAACTACTTGCTATGTTGTATCATTCAAACTACTTGCTATGTTGTATCATTCAAACTACTTGCTATGTTGTATCATTCAAACTACTTGCTATGTTGTAGAATTCAAACTACTTGCTATGTTGTAGAATTCAAACTACTTGCTATGTTGTAGAATTCAAACTACTTGCTATGTTGTAGAATTCAAACTACTTGCTATGTTGTAGAATTCAAACTACTTGCTATGTTGTAGAATTCAAACTACTTGCTATGTTGTAGAATTCAAACTACTTGCTATGTTGTAGAATTCAAACTACTTGCTATGTTGTATAATTCAAACTACTTGCTATGTTGTATCATTCAAACTACTTGCTATGTTGTATCATTCAAACTACTTGCTATGTTGTATCATTCAAACTACTTGCTATGTTGTATCATTCAAACTACTTGCTATGTTGTATCATTCAAACTACTTGCTATGTTGTATAATTCAAACTACTTGCTATGTTGTATAATTCAAACTACTTGCTAATTTGTAGAATTCAAACTACTTGCTAATTTGTAGAATTCAAACTACTTGCTAATTTGTAGAATTCAAGCTACTTGCTATGTTGTAGAATTCAAACTACTTGCTATGTTGTAGAATTCAAACTACTTGCTATGTTGTAGAATTCAAACTACTTGCTATGTTGTAGAATTCAAACTACTTGCTATGTTGTATCATTCAAACTACTTGCTATGTTGTAGAATTCAAACTACTTGCTATGTTGTAGAATTCAAACTACTTGCTATGTTGTAGAATTCAAACTACTTGCTATGTTGTAGAATTCAAACTACTTGCTATGTTGTAGAATTCAAACTACTTGCTATGTTGTAGAATTCAAACTACTTGCTATGTTGTAGAATTCAAACTACTTGCTATGTTGTAGAATTCAAACTACTTGCTATGTTGTATAATTCAAACTACTTGCTATGTTGTAGAAATCAAACTACTTGCTATGTTGTATAATTCAAACTACTTGCTGTGTTGTAGAATTCAAACTAAAAGTACTGTTAACTGTAATTTTATTTTCATAGAGAAGGTCCTCGTAGTTGAGAATTATAATTTTTTTTTAAATTAATTTTTTTTTTAATGAAAACTTATGTTTACAAATGAATAAATTCTGTTCTTGCTGATATTTTTATGTGTAGATAATGAGTTTGTGTTTATTCCCAGTGAAGTAATGCTGAGGTGGAAATTCTGTACTTAGGGTACAATCTAAATCGAAACTGATCATTTTGTACAGTTCCTATCTATTACAATTATCTATTTATCAAAATCAGTTTCATATTTACAAATGACTCAAATTACATATAGTTGTTCTCTCTGCTGAACACTAACCCAATGAACCTTATTTGAAACAGCATTCACCTACAATCAGTTCAGCCGGCTCTACTCACTGTCTCTCACAAAGGCCGATCAAATCTGACAATCTGAAGTCAATAATTGGATCATCTCTAGCTACTTGCTGTTCCACTGACAAACTCTGTAGATACGGGGCGGGGGGGGGGGCAAGTTGTGTTTCAGGTCAGCTTTTACGATCATCAGACAAATTTTTTGTTTTGTTCACTTTATCATCTTTTCCAACTCTGTAAGGAAGCTGCGTACAATTGCTTTGTAGATGAACTCGGTTGACGGTGGAGGGTGTGACAACTAGCCAACATGCAGACGTTCAAAAACATCTCAAATCTAGTAAGTCCTGCTCTAATTTCTGTTGCAGCCCTGTTTTACAAATACTTTAATGAAATGTGTTCGTTGACGTACTTTTTACTGACCCAACAAGCAGAAAAATCCCAACCTTCACTGTTGAGGTCTCTAGATGCCTAAAAACCTATTCTAACAGTTTCTCCTCTTGGACTGCTAGACTTCAGAATTTCCTCCTTGTTTACTACTTTTCTGACTGTACTAAACTGCAGAAGTTACATGTAATGTGAACAAACATCTCTTTACTAAACTCCTAACAACCCCCTATTAGACATAATCCCAAATAGTAGCTCTTTGCATTCCAAATCGAAATAGGCTTCGTTTGAGATAAAAGCAAAAAATAATTTGTTGGGAAGGAGATAATTTAATCGCCGTAAGACCCCCATCCCTCAACAAGATTCATTTCTGAAAATCAAACTTTTGTAATAATTTTCTACAATTTTTTGTCTGTAAATGAGAAAAGAAAAGTAATTTAAAAAACAATATCGATAAAATCGGAATAAGAAATGAATGTAAAATCGCATATTGGAAAGTTATTGCTAGTTTACTGCTAAATGAAAAAAGCCTCCCCCTCCTCCTCCCCGGGGGGGGTACTATTTTCGGTGATAAAGCCATGTAGGCCATCTCTCCCCAATAGACAACTGGACTTGTGTTAAACTAGATGCAGTTTCGAGGGGATAGATAAAGCTTACTGTTACTAGATAAATCTGCCGATTATTTTTTGGGCATAAAAAAATACTTAAGGGTTTCACACAGCAGCAATCGGGATAAGGTATTAAAAACGAAATCTTGAAGAACTGTTTGTTCCAACATGATCCAAGCATGATCGTATTGAAAGTTAAGAAGAAAAAAAATAGTATTTCAGTCTTAATAATTTTGGTTTTTAGAAAAGGCTAAATATAACAGATGATGGTTTACATGGAGGCAGTAAAAGTCAGAAGTCACTTGCTAGAATTAGGCGACATGATCACTTGACTGAGTTAATTACATTCTCTATTGTGGGGTTATCAACAGCGTCCTTATTGGTGTAACGTGGCCATTACGCTTGAACTGTGTTCGTTACAGTTCAAACTTCTCCTAAGCCCCCATGTCGTCCGGCACCGTTGGAAAGAAAGAATCAAACAAAAATAAATCCGACTCAACTTTAACTCATGTCGTTTATTACCGTTTTTCTTTCTCATCTCGAAGCTTAAACATCTCTCTGCTACTGCTCCACTACATGTCAGCCGCAGACAGCCATTTCTTATATGTCCATCTTTTTTGATGCCGACTTTGTTCCTCTGACCACGTGGTATCCTTTTTTTCTTTTCTTTTTTTGCAAGCTCGCGCACACTTCCTAATTGCACATGTCTTTTTTTCCCTCTGGCTGCTGCTGCTAATATCCTCACAAGCCAACTGTCTTACAGCTTCTGCTGATATTTCCCCACACTCATACGCGCTCTGTTACGTAAGAAGAACCTCACGCAGTCTCGACATATTTGAAAAGCTATTGAAAATTATACGACCATGATTTGGTTTTTGGTATTCTTTGTTTTGAGACCATATACATTACATGTAGTAGAGACAATTTATGTCAGCTGAAGAAATATGCAATAAAAAAGAAGGGACGCTGTGAGCCTGTCTCTATTCTGTCGTTATTTTCATTTGAGCTTCAATCTATGATCCCCTCCTGCCAAACTTTCAAAAAAAAAAAAATACTCATCCAGCTACAGCCGCTGTCAACAATTTCCCATACTCACTATTTGTGCCTAAATCTAAATGCAAATTTAATGGAGAAAGCTTAATTCCTAGAACTGCCCACCTGTGGAACTGTGTTCTGCTAGCCTGCTTTTCAGCCGACTACAACATGGTCATCTTCAAGTTCAATGTGAACAAGTTCCTGTTGAGCCATCCCCCTTAAATAATCAAGTTATACCAATTTGCACCCATAACGATTACTATACTGTTATACTGATGACAACCATACACTTATTAACCTATATCATCGAGTGGCTTCTTGGCCTTAATAAATGGTGACTCGTTTGTAAAAAAAAAATTTTTTTTTTAATTTGCTTGTTAAAAACTTACTATAAGTAAAGAAGGATAAACTGAATGTACGAATCAGGACAAGGTGAAAGCAAAAAGTCAAATCTTCCAAGATAAAACGTGAATTCTTTAAAAGCATAGTTACATCAGTTTTTGTGTATGGACTATCATCAAGATTGGAGAAGAGAATTGGTGGTGTGTGCACTAAATGCTAAGAGCTGCTCTTAATATCTAGAGCCAACACACTATAAGAAAGCAGCTCTACAGACAATCTTCCTTGGATATAAACCCAGATCAGAGAGATTTGCTGGTCACTGCTGGATGGCTGAGGATGAAACCATCAGCAATGTTTTTTGTGGATGTTAAAACAGGGATAATCTAATTATTAAGATTACTGAAAAGTGTTTGCAATATTTGCATACTTGCATCATGTATATCATATGACCAAAGCAGTTTTAACTTTGGAATTCTTTGGCCAAGTGGATTGTACCCTAGTAGATAGTATGCTGATACATGCATTTCTACACTGAGTGTTTGATTTGGCTTGCGTCTAAGAAAAACTTTTAAATAAAGATCAGAATTCTGGTTGCAAGTCGGTCATTCAATAAGTATCATTGTAGTCCCTCTCAAAATAAAACATTGCTATTTGTTTTAAACTGAAATTGTTTTTTGTTTTTTGAGAGAAGATACTTTTGTTATAGCAGTTAGAAAGACAACATTGGCACTGATGACCGGTGTTGGAATTGACATAAGGTTCAGTGCGGTTTCTTCAACCGCACTGAACCTCATGTCAATTACCCCCTCAATGACAATACCCCTGACGAACGCGACAAGCATCAAAATCCCACCCTTGTAGAGATCCCTAGATGCCGTAATAGCTTTTTCCCTCCACCTGCTGCACTTTGAAATTCCCTCCTAGGCCCCTGCTTCCCTGACTATACTGGTCCTGGATATCACCTTAAACAATATCCGATAGTGAGGCCCCAGCTTGCGGACTTTGGGGAGTGTGGAGCACTTAATTGCCATTGCTCACAGGTCCATTCTGACCCAGAGTGGTAGTACCTGTTAGGGTCCCAACTATGGGTTAAATAGAAACCAACTTGAAAAAAAATATTCTATTAAACCATTTTTCTTCAAAATAACTGGATTCGGCATTAAATAACCTGAAAAGGGTTGATATGCCGTAAAACAAAAACAACCAACTAACACTGACTATACTAGCAAGCAGAAATTCAAGTGTAATGTGATCAGACATCTCGCTGTCAAACTCCATACATAGTATTCTTGCAAATCTGGTCTCAAATAGTAGCTCCTTACGACTAAGTAACACTGTGCTTTGTTTGGAATGAAACGTCAATAAAAAAAGTAATAGAGGACTCACAATGTATTTATGAAGACCTATCGGGTGGGGGAGGGGGAAGATGCTGTAGGAAAGATTCATGAAATTACCAAGACTAGGTGATAATAACTAAATAAAAGTCTCCGTTTCACGATTTTGTTTTTATATTTTCGTTTATAAAATTGTGCTATCGTGTTGTTTTGAACTCTTTGTGCTTTGGTGCATTTGTCTGTAATAAGGGCAGCGTTAGGTTCTCGTGCCAAAATCTAAACGTCGATACGTTTCACTCAACATCTTTTATTTTTCTGCAATTTCTTTTTATGCAAGATAAATAATTCTGGCTTTCTATCAATTCGTGTATAGATTTTTGTTTTTGTTTGTTATGGAAACGAAGTGACACCAAATAGAAAATCTACTTATTCGAATGTGGGTTCCATGGCAACGGGGAAGCGGGGAAGGGGAACATTTTTTGTTTTCCTTTTTTTATTGATGAAAAGCAAGTTTTCGGATATGAAACAAAATTACAACAAAACACAAAACAAGCATAAGTAAACCTAATTTTGTGGAAGAATCTTTCAACGTGTTTTTCTTTTTTTTCTTTTTCAAAACTTCTTGATCTTTCGATTGTTGTCCAATATTCTGATGTTCAATCAATCAACGCGTTTCTTCTTTGATGCTCGCCAACTGATGTAAAACGTTAGAACCACACATTGAAGGGACGGGCGCAGATGAATCACACAGATATGGACGTATGATGGAGAGAGATACAGAAAGGCTATACAAATAGAAAGATACATTTATCAAATGGATATTATGGGTAGATATATAGATCAGACATCTATTATATAAATCTCAGCCGTCTGTGTGTGTGTGTGTGTGTGTGTTTGTATGTCCACTAAAACTTTTTGTCATCCGCATCGAAGCGGCACGAATGTGGTACCAGTAGAAAGAACCATCTCTCTGACGCATATCAAAAAATGAGAAAAAAATGTTTAGTTTGAAGGGAGGGGTGAAGTAAAAATCTTGGTTTCGACACTTTATAAATCGCTAATCAGAGCTGTTAAATCTGAGTTATCTATCGGGTCGGGCTTCTTGCCTGGACCAATGTGTGTGTGTGTGTGTCTCTCTCTCTCTCTGTCTTTCAACTGCTGCCTCAAATCTTCAGGATCACAGTTGGCTTATTGTGCAATTTGCTGGCTGTATGAGGATCGATCGTTCTATGCTTGTGTGCCCGTGCTATGGAGTCCACAGCAATACATTTCTCACCAGTTCTTGCTTGCTCTTCTGGCAGTGACAAGCAAATCGTAGACGTTGCTCCCTGATGGTAGTAGATATGGGAGGTAGGGTGCCATAAATCCAAGTTAAACGTTTTAAAATTTCAGGAGTCAAAATAAGTCAAGTATTCGAGTTAATAGCTTCACAACTCTCTTGTGTTGAATTCAAGCATGTTGAAAATGATGGCCACCTTTTTAAAACCCAAACACTATGTAATCTATGTAATATTCTTCTTGTTCCTTCCTTAGTTTGTTTGTATGTTACGCTTTGAAAAAAGCCAAATACAAAACTATTTCAGAAAAGGCCAAATTCACTAAATTTGGCTTTAAAAAGGCCAAATTCACTAAATTTGGCTTTAAAAAGGCCAATTTAGCAATTTGATAAGAATGAGAGTTGATGTAGCCTCGTTTTCGAATATCATAATATATGATCATTGCTGTAATGGTGTGAGAAAGGAATTCATAATTTCTTTGCCAAAGAAAGAAGTTAGCAAAACATTACGTAAAAAGGGGACATTTTTAATAAAAAACATGACAAAGAAAATAGATCATTGTCAAGAGGTGTTAGACTGAAGGAGTAAATTAAAGATTGTTTCTTACAATATTATTTTATTTGTATTGAACTATGTAGCACAATATTACTTTCTGAATATTTATTAGTACTTTAATTTTGAATTTATCTCATCTGGGGCAATTCTATATTTAAAATACAATGGACACAATTTTCATAGAAATGTTAAACTCATATTTGCTGCATATTGTTCTTTTGTCCCTCAAAAAACTAATTTGTGTTGCGCTATCCAAAAAAATATAAACTTTATCAAAACATTTGTTGATCCAATATATTTTTCATTTTGTGGAATTTCTATATGTCCTGCTAGATGGATTTCATGTCCGTACATATGTTATCACCTCTTTTTTAAAGGATGGGATCGCCCAATCACCAAAGATGCAATTCAAAATGTCATTAATGTCGCTATGAATGTGGATAATAATATAGCGTTTGTGACCATGCTACATGTTTATAGAGTGGAAATACTTGATAACCCATAGAACTGTGCAATTTCCATGGGTCCCGCTAACAAATAATAAAAACACTTGAGATGAATTATCATTGATACAAGGCTCATAAACATATTCGGTTTATCATCTATTTTATATGTTGGCATATGTAGGACAGCTTTTAAAAATTGATTTCTAAACTATTTTTGTATTATTTTGATTACAAAGTTCTCTGATTCTCTCTCCTCTGATCTCGAGCGCGTGGTTCAGTGGGGGAAGATGTGGCTGGTTACCTTTAATGCATCCAAAACTAAACTCCTATCCTTACATCATCAACGCTCTGATCCCCATCTGGTATCAATTGTGATGGATGGCTCTCGTCTGGGTGAGGCCCCGTGTTTTGACAAGCTTCTGGGTTTGACCTTTACTCCTGATCTGAAATGGAACACGTACATCAAGTCTGTTGCCAAGGTCGCTGGAAAGATGGTGGGATCCTTCTACCGCTCCAGAAGATATCTCACTACTGATGCAATTCTCTATCTATATAAAAGCCAAGTACGTCCAAGGATGGAATACTGTTGCCATATCTGGACAGGAGCTGCTAAAAACAGCTTATCCTGCCTTGACAGAGTACAAAATAGACTTTGTGGCTTAGTGGGGGATGCCCTTTTCTCTACCCTGCAACCTCTCTCCCACAGAAGAGACGTTGCGAGCCTATCCTTGTTTTATCGTTATTTCCATGTTAGGTGCTCGTCTGAACTCCAATCTCTGGTCCCCCCTCGCCGATCTTTCATGAAAAACACCCGTCTAGCTGAATCCACTGTGAAAAATTTCCCCCACTCTATATCTGTGCCTAAATCAAAACGTGGATTCCATGAACAAAGCTTCTTTCTTAGAACTGCACGCCTATGGAACTCTGTTCCGTCTGCCTGCCTCCCACCGGACTACAACTTGGATGTGTTCAAGTCCAACGTTAACAAATTCCTAATGAACCGCCCCCTTAAGTAAAAACTTCATCAAATCTCCACACTAACGTAATGTACTTGCAATAACCCTTATCCCTGAGTGGCTTCCGGGCCTTGATAAGTGGTGATCACTGTGTAAAAAAAAAAGAAACCATTCTCCTCTTGGGTGTTACAACATTTCAGCCGATGTAACCGCCGAACTTCTTCAGGTGTATCTCAACAATGGCTTTTATTGGTGAAAAGAATGTTTTCTCTTCTATTATATAAATTTCAATCATCTGTGTGTTAGTGTGTGTGTTTGTATGTCTACTTAAAATTTTTGTCATCCACATCGAAGTCGCAAAAACGTGGTACCATTATAGAAAGCGATCTCTCTGGCACATAATATCGAAAAATTAGGAAAAACCGTTATTTCATGTAGAAATGTAATTTTATTTGAAGAGGGAGTCGGGTAAAACTCTTGGTTTCGATAATGTTTGTTAATTGTGCATGTGCAAACGGTCAGGTCATTTCATTTTAGAAAGCTAAATTTGCAACATCATAGCATTTGTTATCGTGGTTCGATCGATATTGTTCACTTATGAACTTAACTTTTGCAAGTTCGCGTCCAACATGCAGTATTTCTATTCCTTTCTTTCTTTTTTTTGGTTTCGCTTCTGGCTGATGGCACCTAAGTCTTTTTTTTTTTTTTTTTTTTTTTGTAAAATTTAACTGTATTTTATGACCCGCTAAGTTTTTAATAAATCATAGTTATGTAGTTATGAACATTCAAAATGCGTGATGTGTTTATGAAATGAAAAGACCATCGAATCATTTCTATTTTTGTATTAATTTGAGTTCATACTAATTTGATATGTTTCTAAATTTTTGAGGTAAGGATTGATGTTATTTGGATTCGTCGAATTATGGTTTTTCATCTTGGATGTTATTCTCACAATAATATTAGATCGAAGTGTTGTGAGAATAATAACGACCCATGATGAGAACATTGGTACAAATAATCTAAATATCAATCAGCATCTTCAGAAACTTTCACGTATCTTCGGTCAGGGTTTTATCACTTCCTCACACGTTATCCATCTGAACCTTCCACCTTAACTGCTCTACATCGTGTAACGCATGCAATTCCCCTCCAAAAAAAACAAACTATGCAGACTTGTTTTTTTTATCTCGAGTTGAATAAACTCAACATGAATTTAAAAATATCAAAACAACTGTTTTATTTCCGTAGGTTTTAAATTCTTCCGCATATTTTTCTCTTTAGCATTTCTATCGACGGTATAATTTAGAAAATGTAAATTTTAAGAGAACTCGTGGTTTTCAAAGAAACTGAATATCACTATTGATCGTAACCCCAGGTTATGAGAGAAACCAATCGATTATTGATCTGTGCCATTATACAGTGTGAAGTTTTAGTTTTCTTTCCTTTTTGTTATTTGAATATTAAACATCGTTGCCTTATATTTACACATATAGGTGTTTGTTAATGAAATGCTTTAATGCTATATACAAACCTCATAGCCTAATCCATATCTATATATCTATGAAAGTAAGAATGTGTGTGTGTTAGGACATTTCTCAATCTATATATTCACTGAAATTCTGATCTACGCACTTGAAATTTGGTATATAGGGTATTCAGACATGTGGAAAACTTTTTAATCCGTTTTCATCCAGAAAAAGGGGTCAAAATTAATAAAATGGTACGTGAGGGTTGTCGGATTTTTATTAGTTTGTCAACTGTTTCACATGATAGATTCCTTATGTTAAGAATAAGTGGGTTTGAAAACACTCGTGGCAAGCTGGCTTAATGGTCATTGTACTTGACTCGTTATCTTTTAGGTTTTGGTTTAGATCGTAGCTCGAGTATTTGCTTTTACTTACAAACAGTGAACTGTTTAGAAAAAACATTTCATACTCACATGCACATGTCTGTTTCGTTCGGTTTTTTACTTGATTTTTTTAAAAGGAAATTAACATTACTTTTAATACCTACAGTATTTCTGTTCATAATGAATAAGAATTCTGCATTAATTAAAATATAATATTTATGCATATTTTACGACCGGGCAACGCCGGATGGCCTGCTAGTACATCTATATAGACATGAACTAGTAGGATCCATACCGAATGATCTGATGTTATGTACCAAATTCATAAAGTAATTCTTATACTCTTTGTATTATTCAGATTACGGTTCCCATCTTGAGCGTTATTTGCTCCATGTTTCAGATGATGTAACATTTGACCTTCTTCAGGTGTATCTTGCCAAATTTGGTAATGGCTGATAGAACAAAAGAATGCTACCTGTGTGGATTAAATAAAAAGTTTTGTCCAAAAATTCTGTGCAGATTTTCAAGTGCAACAGAAAGATTTCAGAGTTCAGCGAGTTCAGAGGTTACACCATCCGAAATGTTGTGTAGGTGACCGTCCGAAATGTTGTGTAGGTGACCGTCCGAAATGTTGTGTAGGTGACCGTCCGAAATGTTGTGTAGGTGACCGTCTGAAATGTTGTGTAGGTGACATCCAAGATGAGAACATATCACCCAAACGCATTTTAAAAAAAAATATTAGAAGACAATTCTTAAGAATTCAAACTATGCAAACTTTTGTTTCTTTCCGAATTATGTCATGCGTGGTCATTTTAACTGCAAGCATTTAAATGTTTTGATACAAATCTTCCATTGTTTTTGTACTAATTCAATATTTGTTGATTTTTATTCATATGCTTCTGTACCCAGTTTTCTGATTTGATGGGGAATTGGTAGCTTTTGATTTCGTTGCGAACAATAACTGTCCCAGCAAGTCATTCTTAGAAATGAGCTGCTTCTCTCTAGCAGTTTGCAACTCATCCCCACTCCTCATAGAATTGTTTCTTTTAGTATCGCATAACATCCTTTCTTGCTGACATTCAAGACTTACGTCAGAACACAGTCTGCTAGAGCCTCTTCACTTTAGTGACTCTCTGTGTCACTCATATTTGGTCATTTTTCGGTCTCTCTCTCTTTCTGTCTTTCTGTGTTATTCTCTCTTTCCCTGCCATTCTGTCTCTCACTCTCCTCTCTCTTTCACACATACCCTCCACCTATCTCTCACACAACCTCTTTTCCTTCCTCTGTCACTCTCTCTCTTACACACATTTTCTCTAACAGTATTTCTAAGATGTGTTATTTCATTTATATCAGTCTAACAGCTATCCTCATATACCCAACGTTTCAGTCATTCTACCCTTCAGCCTTGTTCAAGGGCAATAACGATGGAACTCTTTAGTTAATCCGCTGTAGTTGACAGATCTCAATGTTTCATTCCCTTTTTAGATATCTTCGGCTATTCATTTTCTCTGAAGTTCCTTTACTAAGGACTGAACCCAAAAGTTCTAATTGAGATTCATTACTTTAATACACGTGTACGTGGCCAGTTTACATAGAAGTAGTTTCGTCATTTAATGACCAAAATTGTATTGTTTTTAAGGATAAATGTACATCGTTCACTGAAAAGCAGTTTTTCTTAAATTCAAAACTTTTCTTTACATTTAAAAACTGATGAATCACATTTTATTGATTTCAAAAGCAGACAACAAACACGACCGCATCAGTGGGATATGCGTGGCCAAACATGACTGCATTAGTGAAAATATATGTTGCTGAACCCAACTGCATCGGTGGGGAGTTGTGTGGCCGAGCCCGACTGCATCGGTGGGGAGATGCGTGGCCGAGCCCGACTGCATCGGTGGGGAGATGCGTGGCCGAGCCCGACTGCATCGGTGGGTAGACACGTGGCCGAGCCCAACTGCATCGGTGGGTAGACGCGTGGCCGAGCCCGACTGCATCGGTGGGTAGACGCGTGGCTGAAATATTACTTTTTTTTAAACCCATGCATTCAACTTTAAAAAAAAACTCCATTAATTTTAACAAAACTTTGTGTAATTTTTTTGCATTTTATAAAAAGAAATCATTGGAAAAATCTTGTGCAAAAATTATTTTATAATAAAATAAATTTTAAAAGTGAAATTTGTAAGTTTTCACCATATATCACCATATCAGCAATAGTTTTCTTTATTTTATAATAAAATAAATTTTAAAGTGAAATTTGTAAGTTTTCATCGATCGCTATATCAGCATCTCAGCAATAGTTTTCTTTTTGTCTTTTAAGCGTATTTTAATGACAAGAAATGTAAAATTCCTTGTCATTTGATTTTTCAACTTGCTGTGGTCAGCTGATTGATACTTTAACTCTTGCTTTTATGAATTCTCGTTCACGTGGATGCTGTTTCGACTTTGGAAAACTATTTTTAAAGAAATGAGTTGTGTTCTTAGTAACAATATATTTAAGCAAATAAAGTTAAGTTATGATGAATATTTTTGAATGACAAAATCATCCAATTCATCGAATCATATGGATAGTCAATTCACCAAGATTCCATTCTATAAAGAATCCATTGTTATGTCACAAATTGCGATGATGATGATGATGATGATGATGATGATGATTTTTTTTTATATACTCTCATTATTTTCTCTGCCATTCATCTTTAATATTGCTAAGGAAGGTGAACGTCTGCAGATGGAACTATTATAAATGCAGCCCTAGCAAAGTATTTTGAAGTGAGGATTCCTGGTTGTTTGTTTGTTTTTTTTCTTTTTTTTTTTTTTTACTTTTCTAAAAAGTTTAAAATCGTCAGAAAGTTTGATTACGACAATATTTCATTCTAATTGTCTCAGAACTGTTTTCAGTATTAGTGATTGCTTACTGACCATAACAAATGGTGTTCCCTGGAGTCTGAGTAACAAGTATCCATAGATTTCCAATCCTCTTCATCGCTTTCGAATAACCAATGCAAATCACTTTGCATTATCAAAACAGCTGCTTACCATTGATTTCTCTTTGGAGTTTGCACTCTAAGATTTCAATATTCACTGCATCCTTTCAATGGAGGTCTGATCAGTGCTCTTCTTCCTCAATCTTTTCATCTGTAACCCTTCAATACAGTTTTGTGTTGCATCAACCAAGGTTAACGTCATCGTATACAGGTGTGCAAGATTGAATTTTTTTGTATGCAAAAAGGTCGGTGTCATGGATTTCTGTTTTTACTTCTGTTGGGTTCGTGTGTTCTTTCTTTTTGTTTGGTTCTTTTTCCATTTAAAATCGACTGGTAGATTTGTCTTTGTTGGTTTCTGTGTGCAAGGATTTTCCTTAACATTTCGACTGTTTTCATCATTGCTGTTTGTTGTGTTGTTTCAATTTTTCTTCGTTGTTTTTCCAGTGTTTTCGGGCTATTACTAGTAGTAGTAGTTGTTTTCACTTAAGAGGTTATTGCAGTGCTCAGATCGAAATACTCTGATGGTCACTGATTCTCGTGCAACAATGATGTAAATGAAAGTCTGAATCATGAAAATAAGAGAATTGATTATTATTTTTTAATTCAAAAGAAAAAATTAGATTTTTTTGTAATGAGAAATTCTTTTACAATGATAAATTCTACAGAATGTAACCCATCCCCCCCCCCTCGATGTCGTTTTAATTTTAGTTTTTTACATCATTGGAATGTTCATTTGTTTGTTATAAATTCCAGAAGAAAAAATGATTTTATTAAAAAAAAAAAAAAAATCTTTGAAAAAGTTTTTGTTTTGTCAATTAACATGTTCTCATTCAGTCTGCAATTTCAAGTTGTATCATCTCAACCAAAGTTGACTCCAAAAAAACTAATTCCAGCTTTGAATTATTATTATTTTAGTATTTTGTTTGCTACTAAAGAACGGGGGGGGGGGGGGCTGATTGTTTTGTTTTTCATGCTGGAATTTGATTCTCATTTTTGCTCCCTTTTCTTCTTTTCCAAATGTGATCCACTCCCCATCATTCCCTGACAACCACCTTTTCTTAAGATTCGCCCCAAAATAGACTTTGATGACTCAGATTCACATCCACCCATTCACCCCCAACCGACACAACTTGAGTTGCTGTCTCGATCTGAGTTTTTTTTTTTTTTTTTTTTATACTGTAGAATCATTTCAAGTTCACGAACTGGAAACCAGAAAAATGCATTTAAAGTGTGCGCACACACACGTACACACGTCTGTGCCTGTATATATATATATATATATATATATATATATATATATATAATGTGTGTGTGACAAAAAGTCTATATTCCAAATTCCAAGATGTTGTTCATCTTATTTCTTTCTTTCAGCACATTAAAATGGTCAATTCTTGACAGCACCTGTTTCATAGCGCAGAAGCATTCATATAATTATGTAAAATAGATAAACCCCATAATTTATTATATCATACCTGTTCACACTGAAACATTTATCACAATATTCTGTGGATCTATATTAAAAAAAACCTTGTTAAACTTTGTGACGTATTTCCATTCTATGGAGGTCAGGCGCGAACACCCCATAATTTTATTATACCATATTTCTTCAAACTGAAACATAATTATCAAAGTCTTTATTAAAGTTTGTGCCTATTTCCATTCTATGGAGGCCAGGCGCGAACGCAGACCTTACAATTTTATTATACCATCCCTATTCAAGTTAAAACATATTTATCAAAGTATTATGTACATCTATATCAAAAACATTTGTAAACGTTTTTTTTTTAATTTTTTATTTCCATACTTTGTGGACCAGATGTGTACGCAGACCTCACAGATTTTATACTGTAGAATCATTTCAAGTTCACGAACTGGAAACCAGAAAAATGCATTTAAAGTGTGCGCACACACACGTACACACGTGTGCCTGTGTATATATATATATATATATATATATATATATATATATATATATAATGTGTGTGTGACAAAAAGTCTATATTCCAAATTCCAAGATGTTGTTCATCTTATTTCTTTCTTTCAGCACATTAAAATGGTCAATTCTTGACAGCACCTGTTTCATAGCGCAGAAGTATTCATATAATTATGTCAAGTTTTTATATTTATCGCCCTGGCTCATCAGAAAAATAAGAACTCATCAATTTTAAAAGAAAGTAAAATAATATGGTCATGATTACATAAATCTGAAAAGATCGGCAGAGTAGTTGCAAATGTGTTCTGTAATACGTACACCATCTTTGATATATATATATATATATATATATATATATATATATATATATATTAGTTGTTCACAGACGGACTGTTTCACTGTATCACACCTCTTCAGTGCGACTACACATTCAGAGTCAGGGATTGAATTTACAACCATCTAGTTGATAGTATTTCCGGCCCATGAAATCAGCACTGACCAACTAAATATCAATTCTATAAACATTCGAACGCTACTTTTTTTTTTTTTGCTTGATTTATTTGTTGATTTACAAACAGAGCTTCATATGACATTAAGAAAGCAATTACGACAGTGCTCTACCCAAGAAGGGAGCTTATATTTAGTCATCCACAGACACTGTATCTCTCTCTTTATCTTTCTCTCTATATATAGTTACACACACTAGCAAAAGTACCCGTCGTTGACTGGATTCAAAAACAGCCTACAGAAAATGGACTTTGATTTATGAAAGTATGATAGCTTATGAAGAGGAAGGGTTGTAAAGAGATAGCTTCGAATTTGGGGGTATCAAAACCAAAGCAAAATATGATGAAAGTAAAAATAAAATAGATAAACCCCATAATTTATTATACCATATTTGTTTACACTGAAACACTTATCACAATATTCTGTGGATCTATATAAAAAAAAACCTTGTTAAACTTTGTGACGTATTTCCATTCTATGGAGGTCAGGCGCAAACACCCCATAATTTTATTATACCATATTTCTTCAAATAGAAACATAATTATCAAAGTATACTTACACAAATAGATATGAAAAGTCTTTATTAAAGTTTGTGCCTATTTCCATTCTATGGAGGCCAGGCGCGAACGCAGACCTTACAATTTTATTATACCATCCCTATTTAAGTTAAAACATATTTATCAAAGTATTATGTACCTCTATATCAAAAACATTTGTAAACGTTTTTTTTTAAATTTTTTATTTCCATACTTTGTGGACCAGACGTGTATGCAGACCCCACAGATCAAACATACCCATTCCTGTGTCTTAATACATCTTCTATCATTATATGTGATCAGTTTTCTATAATAGGCAACCATATAGGAGCCTATTCGTGATCAGAGACACACACAGACGTTCAGCTTTATATTATAGATATGTGAATGATTCATTTTTAGATTGAAATAGTAAATTTATTGTAGTGACAGATGGTTATGTTGTATAGGGGATTCATATTTAAAGATGACAGGAGTTCATATTGGGGACATATAACAAGGACAGAACAGATGACGATGATAATGAGGGAGACATTTATATCTGACTGGGATGTTTCTTGGGGACTTCATATTAATATGGACTGGGAGATATATGATACAACAGTTCTTATACACATATATAGAGGAAGGGAGGATACTTCACTTATGATGGTGGTGGGGAGGACACATAATACTTGGAAGGGTTATACAATGTTCATTACAAGATCATAATAAACACATTTACCTTTTTTTGGTTGTGATGAATGACGACATGAGACAAACCGTTACAAATTATTAATGGTGATTGCTTTATTTATCTGTCGGCCGATTGATGATGTCAGGAATTCAAACATGGATCTACATGGTCTAATGTTTTACCTTTTCCTCCTAAGGGGCTCTCCTCTCCAACTATCACTGTGTGTGATTTGCTCTGAATATCTGATCCTCATCAATTCAGCCTTCAACTGACTCTAACTCTGAACCCACAGATTCCTATATTGAGAAATCTCCTTTGTTTATGACGTCAGAAGTGTGGTTTTCAAACGTGACTAATTTTCACGTGGCTTTACATATGTTTGCCCAAACACACTTTTGGCAAACAAAAGAATCCTCAATTCTAATTCTAACCTATTTTTAAACAATATATTTTTAATTTGCATTGTCCATTCTTTTAACTGACATATTTAATATTCAGATTTCTAAAAGAATGAACAATCGACTCTTTTTCCGACATAACAATATTTAACTATTTCTAATAGAATTAAGAATGGACTTAATTTTTAACAGTCCATTCTCCATTATCTTTAACACTTGCTTACAGGGTTCGATTCTAACCTTATCCTAATATCATTTTCACTTATCTAGTATGTCTTCTTACTTACATGAGAAGGGGCATCCCTTTCATGTAATAGTTATTTTGTTTACCTAAATTGAATAAAATAATATTCTGCACTATCAACAACCTTGTTAAATTTAATGGTTTTTACTTGGATATCTTTACCTGGGATATATGTATATATATATATATGTATATATATATATATATATATATATATATATATATATATATATATATATATATATATATATTCCATTATAAATGCAGATTAAAAGACTGGCCTTGAAGAATGTCTGATGACATCTATTTAGATTGAAACAGTTATTTTATTGTAGCGACAAATAATAAATTTGTTTACTTAAACTGCATAATATATATACATATATATATATATCTGCACAAAATCTAGACATTACCATCTCCATTTGACAACAGGAGAGATTGGCTGTTACTGTTATTCGTTATCGTTATAGATCAACAATGAAAAAAAAAACTCACTGAAGAAGGCCGGAGAATGCTGAAATATTGATTTATATTTTGAGTTATTGAAAGAAAATTTTTGTGTCGAATTTGGTTTTAAGTGATTTCTTATATATAAGAATGTTCAAAATTGAACATAGATTTGTTTGGGTTTGTATTGCTGTACATTACTGTACACATAGATTCGAAAAAGTTGTCAAAAAACAAATATATAACAAATAAATGTTATCAAAGGCAAGATAAGTTACTTTTCTAACAAACTGGATATAATTTTCGTGTTTTTATTCAATGTAACATGTTTATTCAGCTTGAAAGCCATACAGTGTTTACCGATGTATTGGAAAATTCAAGATGGCGTCTGACTCCCTCTTTAACACGGTAAGTTTGGGAAAAGGTTACGTTGAATAAAAACACGAAAAATATATCCAGTTACGTAGAAAAGTAACTTATCTTGCCTTTGATAACATTTATTTGTTATATATTTGTTTTTTGACAACTTTATCGAATCTATGTGTACAGTAATACAAACCCATTTGTTTTTATGTTCATGAAATTAGTTTCAAAATTTAAAAAGTGAATTAAAATTACTGCAAAAATATGCGGCCAATGAGATAACAAAGATTTTTTTTCAAATAAAAACTTTTAAAATTTTTATATTTGACTTTTTTTTTAATTTATAAGTTGTCTGCTTCTTGTGAAAAGTATATTTTATTACTTTAAAATATTCGGATATAAACACTTAAAACTGTTCATATGAACATATAAAATAAATCTATGTTCAATCTTGCATAATATTCTTTATATATATTCTTTTTATATATAAAATGGCCTCTCGTCGAATACCTACATATGAGGTTCAGGCAACCAAGTAGTTCAAAATCCACACAGATGATGTTTTTATAGTGGTGAAGGCTTTGTGTAGGACTACCAACTGCTAACCTCAGTTGATGTAAATTATCACAAGACAGTTCCTTGTTTTGAATAAAATATTGTGAATTTGACTCTAAAATATCGTGATGTCTATTACTTATACGAGGCTCTATCACTAATATTGAGCCTTTTCAATCTGGATAAGGTTGTTAATTCATCTCTTTCAAATTTGAAAAGTTTTTTTAACCTTTTCTTTCATTCCGAAGTTTTCTCATATATATATATATATATATCCCCTCTCTTAGAAATAAGGTATGATTAGGAATCTCCAGTATAAAATGATCCTTATACACTGTGGAAACCAAAGAGGGGGGGGGGTTACAGCATATGAGAAATATTTGGATTCGAGTCTCCCTTTGCTGTTATTTCAGATCATTTGAAACTATCGCAGCAAGTTTTAGTCTTCCAGACTATCAAGGCCAGAGATTTGGGGGAAATATCAGATATTTTGTAATTCATATGCAAAACTAGAAAAACAAATGACTGATTGAAGCATTTTCTAGGTGTAAAAAAGTGCCAAAAATAGGCTCTGGATGATCGATGATCTCCTTAATGTGCGACCTGGGCAAATGTCACATAGCCCACTACACAATTCAGTCATTAGCTTTCTAACGATCCTCCATTTGTTAAATTCTGATTAATAGTCGCTGATATTGGGAACTGATAATATTGTCAAAAAATGTGGTAACTATATATATATATATATATATATATATATATATATATATACACACACATACACATACATACTCATAGTCAAAACAAAACTACATGAACATTTTCAGGCTTTTTGAAGATTATAATACTATTCTATGGTTAAATTTTTATCACAATTTGTAAAAAAAAAAAAAACTATTTTCAAACCAATAAAATATGGCCAAATTTGCCTACATTTGTATATATAGTGTCCTGGCAGGCAGCACAGTTCTGCTGCTCAGTTTTCTTCCTTGGTGCCCTTTTCCAGACTACTAATATATTCTGTAACTATATTTATGCCTTATTTGTAATATTGAGAAATGTGTTAGGATTTGTTTATTTCACTATCTGGAATGCTATCTCTCCTGATATCCTTGAACCGATAAATCTCACTGATTATTTTATGACCATATACGAGGGTCGTGCAATAAATAATGCCCCTGACCCACTTCCCATAGCAGTAGAGCAACAAAACTTGGCACAGTTATTAGTCTTTCTCTACATAGGAAGCACCCAGAGTTATGCATTTCTCCCATCGTTTGATGCAGCTCTGGAGACCGTTTTTGTAGAACACCCCAGGTTGGTCCTCCGACCACGACATGATTTCAGAAATCAAGGCTGCATCATTTGGGAAACGCTTTCCTTTCAAAAACAACTTCATGGCTGAGAAAAGGTGAAAGTCAGAGTGTGCAAGGTCAGGAGAGTCGGGAGAATGTGCTTCTGATCTGGCGACATGCGAGTTGTGGACGGGAGCGTTGTTCTGCAGGAAGAGGGTACCTTTGCTTATCTTGCCCCATCTCTTGATTTTGATAGCTTCCCTTAATTTCCTCAAAAGTGAAGCTCCTGTAATTGTGGTACCCTTTGCCAGGAAATCTGTCATCACTACTCCGTCCTAGTCCCAGAAGACTGTGAGCATGACCTTGCCAGCGGAGGGCTGCACCCTTGCCTTCTTTGGAGGTGGTGAGTCCAAGTGCTTCCACTGCATTGACTGAGCTTTCATCTCAGGATCATAGTGATGGACCCAGGTTTCATCTTGTGTAATCAGTCTTTTGAAAAACTTTGACTCATCTTGGCACATCCTCAAATTCATCCTCGAGCACTCAACGCGTTCTCGCTTCTGGAATGGTGTGAGCAACCTGGGAATCCATCTGGCAGACACCTTATGCATATGCAAATGGCCATGAATAATAGTTTCCACAGACCCTGTACTAATCTTGACATCTTGTGCTATTTGGCGAATAGTAATGCACCGATCTTCCAAAATGGCAGCCTAAACTTGACGGACAGATGCCTCATCAATGGCAGAGGGGGGGGGGGGCGACCAAGTCTGGGAGCTGTTTCCACAGACTTCCGACCATGTTTGAATTCACGATGCCAGCGTTTTACAAGGTCATATGATGGGGCATTATCACCATAAGTTTCATTTCATCAAGTCTCCTGTGGTGTGGTGTGCGTCCTTTCAAATACAAAAACCGGATCACTGCTCAACATTCAACAGGCTCCATTTCACACCTGACTCGATTAAAACACCTGTAAAACAGAAACCACAATTAATTCAGAGCTGTAATTTGCCACATAACTCGTAGAGATATAAATCATTGCACATGCAAAATATTAGCTAGATCAGACAACTGGAAGTGGGTCAGGGGCATTACTTATTGCACGCCCCTCGTATCAGCATTGCATGATGTGTTGAACACCTAAAATTGTGGATCCTGTTATCTCGCTTGGATCTGCTTACTGCACACATTGGATGATGTGTTAAGCGACAAATACCTTGCGTGGTAAAACAAGTAATGAAAGAAGATGAATGATGTAGATAATTAAGAGATGAAGAGTGGATAAATATTGATCTACAAACTTGAAGTTTGGTATATATGGTATTCAGACATGTGGAAAACTTTTTAATCGGTTTTCATCCAGAAAAAAGGGCTGCAAATGGGAAAAAATTAAAAAAATTGGTACTTGGGCAAGATCATCGGATTTTCATCTGTTTGTCAATTGTTTTGTCCTTATGTTAAGAATAAGTAGGTTTGAAAACACTTTTTAAAGATCTTGTCAAATTGGCTTAATGGTTATTGTACTTGACACACTATCTTTTGGTTTTGATCTCGGCTTGAGTAATTTTTTTTACTTACAGGAATTGAACTGTTTAGAAAAAAACAAAAAACAATACTCGCATACACGTCTGTGTTTCTTTTTTTATTTCATTTTTTTATTTTTTTATTTTTATTTTTTTTTTATTAGGAATTTAACGTTATGTTTAATACCAGGCATCGGATATATCTGTTAGTGTGTGTGTGTGTATATATATATATATATATATATATATATATATATATATATATATATAAATTTTTTTTTTTTTTTTTTTCTCGGAGAACTGGTTTCTTCTGTGGAAAGCAACCATTTATTAAAACACCTGATGAAGACTTCTGGTTTTAACTGACCATCTTTCTTAAACATTAGCATATCTACTGTAATGACCATGTAAATTTGTTTATATTAATGAAAATCTTGCTCTTCTTTTATTGAGCACTCTTAATAACCTCGTTAAATTCAGTAGTTTTTAGCCTTGAATACCTTTAACCTGGTGTGTGTGTATGTATGTATGATATATATATATATATATATATATATATATATATATATAATTTCAGAAAGTGTGAGAGAATATATATAATGATTTTTTTCCACAGCCGAACCAATGTTGCAGCCCACAAGAGTCAAGAAAGCCAACAAACCGGAAGTCCAAGACTCGAGTTTCGCCCTCATTTGGGCTCATCAATTAGACACATCCGCGCTCAGGATTTGAAACCCGAACCTCTTGCATGCTAGGCGAGCACTCTACCAACTGAGCAAACACGCCACACACACAAGAAAGTCTTATAACTTACACAGATCAAACAACCCGCGGCACAGATCCGACAGTGGAAAGAACCTACCTCATATTGAACAAGCTGGTTTAATACCTCGTCCCTTGTTCAATATGAGGTAGGTTCTTTCCACTGTTGGATCTGTGCTGCGGGTTGCTTGATCTGTGTAAGTTAATAGACCTTCTTGTGTGTGTGGCATGTTTGCTAAGTTGGTAGAGTGCTCGCCTAGCATGCAAGAGGTTTGGGTTTCAAATCCTGAGCGCAGATATGTCTAATTGATGAGCCCAAATGAGGGCGAAACTTGTGTCTTGGACTTCCGGTTTGTTGGCTTTCTTGGCTCTTGTGGGCTGTGACATTGGTTCGGCTGTGGAAAAATCATTACATATATATATTCTCTCACACGTTCTGGATATTCTATTGATTACTCGTAAGGTTTTTTTTTTTTTTTTTTTTTTTTTTTTTTTACACAGTGATCACCACTTATCAAGGCCCGGAAGCCACTCAGGGATAAGGGTTATTGCAAGTACATTACGTTAGTGAGGAGATTTTATGAAGTGTTTAATTAGGGGGGCGGTTCATTAGGAATTTGTTAACATTAGACTTGAAGACATCCAAGTTGTAGTCCGGAGGGAAGCAGGCAGACGGAACAGAATTCCACAGGCGTGAAGTTCTAAGAAAGAAGCTTTGCTCATGAAATCCGCGTTTTGATTTAGGCACAGATATAGAGTGGGGAAAATTTTTCACAGTGGATTCAGCTAGACGGGTGTTTTTCGTGAAAGATTGGCGAGGGGGGACCAGGGATTGGAGTTCAGACAAGCACCTGCCATGAAAATAACGATAAAACAAGGATAGGCTCGCAACGTCTCTTCTGTGGGAGAGGGGTTGCAGGGTAGAGAAAAGGGCATCCCCCACTAAACCACGAAGTCTATTTTGTACTCTGTCAAGGCATGATAGGCTGTTTTTGGCAGCTCCTGCCCAGATATGGCAACAGTATTCCATCCTTGGCCGTACTTGGCTTTTATATAGATAGAGAATTGCATCAGTAGTGAGATATCTTCTGGAGCGGTAGAAGGATCCCACCATCTTTCCAGCGACCTTGGCAACAGACTTGATGTACGTGTTCCATTTCAGATCAGGAGTAAAGATCAAACCCAGAAGCTTGTCAAAACACGGGGCCTCACCCAGAGGAGAGCCATCCATCACAATTGATGCCAGCTGGGGATCAGAGCGTTGATGATGTAAGGATAGGAGTTTGGTTTTGGATGCATTAAAGGTAACTAGCCACATCTTCCCCCACTGAACCACGCGCTCGAGATCAGAGGAGAGAGAATCCGAGAGAACTTCGTCATTTACAGCCTTTGATGTGTTGCCGTAGATGGTCGTGTCATCAGCATAGATGTCAACGAATGATTTAAGTATGTGTTTAGGGAGGTCATTGATGTAGATCAAGAAGAGAGTTGGGCCCAGTATTGACCCCTGAGGGACTCCAGCATTTATATTGCAGGCCTCCGATTTTTGTCCATCTACCACTACTCTTATGAGCCTATCGAAGAGAAATGAGTTAATGATTGAGAAAAGATTTCCAGTTATACCGTAGCTGGAAATCTTGTGAAGTAGACCCTTATGCCATACTTTGTCAAAGGCCTTTAATATGTCAAGAGCAATTGCCCTAGAAAGGAAGCCTTTGTCAAGAGATTCACTAATCCTGTGCGATATAACCGTCAGCACATCTGCGGTAGATCTTGCAGAGCGGAAACCATATTGTGTGTCACTAAGAAGGTTATTCCTGCTGAGGTGGTTGACTATTTCTCTATTTAATATTGATTCCAGCAACTTACTCATAACACAGAGAAGACTTATTGGTCTGTACTGAGAGGGAGATGACTTATCACCTGAATTCTTAAATACAGGGCAAACTGATGAGGTCTTCCAGGGGGTCGGAAAGCACTTCTCCTTAAGGCAACGCTTAAATAGTTTCGTAAGTATGGGAGCAAGTTCTGGTTGAAGCTTTTTTAACACGTTAGCTTGTTGGGGTGACATCGTCCTTTTGAGTATATAAAAATGTGGAAAATCAAATATATATATATATATATATAATCAACAAGTACTGACACAACAGGTCACGTGTGGTCTAGTAAGTAATAAAATTTTAGAAAAATATACAGAGAGAGAAAGAGAGACACTCGGATATCTGTAGCTGAGGCATCAGGATTGGTCCTGATGTCAAATATGCTAAACATTTACTTACAATAATGTATTCACTATAATCCTACCCTAAAATCTATCTACTATTATATAAAAGTTACTGTGTGTGTTTGTGTGCATGTTCCATTCCTCATAGACTCGGCCGTTTCGAAACCTATCTTTAGTAAATTTAACACAAAGCTAATTTATATGGCTGGCAGTGTTCTTAGATATGTTTTGTAGAGAATTTCATCTGAGTATTAAATCGAAAATATCCAATTCTAAAACTAGTTTATCTTTCTTATAGATAAAAAATAATTTTTACATGGGAATATTTTATGTTGCCCCAGCCAAGGGAGATAAATCTCAGCAAATCATTTCTTCTTTGAAAAAAAAAAAAAAAAGAACTATTGTCATCTGGCGATATAAGTCAGTAGTAGAGTATTCGACTACGGATACAATCATCTCCTGTGCAAGCCCGGTGCGTACCTCACCATTGTAATTTTTTCTTATTAATGAGTTCAATTTACAATAAAAGTAGAGTTACCATTTAAAATCGTCACAACTAATTTCTTTGTTTACATATTTTTAAACCAAACATTAATCAGAAGTGACTTTTCCAGGGCATTCATCGTCAAGCTCAAATATCAGCTGACGTGATATTTTAAACAGACAGCATTTGATGAACGACATTATCATTATTATTTTTTTTAAGTTTTTTTGCGAATTAGTCCTTTGGGCATATTACTTCTCGTAATATATAATATTCAATAGAAAATTGATTCTAAAATAATACATACGCAATCTGCATAAATTAAAATATCATGTTTAAGCGTATTGTACGACCATGCAATGCCGGGCGTGAAACTAGTAAAATAATAAAGAATTTGGGTTAATCAGACAATTGTCTCATGTTTTCATAAATTTATGTTTCTAAGAACTAACAATTGGTTAATGGATTTAATTAAAATTTTAATCATAAATAATTTTAATATGATTTATTCTACCGTTTTTCTTATATTTTTTATTAACTTTATATATTTTTTGTAAATTCATTTCTAACTAGAATGTTAAGAATGTAGACTTAACTCCCTTTTTTCTTTTTTTTTTCTTGCCAAACATGGTGACTTTTATACCTGAAGAAGGTCGAAGGTTACATCGATCGAAACGTTGTACAAATAACATTGAAGATGAGAACATTAATCCAATTAATCCAAATACTCACAATCATGCTTATCTCAAAAGTTAAGAATTGTAAAAAGAAATGGAATTTATATTTCCTTTTTGTTTGCCGAGATGTAATTTAATTTTTTTTTTATTTTTTTTACGATAATATCCGATAATTGTACCCTGGTGATCTCAAATGATATTGAGGGTTCATTATATGCCATTAGTTTGCTTGTAAAAATGTGATGACTGGTAACATATTGATTTCTATAATGGATGAGCAAACCGAGCAAAGTATCCGATTTTATTTATTTTTTACACTCCTCCTCTTTTCAAATTTTTTTTTTTTTTTTTACATAGGCATCACCACTTATCAAGGCCAAGAGGCCACTTGCAACAGTACTCCATCCTTGGACGTACCTAGCTCTTATATAGATAGAGAATTGCATCAGCAGTGAGATATCTACTGGATCGATAGAAGGATCCCACCATTTTTCCAGTGGCCTTGGCAACAGATTTAATGTATGTTGTTCCATTTAAGATCAGAAGTAAAGGTCAAGCCCAGAAACTTGTCAAAACATGGGGCCTCCCCTAGACGAGAGGCATTCATTTCAATTGATGCTAGATGGGGATCAGAGCATTGATGATGTAAAGATAAAAGCTTGGTTTTAGATGCATTAAAAGTAACAAGCCACCTCTTTCCCCATTGTACCACTTGCTCAAGATCAGAGGAGAGAGAATTGGAGAGAACTCGGTCGTTTACGGTCTTAGATGTGTTACCATAGATAGTAGTGTCATCAGCATTAATGTCTACGAATGATGTAAGGATGTGATTTGGAAGATCATTAATGTAGATCGGGAAGAGAGTTGGGCCCAGCATGGACCTCTGATTTACAGATTCAGTAAAAATTGTTCAGGGATCTTTTCCTTTGGCCCCAAAATAAAGAGTTCAGACAATTCTTATAATGACCCTTTCCATGTTGATTGCGGTGTATGTGCAGTTCTTGAAATTTCATCCTCCCAGGCTTTGCCTTCTCTCTTTGAGAAGGGGTTACTTTATTGCTAATCGCCTGAGGCGCCTCTACCTGGGAATGCTGATGGGGCTGCCCTGGCAATTTTGCAGGGTCAAAGTGCTCCTGCTCAGGATTGCTGACTTTCCTATACCACTTTTTCACTCTTGTGTCATATTTCTCACTGTGCGAAAGAAGTCAATGCTTTCAGTAAAAATCGCTTAATTTTGGAATGTTTGTCTTACATTTTGTGAGATCAGCAAGTGTTTTTTATTCTATTTTTATCTTTGTTAACATATGATATTTTTAGATTTTCCTATTTAATGTATATTCTCATTAAATTCTATACCCCACCCCCATCTTTTTTCCGTTCAACAATTTTTGTAGTTGGAATTTTCAATTCACTTCATCTAACAAAAGAATCTCTCAAATTTCACAATGGAATTGTCTTTGATTCGTGCATATTTTATTCAACATGGAAGAATTCTTTAAATGGATCCTATTAGTACCAGTCATGTTTAGAAGCCTCGAATTCCCCTTTTACTCAACTTTCAAAGAAATTCTGAAAATCTAAAATCGACATTCTTCTCTTTGCCATTAGTTTTTAGAGATGTGTTCACGACAGGTTTTTGGAGGTTTTACTTTAGGGTATTTTGTAATGGTAGAAGTATTTTTAGGATGAGCCGGATTCAGAGAAATATTTTCTGTGAAAAAGATTTGCAGGTTTTATAATCGAATGTGACAAAAAAAAAAACGAGAGACATGTTATCAGGTAAACAAAACAAAATGAGTTAAGAAGGCATTCACAAAAGAGATAATTTATATATGTTTTAAAAAGGACGGATTACAGCAATAGGAAAATATAGAATGTTCGTGAATATTTTTAGAATTCTTGTAAAAGCAAGAGGGATTCATTAGCTGAGACATTAGAAGACGTTTGAATCGATGAATTAAGAGCCGTGAGTCTCAGGGGTCAGGAAAATCGAATTCAGAACTTCTCTACTTAATAAAATGATAATTCATTGAAAGTTTTTTTTTCAAAGTTCATATTCATTTGATTTCTTATTACAATTGGAGTTCAGTGAAAAAGATTGAAATATTTCAATGAATAAGGTTTAACACTGATCCGTAGACAGTTCAACTCGGCTCCAATGGTTTATTGAAATAAAATCTGGCCCCTTTTAAAGGGTTTAGATAGCTCTCACAAAGACCATTTCAAATAAATTCAGAAAGTTTTCTGATTGGTCAAAATATTTTTTTTTTTTATTAAGGATAATGTATGCACAGACGATATGCGTACAAATGCGTTTATGCTACTTCATCTCAACTTTTTTCGTTTTTGATGAAAGCATAATGATTAGACTTTTTTTTCTCCTCAAGACAATGTTTAAATAGTTTTGTAAGTATGGGCGCTAGTTCTGGTTAAAGTTTTTGGAGTAGTATAATTGGAATACCGTCAGGGCCGGTTGCTTTACTGGAATCAGGGTTTTTGATTAGCTTGGCAATATCATGTACAGATATTTGTATATCACATAGCATGTTTTCTGATACAGGAGGAAATATTGGGGGTTGATGGCCTTGGTCGCAAAGGGTAGAATTAGTTGCAAGGTTCTTGGCAAAGAGTCTAGCTTTGTCTGATGCTGACGAGATTACTTCAGGTCATTGATGATAGTTGGGATAGAGCACACGTTTCTTTTCAGGATTCTGTTTGCAATTTGCCAAAACTGGTGGGAACCAAGCCACTGCTCAGCTACTTTGGACTTGACGGACTGAGCATACAACTCTCTTGCGTTCTTTATTATTTTTTTATAATGGTTGCTGGCAGTTCTGAAAGCAGCTTTAGTCTCATCTATTACATTTGAAGCAATGGAAAAGGTGATTTATGTGCGCAATGGCAGCAGCACATTCTGGAGAGAACCACGGCTGGCTGTTAGGTTTTCACTGGAACTTTTTCAAGGGTATGAAAAAGTCAATACCTACAATTAACCATTCCATCAGGTCTGATACTATAGAGGACTCCTTCTTTTTAAACATGGAACGCAGAGGTAGATCTAATATGAATGTACAGAAGCTATCTCAGTCTGCCATAGAGTATCGATATACTGTACGATGGAGAGGTACGTCTGAGAACTTATTTCATTTCATTTTTATCTGAATTCATAAAACAGAGTGGTCGGAAGATCCAAGTGGAAACGGAATGGAAACTGAACACAGTTCAGGGCAAGTTGTGAGAAAAAGGTCTAGGAGACTTGCATACTGGCCGTCAAAGTCGGGCACACGGGTGGGTTCGTGAACAATCTGAGTGAGGTCATAGGCAATGGAGAAATCATGACAGAATCTGCCCTCATCATCGATTTTGTTTGAGTGAGTTAACCATTCCACATTGTGAACATTGAAGTCTCCACATACGTGAATGTTAGCTGAAGGATAAGCAGACAGGATGTGGTCAATTTTCTCAGATATGCTTTTAAAGATAGTAACTCCGCTGTTGTGGGGGCGATAGAGAGTAAATATAAACGCAGTAGTGTGAGCAAGTGCAACCTGAAAGCACATATAGGGTAAGTCAGGATCTTCCCTGGAGATGTCCCTACCACATGGAAAGCCATCTTTAATATAGGCACATATTCCATGCCCATGGCGATCTTGAAGGTCAGATTTGGAAGTTAAGTTAGAGGATCCTTTAATTACAAACTCATTTAGGGGAATAGTCTGTCCAATGCCAGTTTCGCTTAGAAATAATAGGTCTGGTTTAGTGACCTGTAATTGTGTTTCAACCTCTGAAAGGTTAGAACGTAGACTCCTGATATTGGAGAAGGAGACATGGTAGTGGGGGTCTACGTTGGAAGTTGAAGATCCGGGTTTAATCGTGTATTTTTTCTTGAAACTTTTCATGATGGAGTTTTGGGATTTGTGGACTAGGTTGACAGACTTGCTTAGAGCAGGACAGAGAGGGAAAGTAAGAAAGAAAAAGAAACAAAGAATTTTTTTTTTTTTTTAGCACCTAAAGTAAAGCCGTAACAATTACCCACTATTATGGCATCGAGAGGCTCCACCAGAAGCTACTGCATGGTCCAGAATCCATTCATCAAATGGCAATACAGCAGCCCCACATTTAAACTTGTGCATATCACTTCAGTCAGGGAAGCTGGTAGTAGGAAGGGAATTCTAAACTCTAGCTGTTCGTGGGAAAAAATATTAAAGTAAAAAGCTTTCTGGGGTTTAGGGACCTCAACAATAAGGAGGAGATTTTGTTGATAAGCGGGTTTGTCTTGGATATGTATGTCGAGGGGGGGCACAAGTACGAGTTCATCAGAGCACATTCCATTAAAATATTTGTAAAACAGGCACAGAGATGCAACATTACAGCGATGGGACAGGGGATGGAGCTTAGTTGAAAAAGTGGGATATATTAGATTGAAAACTGTTTTTTGGACCCTATCCAAGGAGGAGAGGCGAAATTAAAAGCCATTATGATTTTAACCAGGGATTGTTTTACAAATGCATTTAAGCTATAAAAAAAATACAAAGAATTAAATACAGTTAGCATTTGAAGTAAAATGTCTTTGCTAAATGAATGGGATAAGACCATTGAAATCGATTGGGGGAGGGGATATTTATTTTGTTATACAATATTAAACTTTTGATAAAACATTTTTTGCAAAAGTGAATTATGTTAAAATTCTCTACCATGAATATTTACAAGATCATTTCCCCCCCCCCCCCAATATGCACCAAGGAGAATTGTCGCTTTCACTTTAAAGATCTGATGGTTTGAGAATATGATTGTAATATTAACAAAATTGTCTCGTGTATCTTTATTTTTCATTTTATTATTCGTTGAAAATAATTATGCAATAGCATAAAGTATTAAAAAAAACTGTTTAAAAAATCTATTAAAAAAATATATCAAATTACTTCTACCACAAGTCATTTCGGTTTATTTGTAAACAAGTCAACCATTTTAAGCTTTTGTTAATTGTTGAAAAAGAAAAAGAAAATGATTTACTTTGTCACCTTTAGGAATTTAAGTGTCGAATAGAAAGTCATTTCTAGCTTTAAAATTCTTAGCAAATCATATTTATTTACAGTGAAAATTTTGGAGGCTACCCTCATCTGATAAATTAGAGGAAGAGGTTTGAAAAAAATAATAAAATTATAGTTTTATACCATTTTTTATTCTGTTAATATCAAATTATACTGTAATAATTAAATTAATTTTTTCAAATTGCTATTTAAAAGAAAAATATAATTTGGTTTAAAAAAATGATTCATGAAAAAAAATTATTTAAAAAGAACTCCAAGCAGTGCAGGATATCTAGAGCTAGTTTTGAATAATTAATTTTATCTGTTATTAAATTTGAAAAGGTTAAGTTTTAATTTCTCTTCAATGATCTTGATCACTCATTGTTCTTGGAAAATTGTTTTAGAACAACAAAAAATATGAATCCAGTTTGATGACAGTAGCGTTTTAAAATGTCGACATAATCTTATCATAAATGGTATTGCAAAGACTCTGATGTCAGGCATTTCTGACTTTCTGATTGTTAGATGGATAATAAATTTCATCTAGAAACTAATAATAAAATAGAAATAACTCCTTGTATCCTACAAAAAAACATTTTGAAGCCTTTGTCTGCCCCTGAATGTTGTCCCAATAAGGAAAATTAAAATAGAGACATTACCAACATCAACTTAGCAAGCCTCATTTTCAAAGTCATTTCTTAAAGTTGTAAATAAATAATTTATTATTGTTAGATTCGTTTTCATCCATTTTATTTTTCATTTTTGTTGCTTCTCACAAACCACTTCACAACAGGCTGAGAACAAACTTAGTGTTTCCTGGAATAGCCAAAATTTACGATTGTCCCTAGTGCAGTGCATCATTAACAAGCTATTGAGGAAGTTTTGTGTGACAGCGCCCATAGTTTTATTTCCTCTTAAATTGAATTACTGTAACATATACTGTCTGCTACTGAACTGCTGTTCGGTTTAATTATTGATACATCTGATTAATTTATTATTGTTACTAGCTGTCAGCCCGGTGTTTCCCGGTCATACAATAAGCTTAAACATATTTCAATTTATGCAAATTGCGTATTCTTATTGAATCAATCATTCATTGAATATTGTATATTACGAAAAATAATTTGCCCAGTGGACTAATTTACAAAAATTAATAAAGATAATGTCGTTCATCAAATTCCGCCTGTGTTTGTTTACAATATTACGTCAGCTGATATTTGGGCTTGACGATGAATGCCCTGGAAAAGTGACCTCTGACTTATGTTTTGTTTGTTTTAAAATATGCTAACAAAGAAATGATTTGCGGTGATTATAAATGGTACCTCTTCTTTTATTGTAAATTGAACTCATTAATAAGAAAAACTAAAATAAAATGGGTGATGTACACCAGGGCTCGAATAGGGATCATTCGAACTGTAATCGATCTACCACTAACCTATATCTCCAGATTATAATAAATCTGATTTTTAAGAACAAATGATTTGCTAAGATTTTATTATCTCCCTTGGCCGGTGTAACATAAAATATTCCCCTGTAAAAAGTCTTTTATTATCTATAAAAGAGAATATCTAAGAACACTGCCAGATATATAAATTGGGTTTGTGTGAAATTTGGAAAATAAAGGCTCAGCCGTTTCAGAACCTATGAGGAAGGAACACACACACAAAGTGACTTTTATTGAAGAGTAGCTAAAGACATACTAATTAGTATTAGTATTATGACAACAGAATATTCTTATTGTTTTTACGCTCGACTATATATCCGACAGTTAGACACAGTTAATCAACCGAGAAACACATCACACATCATATCAACAGATACACACTAGAGAGTCAAAACAATGAAAATAATTTTTTTTTTTTTTACATTCCATCCATCGTTTAGAATCCTCTGATACAGAATTTCATTAATCGTTATTCATGAGTAGCTTTTATTCTTTAAAAAATAATCTGAACTATTTTAACAATATCACTGGATGGATAGATAGACAGATAGATCGATAATAACTTTTAACCATATCATCTAACATATGTACCACTTTTATTGCAATTCTTTAAATTTAGTTCAATAATAAAAAAAAAACAAGATGATAAAATTTATGGCTCCGATCATCTTAAAGATATCAAATGTTATAAGTAATGATATAAAAATTATTACGAGTAAGATTTCTCATGTCGGAACCAAAGCTTTAAAAATTTATTGGGCCAGAGTTAGACCATATAAAATTTCAGGAGTCTGAGTTGAATTGATGTCTGACTCCACAGTTTTAGTATAAAAGCAAAGTGAACTCGGTAACTTCAATGGGACTTGAACTCTGGTTGCTGATTTTATAATCCAGTCAATATCCATTTTACCAATTGCACTTGACTAACCTGTGATATAAACTTTGTAAAATCTAAGTTTGTGGATCAATTAAATTGCTTTCAATCTCTGACATGAGAAAGCGTTTTTACAGCAGCCTCTTAGCCATTTTATTGCTTCGCCTGATCAAGTTGGAAATCTTCTTTTTTTTTTTTTTTTTCTGTTTTTCTTCTTTTTCTCTTTCTTGTTCTATTTTTCTTTCTTTACATAAAGACTTTAACTTTAAAAAGATTTTCTACCAACTGGTTCGGTCTAACTTCTTTTCTCCTTCTGTATTAAATGATCTCTAATTAAAAGACAATTCTTTAATTCTAAGATTCTTACATGTCTACACAATTAGACATTGTCTTTTACTGATTCCAAATAAATCCAATGAGATTTAATTTTATGAATTTCTTTAACTTTTGGAGATTTTGAATTATTCAGATTACTCTTCATTTCAGTCAAAGTAACCTCCAACCTTCTTTATGTGTGTCTTGTTAGACTCCAGAACATGTGGCACAACTGATAAAAGCAATAAGTTCTCTGGAGGTTGAAGGTTCACTTCTCACTATGGGCGATATTAAGAAAATAAATTACAAATTATTTCTACCCGGTCAATGCTGACAGAATAAAAACAAACTACCCCAATTTTTTTTTTTTTTTTTTTTTTTTTGCACAGTGATCACCACTTATCAAAGCGCGGAAGCCACTCAGGGATAAGGGTTATTGCAAGTACATTACGTTAGTGTGGAGATTTGATGAAGTGTTTACTTAAGGGGGTGGTTCATTAGGAATTTGTTAACATTGGACTTGAAGACATCCAAGTTGTAGTCCAGTGGGAAGCAGGCAGACGGAACAGAGTTCCACAGGCGTGCAGTTCTAAGAAAGAAGCTTTGTTCATGGATTGATTAAATAAAGTGTTCGATTCAAAATTCCGTATTGAATCTTGAGTTTGACAAGACGCATTTACATAAGATCAGAGTTCACATCAACACAAACGCGTGAATAACATCTAAGGTGAGAACAATAGCCTAAAAATTCCAAATAAAACAAATTCTTAATCCTCATCTCAAAAATTCAAAACATTACTAAGACTAAATGTTAATCAGTTGGAAGTGATTAACATTTCCGTTTGATATATTCATTTTTGTTAATTTTGATACGAAAAAAACTCTTGATTCCTTAAAAAATTACTGACTTTAATTCTATCCTCAAATCTAATACAATGTAAGTACAATCCGATAAATCACGATTTTCAAAAACATTTTTCACTTATTTCAAATCTTAAATTATTCCTACGTTTGTTTTACTGTTTTTCGTGTGCTATTATTGTATTACTAATATTTTTGCTTATGTAAATGCTATCTTTCTTTAAGGAAATTTGAATTGGACAATGGGGAGGGGGGTAACTGAATTAATTTTCGTTTATTAGGGTTGGTGGCATACTAACATGCACTTGTAGTAGTATAGAGAGACAAAATTAAACCAAACCGATTATTACTATGAGTTGTGTACATTGGTTCACAGTAAAAGTTATGTTATGAATAGTCATAGAAGCTTCATTATAAATGGCATTTCTGCCTTTATGATGTAAATTTGTTCACTGAACAATATTGGTTGTGAGAAAGTATGGAGATTTCGGTTTTTTCAATGGACCCTTTCCTGATATCACTGATAATAATATGCGATTACAATAAAAACATAATTTATTGACATAAATGAAACGGTTTAGGATTTCTTGACAGAATCTTAAATTGTAAACACTTATACTGGGGCATCCAGTAGTTTTTTTTGTTTTTTTTAATTAAAAATGAATTAAAAATACCACTTTATCAAATCTCTATATGCAGCTCAGACAAGCACTTGCCATGGAAGTAACGATAAAACAAAGACAGGCTCGCAACGTCTCTTCTGTGGGAGAGAGGTTACAGGGAAGAGAAAAAGGCATCACCCACTAAGCCACGAAGCCTTTTTTGTACTCTGTCAAGGCAGGATAGGCTGTTTTTAGCAGCTCCTGCCCAGATGTGGCGGCAGTACTCCATCCTTGGACATACTTGGCTTTTATATAGATAGAGAATTGCATCAGCAGTGACCTGCGGTAGAAGGATCCTACCATTTTTCCAGCGATCTTGGCAACTGACTTGATGTACATGTTCCATTTCAGGTCAGGAGTAAAGGTCAAACCCAGAAGCTTATCAAAACATGGAGCCTCCCCCTAGACGAGAGCCATCCATTTAAATTGATGGCAGATGGGGATCAGAGCGTTGATGATGTAAAGATAGGAGTTTGGTTTTAGATGTATTAAAAGTAACCAGCCACCTCTTCTCCCACTGTACCACATGCTTAAGATCAGAGAAGAGAGAATCAGAGAGAACTTTGTCATTTACGGCCTTTGATGTGTTGCCATAGAGGGTAGTGTCAGCAGCATAAATGTCAACGAATGATTTTAGTATGAGTTTTGGGAAATCATTGATGTAGATCAGGAAGAGAGTTGGGCTCAGGATGAACCCCTGAGGGACTCCAGCATTAATACTGTGGGCCTCTGATTTCTACCCATCAACCACTACTCTTATGAGCCTATCAGAAAGAAATGATTTAATGATTGAGAAAACATTTCCAGTTATACCGTGGCTGGAAATCTTGTGAAGTAGGCCCTTATGCTATACCTTGTCGAAGGCCTTTGATATGTCAAGAGCAATTGCCTTAGAAAGGAAGCCTTTTTCAAGAGATTCACTAATCCTATGAGATATAACCGTTAGCACATCTGCTGTAGATCTGGCAGAACAGAAACCATATTGCATGTCACTAAGAAAGTTATTTCTGCTGAGGTGGTTGACTACTTCTCTATTTAATATGGATTCCAGCAACTTACTCATGACATACAGGAGACTTATTGGTCTGTACTGAGAGGGAGATGACTTATCACCTGAATTCTTAAATACAGGGCATATTGATGAGGTTTTCCAGGGTGTTGGGAGGCACTTCTCCTTAAGGCAACACTTAAACAGTTTTGTAAGTATGGGGGCAAGTTGTTATTTCACCACGTTTTGGCCAACTTATCCTCTGGCCTTCTTCAGGTAATTAACTGTGACGGGATAGGAATGCTGAGTCTCTTACTGTATTCCAGGTAATTACTGCCTTCCATCGTTGTTGTCTTACCAGGCTTTGGCCAACTAATCATAATCTTAAAGGATTTCAATAAAAAAATATATATATTAGTTACAATTTATTTTAAAATTTACTTTGTCTAGCCTGGTTATTTGCTAATATGAAACATTTTTAGTAATCACCTACAAAATAAAATTTAAAAAATCAGCAAGGGGAATAACTAATTTTAAATTGAAGAATATAATAGGGCTTGTCTATCTTAAAAGTGTGCAAACAAAAGTTAGACTTCGCTGCATCCCGGACAACACCTGGTAGGTACAGCTAACAATTTATAATACTTTCTCTAGATCTTCCGTAACATTGGCATGGGCGCCCTCTACCACTGACCTTCCCTCATGTCGCGAGTAACCAAACCCCCGCCACTTCCCTCCCTAGTCCTCTCCCCTTCCTAGATAACTCTTCTATAAAAACTTAACTTAAGATTACTTAATGTAAAATGGCCGCTCAATAAAGTTGCTCTTTCACTAAGGTCTGTGTCGTCCGTATTCCGATAACTAACCCATGAACGTAACACGTCATGCAGCCTGTACAACCAACTTTGTCAACTACTTGCTGTAACGATGAAAAAAAAAATGTCCTTGCAAGGAGGCAGATCAATATTATAAGAAATTAATAGATTTTTCAGTTTTACTTTTATTTTATCTGATTTTAACTATTTTTGTTTATCTCCAAACAAGCCATATTCTCACTGAATCATAAGAGGCTACTCTAATAGGGACCAGATTTATAAAGGGGCAACTGCATAGCAAAATATTTGTTCACATTACATTTAAACTTTTGCATGTTGGTACGGTTGGGGGAGCAGGGAGGGAATTTCAAAGGCCAAGAATCCACCCCTTTGATTTCGAAATAACTTCTTGACCAAAAGTTTGATTTCGAAACCGAATTTCAACTTTGGATTGCCCATCCACTAGTCAGTTAAACACTTATTATATTCTGCGTTTTGGACAGACGCCAATTGAAATGGTTCTTTCTGTTTTCTCGTTTACTGATTATTTTTGTTTAAATTTTTGTGCGTTTAAACTAACAGATAATAAACAGTCTGGAATAAAACAAAAGACGTTCAGACATTATCATTAAAAACAAACAATTTTATCCCCCCTCTCTCTTTCTCTCACACACTCACTCACATACATACACACATACTCACATACATGCACTCACACACACGCACGTACATGCGCATGCGCGCGGACACACACGGGCACACACTCACAATTTCACTCCTGCTGAAAATTGTTTATTAGTTTGTTTTGACATATCAACCCATTTCAGATTATTTAATTCTGAAGCACACCATTCGTATACGATTAATTGAACATTAGTTGCTATTCTATCTGTAGTTGTGTGAATTGGGGATTCATACCCTTTCCAACCGTATCAGAGATTCGTTCATTTAGCGATAATTTGAGTAAAATAAAATCATAAGAAAAATAATCATGGCTTATTTTTTATGAATAAAAGAAAACTCCTGTTGAGTATTTCCATCAGATATATATTAACCGGCAATTTAAATAAAACATTTTGTGAAATATTATTTTAAGTATTTTAATTATTTGTCAAAACTCAAAACTTTAATTTAGTTTATGTAATTGTGAAATACGTGAACGAGCAGACATGTCCGAAAATACGAAACCACTAAACTAATCCTGACGATGATGACTTCATGCAGTTATTCAATCAATTCATACGATTTTTTTTAAGTTACAATTATTTTTTTTTAATGATTCTATTTTATTTAAAAACAAAATGTCCAGTTTTATTTTAATTCTCGTTTAATAAACGAATCTCTTCCAAAAGATTTCGGTAAAGAAAAGTTGGAAAATAAGACGCAAAAAATAGTCGTTTGTTGGTATTGTTGAACTATTAAAAACTTATTTCGTTTCATATATCCGGATTTCGCACTTTTATTTTCCCAAGTGACATCAACTTCGGGCGGCTAAATTTTCCATTTATCCTACGATTGTCAAGAAATGTATTTATTAAAAATTTCCTTGAAATATATTTTATAAAAATTGTACTGTTTTAGTCGGTGGGTCGACATAAGCTGATTTTGGAACAACACATAAAATGGGTGAAGTTTTAGCAACTTCAGATTAATTGATTACAGGACAATTTTTTGTGTGTGAAAAGTGATAACGTACATGAAATGCTTTTTCATATTAAAATAATTGGTTTTATGCTTGTTGAAAATGAGCAAAAGTTATAAGCAATGGCTCTAGTCAGTTAATATGCGTGATTGCCGACTCTTCTGTTATTAGCCGACTGAATGTTTTAGAAATAAGTTTAAAAGAATTGTTTTCATTCTAAAAAAGTTGTCAAATATGGAAGAGGAGAAGGAGTAATTACTCTTTTGCTGGATTGTATTTTTGCGAATGCCACAATGAGAATCTTTGTGAATGAGGCTTGGGTGGGGGTGGGGTAAATCTTTGTCATCCAACATTTCGCCACTTGTATCATAAGATTGGAATTCAACCAAATTGGACCCCCCCCCCCCAAATCAGCAGTTGAATCCGATTCTATGAAAATGTTAATTTTTTTGCAGAATAAAAGAACATAATTGTGCTGATCACAAAAATTGTCTCCTTTAGTCGTTTTTCAGCAAAAAGAAATTTAAATTTTATCATGAATAATAGATTAATCCATTCTCTCTCTCTCTCTCTCTCCCTCGGTGAATTAGTACACATTAATAACGAAGCCTATTATTCATAAAGACTTTAATAAGAAAGTGTGTGTCTTCCTATATTTTTTTATACTAAAATGAGTAACTCTGATTCATTTTTCTGTGTTTCATTTCAAAGGTTTTGTTATTTATGACCAAAACACAATACACCTGTAGTCGAACGTAGTTTGAGGCGGCAATCTTTGTAAGAGTCTTTTTTTTTTTTTACAAATCTATTTGAAATTCTCTTCAATACCATTGTTTTGGTTATTTGCTGAACGTTGCAGAAATGCTGGAGTAAAGTGTATTGAAGGAGACACACAAGATAGTGATCTTTTATTTTGTTCTAAATGGAGATGAAGCATCCTACTGGATACATACACTCTCATACGTTCCAACCGAGAGATCTTTTAAGATTCTGGCGGTCCCCTTAAGTGCAATTGTTTGAATATTTCTTGCACTTGTTTCATCGGGTATATTTGCTAGGTAATTTTTGAAATTCTTTTTCATGAGTCCAGTTGCTCCCATAAATAATTACTGAAATGAATAGTATATCTCTTATCTTCAAACAAAAGTGCTTTTAACTCTACCATTAATCTTAAATCAGAGTGAACTATACTCCTCCTCCACAAAAAAAAACTCCCTTAAGCCCGACTTCTAACCCTAGGTACGAGTGGCAAGCCCCATCCCCCCCCAAAAAAAATACCTTAACTTTACCACTAATCATAAGTTAAAGTTGCAACAAAACCTGTTTCCAAACTTTACATGCAAGTATGTAAAATGGGCATAAAACTAAATATTTATCATCAATCGACCAAAGTGCGTTCACTCTGAACAATTTCTGATGTGGCAGACGATCCTCCACCTATAATTGCTTCTCGCACGGATAATCATCTAAGATTGTAGATTGTTCGCTTCATCAGGCTTTCATCTTTACAGCCGTCGTCAATAGCCGTGCTATGGTGTAGCATATGGAAGTGCAACTGCTGCACTTAAGAGACTCCGATAAAAGAGCACATAAAGAAATCAAATTGTCTTTTCTAACCAAGAAACCAGGATGTCTTTTCTTATATACTAGTATGGGGGGGGGGGTACCTGACCTTGCCTGGTCGTAAAATAGGCTTAAATATATTTTAATTCATTCATATTTCGTATTTATTATTACAGAGCCAATTCTCCATTGAATATTATATTGTACCTAATATATAGTAGTGATTTCCAAAGTTTTAATAAAAATAATTGACTTGGGTACCATCAACTAGAATAAAACTCAAACATTTAGTGCTCTAGCCACGTTTCCTGCTGTTTGAACTATCGGCAGAAAGATAAGAAATATTTAAAATTAAACCACTTCAAATTATGTATTTATGCATGAAAGTAATAGAAATATGCTGACAAGTTGAAATGAACATTTTGCGTTTCAACTTGCCAAAATATGTCTGCACGCATTATTCATTCATCCAAACAAAGATTTTACTCGTTATAAACCATCCTTGGTGTAAGATTGTTATTTCCTGTTAATTTCAGTGTTATGTGACCAGTAGTTCAAGAGCTAATCGGTTAAATATTTTCACACACTCAAACATACATCTACTGTTTTATTTTTATAGATGAGTGACTCACTACAACACATGCAGCTGTGAACTTAGTAACGTAAATGAATTGGTTTCATACAATTTTTAAATAACTAGAAAAATAACTACAAGAACTCTAAAAATATTCACAAACCTTCCATGTTTTCCTATTGCTGCCCACCTCTGGAACACTGATCTGCTGTCCTACTTCCCAGTTGAATACAACATGGTAGCCCTCAAATCCAAGGTGTTTTAAAATTTATAATGATCGGTTAATTAGTTTAGTAATGAATCACATTTCTTAGCATTTTCACAGCATTTTGTGTTCTCGTATCTTGCTTGCAATTGTTAATAATCTTTTGGGAAATTCCAAGTGAATCTTTTAATCATTTTTTCGGAAACAGCAGTATACTAATTAAATAGTATATATATATATATATTATATATATATATATATATATATATATATATATATATATATATATATATATATATATATATACTAGCAAAAGTACCCGTCGTTGACTGGGTTCAAAAACAGCCTACAGAAAATGGACTCTGATTTATGAAAGTATGATAGGTTATGAAAAGGAAGGGTTGTAAAGAGAGAGCTTCGAATTTGGGGGTATCAAAACCAAAGCAAAATATGATGAAAGTAAAAATAAAATAGATAAACCCCATAATTTATTATGCCATACCTGTTCACACTGAAACACCTATCACAATATTCTGTGAATCTATATTAAAAAACCTTGCTAAACTTTGTGACATATTTCCATTCTATGGAGGTCAGGTGCGAACGAACACCCCATAATTTTATTATACCATATTTCTTAAAACTGAAAAATAATTATTAAAGTATACTTACGCAGATAGATATAAAAAGTCTTTATTAAACTTTGTGCCTATTTCCATTCTATAGAAGCCAGGTGCGAACGCAGACCCCACAATTTTATTATACCATCCCTATTTAAGTTAAAACATACTTACCAAAGTATTATTATGTACATCTATATCAAAAACACTTGTAAACGTTTTTTTTTTTTTTTTTAATTTTTTATTTCCATACTTTGTGGACCAGGCACGAACGCAGACTCCACAATTTTAATGAACCACTGTTCTGCCAGATCAAACATACCCATTTCTATTTCTCGATACATCTTCTATCATATGTAATCAATTTTTTAAAATAGTAAACCATATAGGAGCCTATTCGTGACCAGACACACACACACACACACACATTCAGCTTTATATATATATATATATAGTTTATATATATATACTAATCAGGTCATGTCATATGCTACTGGTACCATGTAACCCAATACTACCTGCCTCATGGCCGGGTCACCGGCGACTAACCTGGTACCCCCACCAGACTTGTTTGATGAGGAGTGTGGCTAATCTACCTGAAGGATTAAAAACAAGACCTTCCAAAAGGCGAATGAATCCTTTTTGGAGGGGGCAACGGCCAACTAGCACCGTGTGTGTTTGTGTGTGTGTTGGGGTGGAGAGGACTACTGTAAGCCGTGGTGAAGGCAACCTTTCTAGGAGAAGCAAATCTCTGATTTAAAAAACCATGAAGCGGGTGACCAGTACTTGCATTAAGCTGGTCTGCAGTTTAACTTGTTGCTGGCTATCTTGCTCTTGCTTGTTGCTGGATCTCAACATTTTGAACTGAGAGAGAGACTTAGCTGTCGTACAAAGCTAAGACTCTGTAACATCATCTGTGTATAGATACTCCCTCAGGCATTTGTCTGTAAAAGTGGTCCTGTGGCGATGGAAAAGTTGTGACGCGTGGAGGCTTGAAATGTTGGAAGCATGTAATAATTCATCTCAATGACCATCTTCAGTGTCATGCCTGCTTGAGCGGGTGAATTCACCGGTAGGACTTAAAAAAAAAGTCATTTTTGGGCTCATGGACTTTAAGTGTCTGAGGGAGTGGCACTCGTCTGACAGGACGTTGCAATCATCATATATATATAAGTTGAAAGAACTTCGATCATTACTAACCAGTAGAGTTATCACTGGTGACGAAGGGAAGAATCCATCAGGTGTATGTACACATTGTGTTGATGTATAAAAGTGAAAACCGGCCAGTTGTTGGAGATATGTGTTGCATGGAAAGATGAAATGATGAGAATGATATGATGAATGAGTAATGTGAGTCTTGGACTTAGTTCTGATGACCTCAGAGGAAGATTATAGTTGGACAATAAGTTAAATGTGAGCATAACAGGATACCTTGATGGTATGGTCACATTGAAAGAATGGATGGGAGTTCTTGGGTTAGTAGGTGTAGGACAGTTGAGGTAGCAGGTTCAATTCATAGGGGAAAACCAAAGAAAACATAAGAGAAAGTGATGAAAATGGACTTGAGAGAAAGGCGAATAAAGACATGTTCAAGGATCGGTTTGGAAGTCGATTTATTAAAGCCGTCCAATGCATGCCAACATGTAAAAAGGACTTTAAACCGAATTTGATGAGGAGGATGAGGAGGAAGGAAAAAATAATTATTTACATATGTATTTAAAACATCAGAAATAAAAAACCAAAAAAAAAACAGCAAATTAATCTACATGCGATTCATATGTGGAACATGTCTGATGTCAAGTGACCTAACAGTGATTGACATGCCTTTATAGCGTTGAAGTTTACACATTAATGTACAAAATCAAATGCATAAACACCTTTGTACGCATATCGTTTCATCGTACATCAAATCTGTTGCCAAGGCCGCTGGAAAAATGGTGGGATCTTTCTATCGATCCGGTAGATATCTCACTATTCTCTATCTATATAAGAGCCAGGTACGTCCAAGGATGGAATACTGTTGCCACATCTGGGCAGGAGCTGTTAGAAAGGACTTGGCCTGCCTTGATAGAGTTCAAAATAGACTTCGTAGCCTCATAGGAGATGTCCTTTTCTCTTCCTTGCAACCTTTATCTCACAGAAGAGATGTTGCGAGTTTGTCTCTGATGTATCGTTATTTTCATGGAAAGTGTTCGAATGAGCTTCAATCTATGGTCCCTCCTCGCCAAACTTTCACAAGAAACACTCGTCTAGCTGTAAACACTATCAATAATTCCCCCCACTCTTTATCTGTGCCTAAACCTAAACGTAGATTCCATGAACAAAGCTTTTTTCTGAGAACTGCACGCCTGTGGAATTGTCTTCCGTTTTCCTGCTTTCCGGCTGACTACAATATGGTTGTGTTCAAGTCTAACGTAAATAAGTTCTTGATGAGCCGTTCCATATAAGTTATCAACTTTACCAAATTTTCATTACTAATGATTACTATAATGTCCAATTTCTACTGTACACTCTTTAACCCTTATCCTTGAGTGGCCTCTTGGCCTTGATAATGTGGTGATGCCTATGTAAAAAAAAAAAAAAAAAATATTGTCTGCGCATACACTATCCTGAATAAAAACAAATAATGTTATTTTGACCAATCAGAAAACTTTGTGAATTTATTTATTTATTTATTTTTTTACACCGTGGTCACCACTTATCAAGGCCCGGAAGCCACTCAGGGATAAGAGTTATTGCAAGTACATTACGTTAGTGTGGAGATTTGATGAAGTGTTTACTTAAGGGGGGCGGTTCATTAGGAATTTGTTAACGTTGGACTTGAAGACATCCAAGTTGTAGTCAGGTGGAAGCAGGCAGATGGAACAGAGTTCCGCAGGCGTGCAGTTCTAAGAAATTTGAAATAGGTTTTTCTGGGAGCTATCCAAATCCTTCGAAAGTCAGATAATAATAAACCAGTGGAACCCAGTCGATCCAAATCTGCGGATCGGTGTCGCTGACACCCTACTATGGGTGCTCACTTCTGCAACGTTTCCTTCCACTCACACACGCAAACATTAACAAACACACAGGCACACACATACACACACACACTACTCATCGACGTTATCGGCTGTCACCCTGTTAAACCTTATTCATTGAAATATTCCCAAACCTTATCACCGAAATATCTTCTAATATGAAAAATAAAAGAACATTGACTCTTACAAACAACTTTCAATGAATTCTAATTTATTTTATTGAGCAGAGAAGTTTTGAATACGATTTTCTTGACCCCTGAAACCCACAGCTCTTAAATAATCGATCCAGACTTCCTCTAATGTCTAATCTAATGAACCCCCTTGTTTTTACAAGAACTCTAAAAATATTCATAAACATTCTATGTTTTCTTATTGCTGTAAACCTTTCATTTTAAACGCATATATAAATTATTTCTTAACTCATTATTTTGTTTTGTTTACTTGTTTTCTTACATTTGATTATAAAACCTGAAAACTTTTTCACTGAAAATATTTCTCTGAATCCGGTTCATCCTTAAAATATCTCCCTCCTTATAAAACACCCTACAGTAAAATCTCACTAAAACTGGTGATCAAAATCCCATAACTGGTAATCTTCGTCATCATAACCCCCCCCCCCGCAACCATATTACAACAACATGTAATAATGTAATGGTTAACAAATATCTTAATGATTACCATAATTTATTCTCGTCAAAATGTGACCAGTTTTTTAAACTCTTTTAATTGATGTGTTAATATTAACCTTTCTACTTCTATAAATATTCCCAAACGATTGTTCCAACGTTATAACTGATGACGTCTATTTACTCATCAATGTCCTGGCTTGACCAGTTTCCATGGAAACTAAATGCAAAACCTTATATCAAAATACCGAGCTTGTGATAAATTGTAATTGCAAATTTCAAAGCTGCATGGAAGCAGCCACGAGATGCAAGCTTAATTGGCGTTATTAGCTGCACTTGTAAACAGACTGATTCATTTTTTTTTTTTTTTTCAAGAACAAAACTTTAAATAGCAATTCTTTGCAATTTTTTATACATTTTTTTTCCTCTTTTATTTATTAACTTAAAAATTTTTTTTTTTTATTATCACTTCACCTCAAACAAAGAAAAAGTCACATAGTCGTGAGGAGCTACTATTTAGGACCAGATTTGCAGGGATACTATTTAGGGAGTTGGGCAGCGAGATGTCTGTTTACATTACACTTGAATTTCTGCATGTCAGTACAGTCAAGGAAGCAGGATACCAGGAGAGAATTCAAAAGTGTAACAGTTTAAGTGGAAAAAACTATTTGAGTAGAAGACTTTATTGCATCTAGGGATCTCTTCAGTGTAGGGGTGGGATTTTGCTGCTTGTCAGGTTTGTCGAGGTGGTACTATTGCTTTGGATTCGTCAGAGCACTTATTGAAAACAGGCACAACGATGCCACGTTTCGGCGATGGGAAAGAGGTTGGAGTTAGTTAATAGTTCAGGATTTATTAGGTTGACGACTCTTTTTTGAACCCTGTCTACAAGCGAGAGACTAGTGGCAGATACACCAGCCCAGATACGGCAACAATACTTCATGTATGGCCAAACCGTGGCCTTGTAGAGATACAGGATAGTCTTAGGTGTGAGTAGCCTTTTAGCATGGGAGAGAGAGCCCACCTTTCTTGCAGCAGCCTTGGCAATTGTCTCAATGTATTTGTTCCAATTAGTATGGGTAAAATGAATTCCTGGAACAGTTTGCCACCTTACAAATATTAAAATCAACACATAATGCTACTAAACCATATGTCTTGAATCCTTATTCCAATTTTGATCAAAATCCAGTATGTGACTGATTATAATGAAAGCTCAAGCTTAAGGGGTTTTAAAAAGGAATTGAAATTATGCAAATTGGCAAGTGTGCTCAGGCTTGTGTCTGAAGAAAAAAGGACACCACTTGGTTGGGGAGAAACAAAGTTGGCGCCAAAATAGATAAATGTGTAAAGTGTAGGCGATAATGGAGTCCATGGCTGAGGCCAATATGCGATCGGAAGAAAGAATATGAATCAAAAATGGACTATAACAAATGGCTGTCTACGGCCAGCGTGTAGTGGAGCAAAAGCAAGAGACTTTAAGCGGTGTTAAGACGGGGAGAAAGAAAAGCAGTGATAAACGAAAGTGTGTTTTTAAAAACAAAACAGAGTTGGATTTATTTATTGTTTTTGTTCATTTTCGATGGTGCAGGACGGCGAGGGGGTTTAAGAAAGGTGTGAACTGTTAACGAACACGGTTTGTACATAATGGCTACGTTACATATGTGCAGAAATTGATGTATAAGAATTCTTCATTTATTTAGATTAAAAGCAACAATAAATGCATCCTGATAAGTTGTACGAAAAAAGAAAAAGTAGTGCAACGCCGAATCTGTGCATCTCATGATTATCAGGCAAAACATGTCAATAACTAAATTGCGTAATCAAATTATAATTACTTAAAAAAAAAGATTAAAAATGATGTAAATAATATAAAGTTAATGTAGCTTCACAAAAGATGGAAATATTTGTTGTCTTTAAAATAATTGACGTGAAACCAATTTTGACTGTTTTATTTTCCTTTTATATTTAGTTGCCTCATGAAAACCGGACATTTGTATTTTTTTCCTTCTTTTTAACAAAATATTTTTTTTATTTGAATAATTCATTTTTGAGCTGGAAAAGTTTATAACTATCTTTTTTGTGTTTAATTCATATTTTATTTAACCTTGAAAATTATCTTGCAGATATTATCAATTAAAATAAACATTTCTTGTGCAACTCTAAACCATTGTGTGTGTGTGTGTGTGTGTGTGTGTGTGTGTGTGTGTGTGTGTGTGTGTGTGTGTGTGTATGTGTGTGTATGTGTGTGTACATGCACACACCTTTACCACAAGATGATGTTACAGCTGTAAGGATTTGTCACTTGTTTTTAGTTATGCACTGTGAAAATTGACTTCTGGCCCAACAACACACAAGATGATAAATTTTCTTATTATAATTCGGTGGCTGATTGCGTTTACCAAAATAAATTTGGTATCATTGTTTATTTTTTGTAAAGATCTACGTGCTCACAGTAAAAGATTTTAAATATAATGAAAATAAATCTTTAGTTTTGCATCGTTACTATAACACATCTATGCTTCCAAATTTGTTTTTGAGATGAAACAAACATGACCACCACTTAATCATGTCACAAAAATTTTGACATTTTTTGAAAGTGGGGTGTGTATGTTTTTTGTTTGTTTTTTTCTTTCTTCCAGTTAGACAATCTTCACCAAGTTGAAAAGTCATAAATTTGCTCTGATCCCTTGACTCCTTAACTCTGTTTAGAACGGAGGCAATATTTGTTTTTTCTTAACCTTGGAAATTATCTTGTACATGTTATCATTCAACAAACATTTCTTGTGCAACTCGAAACCAAATGTGTTTGTTTTCTTTATGCATACACATCTTTTAAAATGTTTTCTTGGCCTCCATGTTTTTTTCTTCAACATACTGAAAATGAATTTGCCTTGCAAGATGTTCTCAGACAGCTGGGATTAAAAAAAATGTCTGACGTCTATTTGTTTTTGATAATGGCCTAAACTGTACATCATTCTAGAATTTTGATTATTTAATCTTTGTACATTGGATGCATATCTTAATATTGTTGATATTATAATGGAGATTTAGTGTCTGTAATCAAAACTATATAATTTCGCAAAAATGTATTTTTATTCCAAAATAGATAATCAGAATTTCTTATTTTAATGTTAATACTGCAGTTCCTATGAAGATGCAAAGTTAAATTTCATTCAAAGTCAACTCTCGTTCATAACTCAGGTTTATATATTTAGTTAAATTTTATTTTATAAGAAAGGGGTGAAATTTAGACATCTTCAATTTTTGTTAAATTCTAACAATGGACTTAAACATCTATTAATAACGATTCCTAAATTTTAGGGCTTTTTTTTTTTTTAATTATCTTAGAAGGGTTTTAGGGGGCGTAATATGGGCACAACCTCCAATCCAAATATTTCAGATTTGCATTAGCCATTAAAAATCAATCCAGCAAGATTTTTTGAATTGCAGTTTCTGTTACCATTTTGTTTTATTTCTTATTTTGAAGTGATTATCAAGACTTCAAAGATGTAAAGAGACATCGTAGCCATTTTTTCTTGTTCCCTGGTAGTGCTCAATGTTACTTGTTTTTCAAACCAAATAAACATTTTACATTAAATAAAAACGCTAAAAAGTTATCCAGTTAGGTGGAAAAGTAATTTATCTAGCCTTTGATAAAATTTATTTGTTATATATTTGTTTTTTTGACAACTTTTTTGTACCTCTTTGGATTGTAATACAAACCCAATTTTGGTATATTTAAGTCTAAGAAAATGTGTAAGTCACACTTTCAGAGATAACGTCACTTCGATTCAGCATAAACACTAAATTTTCCCAGATTTCATTTATTCGTTTGATTCTTTTGGTAACAAGTAAGCAATACACAAAATTTCAGTTTGGTGTAAGCAATGTTTCTATGGCATAACTTTGGGAATTCTTGATAAAATATGGAGAAGTATGACCCAGGAAAATCTTTAGCTCATTCTTACATTGTCAGAGATATGCAATCACACAAGAAGGTGGGTTCCCTCTATCGTGCTAGAAGAGTACTCACACCTGAGAGTATCCTGTGCTTCTATAAAGCCACCATTCTCCCATGCATGGAGTATTGTTGCCACATCTGGGCTGGTGCATCTGCCACTAGTCTCTCCCTCTTGGATAGGATCCAACAAAGTGTCTGCAATCTAATACGTCCCAATTTGTCAACTGTTCCAACCCCTTTCACATTGCCATAATGTTGCATCTCTGTGCCGGTTTTACAAGTATTTTAATGGAATGTGCTCTGATGAACTCATTGCCCTTGTGTCCCTTTGGTGTACATATCCCCAACAAATCCGCTTAGCAACAAAATCACACCCCTTCACTCTTGAGCTCACTAAATGGCAGAAAGCTTTCTACTCTAATAGTTTCTTCCCTTGAACAGGTAGACTTTGGAATTCACTTCCTGCTACCTGCTTCCTTGACTGTACTGATATGCAGAATTTTTAAATGTAATATAAACGAACATCTTGTTGATATTTCCTACGCATGGTCCCAAGTGGCGATATGCTTTGTTAGTGGTGAGTGTAAGTAAAAAAACAAAACAAAGAAAATTGTTTTTAAGATTTGAATAAATCATCTTTATTTTATTTTTCCTTTTATAGTTTTCTTGGCCTTTTTTTTTCTACTTCCTTTTTTTATTGACTGCTTCCATTCTTTGCCAGTGTCCTTTTTTTCTCCTCCTTCTACCTGTTTTTCATTTCCTCCTCCTCCTCCTCCTCCTCCTCCTCCTCCTCCGTTTTCCTCTTTGTTTTTCTTCTTGCCATAAGTTCATCTAACATTACAAAAAATGTTTGCATCAACCTGTACTTATTTTCCCCAAAGAAAATTTTTGAATTTATTTTTATTTCTAACTCACCATTTCAAGAATTATTGACACAACACTGGCACAATCAAGAACTTTTTATTTTCAACTAAGTTTCATTTCAATTCAATTCTTTTTCATATCACTCTTTTCTTTTACTTGAAATACCCTCCTCATCTTCTCTCTCTTAAACCATTACTCAGCCAGTTTGAAATTTTCAGTCAAAACGCAACTGATTTTATTTTTTTTTAAATTTACCTTTTTTTTTTCATATAGATACATCTAAGCATTTTTGAAAAAGGCTTCGCCTATCAGTCAGTTTAAAATAAGACGTGCCTATTCGTTTCTAAAAGCGGTTTCGTCTGTTGGTCAGTCGATTTGAAGTGCCATTTCCATTGCTAAATTTAAGAATATCCGTTCTCGTCTTTTTTTTTTTTTTTTTTTTTTCTTTTTTTTCTGTATTTTTCAATAGTTTTATAATAGCTTCGCCTTCTTTCGCTACTTCGTGCAGCCACACAGACATTCCATAACAACCTCGCGGCTGCTCTTTTGGTTCGAGATTAAGTTTTTGACTTTCTTTCAAATACGAAAATCAAATATAGCTAAGAGGCTGTGTGCACTGGTGCATGTGTTAAATGTATCAACGTAACCTTTTTGCTCCGATAATACCTATTTATAGTTGTTAAATCGGAATTTCTCTTGAAAACCATGTTCGTAAAGGTTACACACACACACACACACACACACACACACACACACACACACACACACACACACACACACACACAAGCCCTTAAAAATATTCTTCATATCTCTTTAATTTACTACAATTATATTAGGTCGATGGATACTGTTGTGTCTATAGAATAGTTCATATTCGATTGGATCTCATTCCAAATACACGCTCATTTGAAAAGTTATAAATCCACAATTTTACACTATCCCCCCCCCCAAGGCTATGTAAAAAATAATTGTTGATTTCATATGAATCTGATGATTCCGTTGTTGGCATTGGTTTCCTTGATATCTTTTTTATTAGAATTCTTTCTAGAAAGATATTGAATACTTACAGGTGAAACCACGTGAAGATGGCTAACATCCTAAGTAAAAGTGTTTCTGTGGAATTAACAGGATTTAAACTTGGCACACCCAGGTGTCAGTCTGTGCCACTAACCACTTAGCCATCATCATTCTGTTGTAAATAGTAAGGCATGTTCAGCGAATCGTTTACAGTAGATATTGTTCCAGTTTTGAATACGAATAGAATAGGTGTTTGCTCAGCACCCCACATTTGGCACAAGGTTGTTTCTATGGCGAGAATATTTTTCAATGGTCAAAGATAAATGTCGAGATGATTGCAATACCCATCCCTTGTGTATCCTCATTACAAATATTATGCAACTTTAGGCGTTCATTGATTGAGATTGTCGGACTGACTTCCTCATCTTGGTTGTTATTGTGACAATAACAACCAAGATGAGGAAGTCAGTCCGACAATCTCAATCAATGAAAACAACTCATCTCAAAAATGCAGACAATTAACTTTAGGCGTTGTTGGCATCCAAAATGGTTAAATAAAAAGGAGACAGATTTTTTACTCAAGAATCAGTTTTGTTTTAGACGCCATGTTGTTCGCGTGCATTTTGATGGGTGTTGTTTACTTGTTGTGTTTCTATTTAATTGCCTCCCCACGAGGGCAGAGTTAGACACAAGGTTGCTTTTTATTGGAAAAATCCGGCTCCTCAAAAAGGGGCACTCTGGAGAGGAACAAAAATAAAAATTGTCTGTCATGAAGGATTTCTTCTCCACTGACCAAGGACAAAAAAGGTGTAGTATAGCATCAAAACAGATACTACACTATGTTTGCAGAAGGAATTAACACTGCTACTGCTGATATTACGAGCGTATGCCATTACTTTTGTTGGCAAAAGGAGATTAGTACTGTTACTATAAACATATCTAAACATTCCTGGTTCATTCTCGGGTTTTCAATATCATAACCAGACACACGTCCTACAGTACTGTGATGAATTCGCACCACTTCAGAGCTAATGTCATGGATAACAAAGATTAACTATTTCTCATCAAATCTATCTGTATAAAAGCCAAGTACGTCCAAGGATGGAGTACTGCCGCCACATCTGGGCAGGAGCTGCTAAAAACAGCCTATCCTGCCTCGACAGAGTACAAAATAGACTTCATGGTTTAGTGGGGGATGCCCTTTTCTCTTCCCTGCAACCTCTCTCCCACAGAAGAGACGTTGTGAGCCTGTCTTTGTTTTATCGTTATTTCCATGGCAGGTGCTCGTCTGAGCTCCAATCCCTCGTCCCCCCTCGCCAATCTTTTGCAAGAAACGCCCGTCTGGCTGAAACTACTGTCAATAATTTTCCCCACTCTTTATCTGTGCCTAAATCCAAACGTAGATTCCATGAGCAAAGCTTCTTTCTTAGAACTGCACGCCAGTGGAACTCTCTGCCGCTTGCCTGTTTCCCACCTGACTACAACTTGGACGTCTTCAAGTCCAACATAAACAAACTCCTGACAAACCGCCCCCTTAAGTAAGACACTCTATCTAAACACCCAATACTAATGATTACTACAATACTATCTCATGGATTACTGCACACGCAATAACCCTTATCCCTGAGTGGCCTTCGGGCCTTGATAAGTGGTGAACGCCATGTAAAAAAAAAAAAGAAAAAAAAGCGTTTATGTATGTCGCCATATAGAAAAACTGATTAATGCTTGATTGCAGTTGACTTTCATGCCAAGAAAATTTGTTTCAATAGCGGTATTCACTAGATTCTACCATTGTTTAATGAAAGAAATAATTATTACTTCCACCAAGGAGAATACGTCTGTGGAACACTGTTCCACTGTCCTGCTTACCAGTTGAACCATTTATTGTCATTGCTCTGAGAAAATTTAATTCTGATTGAATTTTAACTATAGCCACAAAGTAGACATTTTCTATTTTAAAAAAAAAAAAAAATGCACATTGAAAAATAAAAATCACTCATTTAAATATTGCCACTATTTATTTATTTATTTATTTATTTATTTATTTATTTATTTATAATTTATTTAAAATTGTTGCTCCATTTAAAGAAATTTCTGAATAATTGCCATATTTATCAATCACCTTATTGTGGTTCTTATTTTGTATGTAAAACACATCTATATTATCTTATAAAATTCACATCACTTCCAGTAAAAGACTCCAAGTTGCACGATGCTTGGCTTGTTATGGGAATGGCCCTGGTTCTGACCTTCCGATAGCTTCAAACTGTTTACCAACTTGTGGCCTTTTAGATTTAATTCATTAATGACTTAGTCATTCAGAAAAGTCTTGTCAAAGTGAAAAACAAACCAAAATTAAATCTGGGTTTTAAGAATTGCAATCATTTGCCATGTTGCAATTGCACGCATGTATTGCCATTTTAACATTTGCCGATTAATGTCAAAGTGTTTGTGTAATTTAAGATCCTGTTTGGGGTTGTTTTTTTTTTTATCAAACTCTTGGAGCAATCTATTAGCTGAAATCGAGAATACACTGAGGGTGTGTTCACTGGTAAGATTTGAGGATGTAAAGTCAGGAGTTCAAACCTTCCATTATGACACATGAAATTTAAAAATAATCTGACTACAACTTCTGCAAATAAAACAAAAATTATAATTTTTTTGCTAAAAGATATGTCTTGAATAACATTATCTTCATTTCATTATCCTTTGTTTCATCGACATCATACACTTAGCACCAAATTACCCAGCTTGAGTACTGCTGAGTTGTATTGTAGTTGTGTCAGAAGCATCATGTTCTATGGATGCTGGGCTCTCACCCAGTCAGTCCTATCTTTTTCGACTGCAGTACAATGACAGATCCATAATTAAAAGAATCTGCAATGTGAAATCTGACCGAATCTAGCGCACGAATCATTTCTACTCTTATGATCTTGTAGAGTATTGTCACATTTGGGCTGCTGCTCATCCTAACCTCAACCATTGGTTTTTCTCTCTTAAACAAGGTGAAAAACAGTATTGCTATAATATGCCCGCATTGTCTACCATGCTCTAGCTTCTGTTCCATCACCATGTTGCGTCCCTGTGCTTGCTTTCCTGACAATCTGTTTCTTGTACCTACCTCAACATAAATACCTCCAACAAACTGGACTAGCAGCAAAATCCCACCCCTTCAATATAAACGTGCCTAATACTCTAGAAAACTTTCTACTTTAATATTTTTTTCTCCTCAGACCAGTTGCCTTTTGAATTCCGTCCCTGCTGCCTGTTACCCTAACTGTACTAACATGCAGAAATTTAAATGTAATATGAATAAACGTCTTCCTGCACAACTCTCTACCTGAAATGTTCTCTTTAAATTTGTCCCTCAATCATAATAGCCTCTTACATCTTCAGATATTCAAATTTTTTCTTTATTTTTTTTCTGTTCTAAACTTATAAACCCTTTTTATGTTATTGTAGTGTCATATTGAGTAATTTGTTCCTTACAGAATCTCTGGAGCACCAAGGCTAAGTTGGTGGTGCCTGCAGCCTCTCAAGGCTTAGTTAACGGTGCCCACAGCCTCCCAAGACTTAGTTGGTGGTGCCCACAGCCTCCCAAGACTTAGTTAACGGTGCCCACAGCCTCCCAAGACTTAGTTGGTGGTGCCCACAGCCTCCCAAGGCTTAGTTGGTGGTGCCCACAGCCTCCCAAGACTTAGTTGGTGGTGCCCACAGCCTCCCAAGACTTAGTTGGTGGTGCCCGCAGCCTCCCAAGACTTAGTTGGTGGTGCCCACAGCCCGCCAAACAATCTGAAGCAATAATCTTTGTAAAGTCACTGAAGACCCATACCAATTAATTTCTTCTCACATCTCTTGTAGTTCAATGTTGGATCTAATGGATTTTGATACGCTTTCATAAAGTGAGCTGTTTGATCCCCCCTCCCCCACTCCGAACAATATGATTTGATCGAAAGTGTTTTGTTGATTTTTACAAATTTGGTGATCTTAAATAATGAGATTTTGTTGTTGTTGTTGGGGGAGGGGGTTATTGAATATGAATGTTTGATATTTGTGATAGTATCTGCTTTGCTGAATTCTGTTCAGTATGTTTTTCTCATTTATTGGTGTGAGCATGACTGACACAATGGATATGGATGTTGACTATGGAATTGGCTAAACATAATTTTGACTCGAATCAGATGCACGTTCACTGTTGGAAAAGACATAACTCCAACTCTCCCTCCAAGCTATGGATAAAATGGAAACTTTTGTTCAATAAATCGTTTACAATGAATATTATGTTTTCGTATTAAATCACGCAAAAGTGTTCATGTGTTATAACTAATCTTTATCTGTTTAGCAATTCTTCCTGATAAGAAACTTGCTTATAGATGTAAGGATTTGTTGACTGGAGGAAAAAAATCTGACTTGAAAAATTTATTTAAAAAAAAAAGAATCCTGACTCTAATTTCCATAGAATCTTAACTTATGAATCCGACTCCCACTTCAGAAATGAGTCGACTGTAAAAAAAAAAAAAAAAAAAAAAAATTACAAGTCAATGTTTAAACTCCCACTAACTCCTAACACCTTATAAAATTCTTGACTCAAACTTAGGATGAAAAGAGCATCCGACTCTAATTCAACAAATCAAAAACAAATTATTTCTCTACTCTTGTAAACATTACTGATACCTCCCTCCATACTCTCAACTGTTAAACTCTATTTTCTAACCAGAGTTTTTTTTTATTTTATTTTATTTTATTATTTTTTTTGCTGAGTGCACTAGCTTTTACTTGATCTGCTATTCTTGGCGGTAACCAAGTGATAATCAATGCGGATTTACGAGTCTGCGTTCACAACTGAAGGTTCTGTCGAGGTTACATTGATCAAATATGAGTTTCTTATTTACATTTTACTACTCACCTTTTGATTCAGTTATTACACCGCTGCCCTAATCAACTGCCACAGAATTAATCCAACAGTTGATTAAAAATAGAATGCTTAATACAACAAACTTGTCATTGGAACAGATGATATATTTTTGGTTGATTACTAGCTGAAAGCACTCGTTAATAGATTAATACGTTTTCTTTATTAATTACTCGATTATGTTGATAACCTAAATGTATTTAAATGAATGGTTGGGAGACTTGACCTATGTGGGCAAGTGACCTACACAAACTGAAGGACGTTTAATCAGAATCGGAAAAATCGGAAGATTTGGTAGTATTGGAATCTGAAAAATTGATGCCTATTTTCCGATGCCAAAAACGATTCTTTTATCTTTTTTTATTTGATTTTGTTTAAAATAAAATCTTCCATCGCTGGTAATAATGGTAAAGTAATAAATATTTATTGATTTGAAATTATTAGTTAAACTAAAATCGATAGACGTTTAGGAATATCTGCATATTTAACATGCGTTTTTATGAAAATCTGAGAAAATAACAATCTTATAGTTAAATAATTAGAGATTTATAAAGGATCGGAATCAGTAATTGTATCAGAATCAAGAATTTAGCATGGAATCTGTAATTGTGTCGGTATCGGGAAAAATATTGGAGTTGTCCCATCACTAGAATTCAACCATCACTGCGCACACTGCATCCTTTGTGTTCATTTATCTTCAACAGTACAGTTAATGCTTGCTGCAAGATCCACTCCTTCCAAAAATCTCTTTGCCAGACGCTTTTGTTGGTTCAGTCACTCATTGACACCCAGGTGGCTTCATTCATAAAGTCTTCAACCCAACACCATCACCAAGCTCTGAGAACCGTTGCAGTGGTCAACTCTAAACTTGGCTCAGGACAGTGAAGCCGGATGCTGAACTGATTCAGGGCTCACACCTTTACCTCACCTCGTGACAGAAGCAAATTCAGATTGCCGTGTTTCCAACATGGAGAGAATTTGTTTGCGACATGGATAGAATTTGTTTGCGACATGGATAGAATTTGTTTGCGACATGGATAGAATTTGTTTGCAACATGGAGAGAATTTGTTGGTGACATGGAGAGAATTTGTTGGAAAGAACCAGCTTAACTGACTCAGAGTGAATGCCACAACCATGACTATATCTAAGTGGATAAATGTTTGGAGGGTTACGTTTAGATATTCTAATTTAGCTGAGGTGTTTTGTATGTGCGGCCATTTTCAGTAAAAATGTTTTACTGGTTTATAATTAAATGTGAAAAAAAAAATGTTATACAATAAACACAATCAAAATAACGAGTTCAGAAGGCATAAATTCACAAAAAAGATATTTAAAAAAAAGATATTTTAAATATGATTAAAATATGGAAGTTTACAGCAATAGGAAAAACAAAATGTTTGTCAATATTTTTTTGTAAAACAAGGAGGATTCTTTAGCTGAGATTTTGAAGAAGTCGGTTGATAACTTAAGAATTACATGAATTACACGGATCTGAAAATCAAAATCAAAACTTCTTCACTCAATTATACAAATTATATTTGATTGAAAGTTGCTAATAAGAGTCAATGTTCGTTTGTTTTCATTGTAGAAAAATGTTCAGTGAGAAAAGTTAGGAATATTTTAAGTTTTTACATTGGTTTTTGATGAGCATATTATAATGAAAGAGTTAATGAGTTGTTTGTTCGTTTACCAATCATTTTTTCAAAACAAAACTTAAGTATAATTATGGATCCATTTTGTATGTCACTCCTGAATACATAAAAGATGGATGTTCTTTTGGGGTAGCTACTTGCTATGTATTTGTATATGTATTTATAATAATAATAATATATGTAAACTAATATAACACCTCAAATATAAACAAAAATATAAACAGACCTAGCTAAGCATACCCAGGTTAAAACAAGACCACCTTTAATAAATGAAGAAAGATAACTCCTTTCCAAAAATAAAGAGGTGAATTACAAGTCTAATGAACATTTGTTTAATAAAAGCACAGCCACTGGCTGCTGAAAACAGGAGCAGGAATAACAAAGAATCTGATTGAGTTAACTAGCAAACTTGATAATGTGTGTATATATATAGATATAAAAAAAAAGATGCAATGACATTAATTCTATGCATTATCCTGATGAGTCCTCATGAGAATGAAACACAGAAAATTCTATACAGCTTTATTGCCATATGTATTTACATTACTTATCTATTCTGCTTGTTCTTTCCTTAGTTAAACCATACATTATGCTTTGAAAAAAAAATACAGTTTTTGAAGGCTAAACTGCTTTTAAAAGACCCAATTTATGAAATATAGCTTATATATATTTCTCATTTTGTGGCATTTCCGCTAGTTTTATATTTATATATATATATATATATATATATATATATATATATATATATATAATTTTAATTTGATTTTTGTATCTTTTTACTTTTATCTTTATTTTAAATCCACACTTAAAATATCGGATTTGAACTTTTTAAAATTTCAACTATCTTGATTTTATCAAGGATATTTCGCTAGTTGGAATATTCATTTTAAACGATTGGCTTTTACTTTATAAAACAGAACGTCTTTGTTTTTTACACCACCAAAAAAGGAGTCAGAGTAAATCTATAATTCTCCATTCCCAAAGGATTATTACCAATTACTCTGGATGCTATATCGAAAAGAATTGGAATTTACCTTAAATGTGGATTTCTTCAACCAATTCGGAATCTAACAACATCATCCCATTCTAATCAAGGTTTACTACTCCATTCGGATACCAAAATTTCATATCCTTTGTTTGTTTCAACCCTTATTTTCTTTCTCTATGTCCCTTAAAAAGATTTAATCGTTAATATATTGTCTATGTATGTGCTGAATAGCAAAATTATATCAAACCAGATTTAATATTTTGCTAATGACCTTCCTCTGAGGAGATGAGCCTACATCGAAACTCCATGGATTGAGGAAATTACTTTGAATTGTATTCTTTGTTTCAAATAATAATTTTTTGTTTTGAAAAATTATATTTTTCTGAATGAAATTTAAATATAAAAACTGTAAATTTTATTTTGCTCTATCTAGTATATTGAGTAATTCTTATTTGGCTGGGATTGTCTTATATAAAAATATTACCCCCCCCCATATTTTATAAGACTTGATATCACAAGATTCAATAATCTGTGATCCAATTAATCTCATTATTCTGATATATAATTCTGTAGGCACATATTTCCAAATTTCTGAATCAAAAAGGAAAGAAAGAAACATACATGCACATAGTAAATTGCCTTATGCCAATTTATTATTTTTTAATTTGTAGTTCCTTGTTTGAAAATATATTAAATTTCAAACGTTTGGTCCAATATATATATATATATATATATATATATATATATATAGCGAGAGAGAGCGAGAGAGAGATTTTTACTGGAGTGCAAATTAGTCTTACTTTCCTCTCAACTCCTCTTTTCTTTCTCTCTGTTTCCCATCCTTCTGCATTCCCAACACTCTAGCTCTTTCTCTCCTTCTCAACACAACCCCCTCTCCCTTTCTCGATCACCTCTACTGCTACTCCACTTCCTCTCTCTCAGTACACCTATACTTTCGCAGCTAATTATCTAATTGTGAAAAAATATCAATTCCTTTTATCGAGCTTTCAATTTTATTCCTTTTAACCGTTACGATTATTATTATCATTATTGCAATGGTGGTGGTGGTGGTAGTTGTAGCAGTAGTAGTAGTAGTAGTAGTAGTAGAGAAAAAGGAAAATGTTTTGTTTTTATATGTATCTCGTTTCCGTTTGCTTAACGGAATGCACATTTATAGTCCGGATGATAAGGTATTGATTCTGGATACGCATCCCTCCCGTCACCCCCCCCCCACGTAAATGCAACTCTCTGCCTATAAAAAAAAAAGTTATTATTAGAACATTCAATATTTGTGAATTGTCTTCTCTTTGAAAAGATAACCTCTTCATTGATACTTGTTTATTGATTGAAAACTTTGATGATTCAAGACGGATTTAATACTTTCATTCGACCACAATCTGCGAGAAGTGTTTGCAAATGTTGATAAATTTTTCTTGAAACCATGTCAACAGTCTGATCACATTTGACACAGAGAACCAACTTCCTTCCAGAATAAAGAACAACGCTTACTTAAATGATGAAATGAAAGAAAATTCAATTATTTTACTATTGATGTTCATAACTAATAAAGTGATTTTTCGTTTGTGAGGGTAAAATATCTATTTACTTGCCTCCCCACGAGGGCAGTTAGACACAAGGGTAGTTTTTTAATGTAGGGAAAACACCCAAAACAAAAAAGGACATGCGGATTAGGAGAAAAATCAAAATTAACTCAGTTTAGAGTGATTTTTTCCTTCACTGATTGAGGACTAAAAAGATTAAGTGTAATATCAGAACATATACTACACTTTGTTTTTTGGTAAAATCTAGAAATATACACTCTTCAATTATGCTGATTATTGATCAACTCTGTATTGAAGTATAGTCACATACTTCGATCAGACTTGAAATAATAATGCTAGAAAATTATTTTTATAAGAAAAACACAATACTAAATAAACCGAACTCCAACCGACAACTGAGGTGTGGAGAGACAAGGGAATTGATACCAAAACTAAAATTGCCAACCTTAAACCGACCCCCCCCCCTTCCATAAAAAAAAAATCGGAAATTTGCTGAAAATTTTTTTTAAATAAAAATACCTTTTATGTATCATGTCCAAAAACTACTATATTTTAAATTTAGTACCATAAAGATTTACGCCAATTAAGCCGTGTATATTAGCGTTAGTGTAGTCCCACAAGGAATCTGGAAGAAGAGAATATGTATTTATTGTTAGCAATGGATGCTGTTTCTGTAAATAGCCTAATTGGTTATTTATATATATATATATATATATATATATATATATATATATATATATATATATATATATAAATGTATTTTCTTTGATTGATAGAAATGTATGTTCTTTGATATAATATATATATATATATATATATATATATATATATATATATAAAGATTTTTGTTCCTTAGAGGCGTTGGTTGTGTTTGAATAAAATAAAATACGTTTGAAGCGAAAACAACGCATTATTACAACATAAACAAACATTTATTTTGTTTGAAATTTATATTGAAATTCATAAATATATTTTGAAGATATATTTCATCATTTCCAGGAAAGTCATACTGATGATGAAGTATATCTTCGAAAATATATTTATAGATTTCAAACAAAATAAATGTTTGTTTATTTTGTAATAATGCGTTGTTTTCGCTTCAAACGTATATAATATGTATTTTTATATATATATGTATATATATATATATATAAACGTTACACATTAATATGAACTCCACATTGTGTACGAAAATCTAACAAAGGAAAGAAATGCAACTGTTTTTTTTAGTTGAAATAAAAGGCATTTATTCATCGTACTTTCCAAACTAGGCCTGCATCTTCATTTTACAAGTCTCTATGTTCGCTAAGTAGTAACAAAACTCTGCCTTGTCAAACACATGCTTTTTCTCCTCTCGCGTCAGAACGTCTACTCAAGTCTAGTCACCACTACACGGGTTTTTCAAAAATTTCTCTCGGCGGCACGTGCTTCACACTCGCTGTCCTGCCATGCGTTTTTTATTTTTATTCTTTAACTTTTTTTTTTTTTTTTTTTCATTTTAAATCTCTGCTTTTCTTTCCGCTGCTATATCTGACGCTCGACCCACGGCACACTTCAACCATTTTTTTTTTGTTAAAAGTTCGGATTGCATTTTGTTTTAAAAGTTTCTCTCGCACTCGCATGCACTTCCAAGTTGCTCTTGCTGCCCACGTTGCATATATATAATTAATATTTATTCATACAGACATGCAATTAAAAAACTTCATTGTTAGTTTGTTAATTTAAGGTTAAAAAAATTATTTTAGCAATAGACCTGATTCTCTAGTAAAATTAAAAAAATAGAGGTGGAGGGGTTAGGAAGGGTGAAGAGACAAAGGGTGTCATTTGTTGGTACACTCATAATGTGGAGGAAGGGGGGGGGATGTAGTATTAGATACTAAGATTCTCTTAATGCAGTTCTACTCTTCCCTTTTTTGTTGTCTCTTATTCCTGCCTTTTACTTTTTTTTATGCCGGATCACATAACTTTCAAATAAAATATTGCTTTTCATCTTGCTTCTATGATGAACTCTTAAAGGAAAAGTCATTTTGGCCTGGTGAGATCTTATAGATCGAAACCATTGCCATGCTCGTGTAACAAAGCTATACGTGTCTATAAATGTGTATTCTCTGGATTTTAACCAGTAAATATATTCTTAACCTGGACTCTTTTTACGAGAGGCGTGCAATAAGTAATGCCCCTGACCCACTTCCAGTTGTCTGATCTTGCTAAAATTTTGCATGTGCAATGATTTATATCTCTACGAGTTATGTGGCAAATTACACCTCTGAACTAATTGTGGTTTCTGTTTTACAGGTGTTTGGACTGAGTCAGGTGTGAAATGGAGCCTGTTGAATGTTGAGCAGTGATCCGGTTTTTGTATTTGAAAGGATGCACACCACAGGAGACTTTTGATGAAATGAAAGAAACTTATGGTGATAATGCCCCATCATATGACCTTGTAAAACGCTGGCATCATAAATTCAAACATGGCCGGAAGTCTGTAGAAACAACTCCCAGACCTGGTCGTCCCCCCGCTTTTGCCATTGATAAGGCATCTGTTCGTCAAGTTGAGGCTGCCATTTTGGAAGATCGGTACATTACTATTCGCCAAATAGCCCAAGATGTCAAGATTAGTACAGGGTCTGTGGAAACTATCATTCATGACCATTTGCATATGCATAAGGTGTCTGCCAGATGGATTTCCAGGTTGCTCACACCATTCCAGAAGCGAGAACGCGTTGACTGCTCGAGGATAAATTTGGAGATGTGCCAAGAAGATGAGTCAAAGTTTTTCAAAAGACTGATTACACAGGATGAAACCTGGGTCCATCACTATGATCCAGAGATGAAAGCCCAGTCAATGCAGTGGAAGCACCACCTCCAAAGAAGGCAAGGGTGCAGTCCTCCACTGGCAAGGTCATGCTCACAGTCTTCTGGGACCAGGACGGAGTAGTGATGACAGATTTCCTAGCAAAGGGTACCACAATTACAGGAGCCTATTATGCTTCACTTTTGAGGAAATTAAGGGAAGCTATCAAAATCAAGAGGCGGGGCAAGATCAGCAAAGGTACCCTCCTCCTGCAGGACAACGCTCCGGTCCACAACTGACATGTCACCAGATCAGAAGCACAGGCGTGTGGTTATGAAATTCTCTCCCATCCTCCCTACTCTCCTGACTTTGCACCCTCTGACTTTCACCTCTTCCCAGCCATGAAGTTGTTTTTGAAAGGAAAGTGTTTCCCAGATAATGCAGCCTTGATTTCTGAAGTCATGTCGTGGTTGGAGAACCAACCTGGGGTGTTCTACAAAAAATGGTCTCCAGAGCTGCAACAAACGATGGGAGAAATGCATCTCTGGGTGGTTCCTATGTAGAGAAAGACTAATAACTGTGGCAAGTTTCATTGCTCTACTGCTATGGGAAGTGGGTCAGGGGCATTACTTATTGCATGCCCTTCGTATCTTGTATAAATGACGAAATGCAGTTTTAATGTGTGTATATATATATATATATATACATATATATATATATATATATATATGTATATTAACTTTTGAATGTTTTTTTTTTTTCCAGATTATCCTACCTTTATGGACGAATTGTAAAAATAAAAAAAAGAAAATGCCCAACATAGGAAAAAAAGGTAACGTAATAATGCAATTTCATCTGTGTGATTGGTCGTATGAACTCCAATAGATTTTGCAAAGCATTGACTAAACGTGACTGATTGGTCAGCTTTTGTTGGATAGATTATTAAATGTTTGGACTTTTCAACATGCCTTCATAAATATTTGGAAATCCAAGTTATCACTGCTGCTGCTTTCAAACAAACGAATACATCAACAAATTTTAGTATTATAGAAATCAGCAGCAGCAGCAACTGTTGCTGATGATTTCAAATATGCGCAAATATCTAAGAAACTCATGTGATGTCAGAATAGATTCCCCCCCCTTTTTCTCTCTACCCTTTCTCCTCCCCCTCTTTCAGTCATTTATGTCATTTGCCTCTTCCCATTACTTCTCTTATCATCCACAGTTTATATTGTTGTCCCATCTCCATCATATAAAAAACTCTTGCACAGGTGAAAAGTTAGTCCAGTGACAAGAAAGCAGCATCGTCCCATCTGTAAAAATCTGTCAATATGTAGGTAGACGCATCATGTTAAATCCCTTTTACAAAATCTAAATGTGCTGCACTAGCAGTATCAGAATTTTGGGGACATTCGCAGGCGAAGTCGCCATTTTGAATATACACCTATCTTTCTTTCAGATTTTAATAATAGTAAAACGTAATTTAAACCCGTAAATTTTATTTCAATAAAACGAGCAAAGACCAAATTTTAATATCATAAAAGCTTTAATAGAGAAATAAACAATTTTATTTATTTTTCCGTCGATTTCTTCACTTAACATTCGAACAATAACATTACTTGAATCTTACGATAATTATTTTAACGGCAAAATAAAGAACTTACCTGGTTAATGAGTAAGATATGCTTTCTTTTAATCTTCCTGTATGAGAATTTATTCATATTTATGTATTATAATCCATGTATTTTTAAATGGAAGGATTTTTCCAACACATATCGCGACAACGCGTGTCTTTAAAGCAAGTTGTAACGACACCGGAAGTGAAAAATTATCTCTTACTTATGTACGGAGGCCTATAAGTGTAAAAAAAAAACCACTAATTCAGAAACCTTAATAATCTCGATATTGGATTATATTGAATAAAGTGTGGAATTCTTCATATTTACAATATATGATTAAACAAATATTTAATGTAATAATAATTTTGTCTATATATTGAATAAAAACGCAAAAAATATATCCAGTTTGGTAGAAAAGTAAATTATCTTGCCTTTGATAACATTTATTTGTTATGTATTTGTTTTAGACCACTTTTTAATACAAACGTAATAACTTTTACTTTACTGTCGAAACTGTCTGCAATAAAGTTTGTCTAAAATATTGTATTCAGTTTATGGGAAAGAGCATAAAATTTCACATTGACCCTGAACATATCGTAAAAATAGAATTAATAGAAAAATTTTGATAGGTTTTTAAAGTTTAAAAATTGAAAATACTGAACTCGTAATATTCAATTAATTTCATTACTGTTTTTTAAAAAATAAAAAAAAATATTTCTATTACTTTTTATACTACTTTAATGGGTTTGTATTACTGTTATAGCAGTGTCAGAATTTTCGTGAAAATAGTGAATAATTCCACCCCATCTTTCCAAGCTTATAACTCCTCGAAAAATGTAATTCAAGCCCTAATTTTTTTTTCAATTAAAGGAGCAAGGACCAAGGTTTTATTAAAAAAAAAAAAAAAATGTGTTTTTTTTTTTCAAAAAAGGTTTTAAACTTCGGACTTTACAGGTAAATTTCTAAAAAAAAAGGATTTTTTTTTTTTTTTTAATTTGGAAATATTATTTATTGACCTTTTCTCTTCAATTTGTGAGTAAATTAATTATTTACTTTTACTTTTTAATAGAAACTTGAAAATGGGGGGGGGGGGTGAATTAAAAAAAAAAAAGTTTGTCTAAAATATTATATTCGGTTTATTGGAAAGAACATAAAATTTCACATTGACCCTGAAAATATCGTAAAAATAGAATCAATAGAAAAATTTTGATAGATTTTTAAAGTTTAAAAATTGAAAAATATTGAGTTCGGAAAATTCATTACTGTTTTTTTTTTTAAAATATATATATATTTCTATTACTTTTAAAATAACTGTAATAGTTTATTTTGGTATATTTCTTGTGTTCTTATTCAATTTAACATGTCTATTCAGCTCGAAAAACATGCAGTGTTTAAAATTCAAAATGGCCGGGGCCCCGGCGCCCGGCCCGACTGTCTCTTTAACACGGTAAGTTTGGGAAAAGATGTTATAAATAATAAACTAGACAAAATACTATTAAAAATCAACCGAATATATGTCAACTTATGTCACGGTAACATATATTGAGCGAATTTCTAACAGTATTTTGTCTAGTTTATAATTTATAATACCTTTTTCCAAACTTACCCTCTCCGAGAGAGAGTCGGGCGCCATTTTGAATTTTAAACACTGCATGTTTTTCGAGCTGAATAAACATGTTACATTGTTACACTGAATAAAAACACAAAAAATATATCCAGTTAGGTAGAAATGTAACTTATCTTGCCTTTGATAACATTTATTTGTTCTATATTTGTTTTGGGACAACTTTTTCGAATTTCTCAACTCACTTTATAAGTTCTGGAAGTATATTCCAGAAAGAAAATAAACCCACTTTAAAAATAGAAATTACGAGTTTTTTTTATATTTTATCTTGCCTTTGATAACATTTATTTGCTATATTTTTGTTTTTAGACCACTTTCTTTTTAATCTATGTGTACAGACAGAGACAGTAGTAATACAAACGTAACTTTTTATCGCCGAAACATTTTCGGCGATAAAGTGAACTTACCTGAAAAATTAATGTTTTTTACTCAAATAAAGTTTAAAAAGTCAAAATAAAATTTAAATACAACGTTCTCATCAGTTACAGAAAGTTAAAAAATACGGGTAGTAAAAAAAACCAAAAAAAACTCACCATTATTCCAATAAAATTCTTTAAAAACTAGTAAATACGTCTGAACGTCTGCTCCAAAGAATGCTGAATGTCCGGTCAGAGCGTGGCCTTCGTGGACGGTGTTTTTGCCTGACTTAAGGGAGATAACTTGTCCGGTTTTTTTATTATTGTGCCTTGACGCTATCGTAGAAAAAATCTGATAGTTTTCATTTTTTCAATAACACGAATTACTATATGACGCAGATGTTCATTTGTATTTTTCTTTTTTTAATATCTTAAAGAAATACCTGAATATTTTTTTTATTATACTATACATCTGCATAATCCGAATTCGTCTTTTTTTTTTATATATCGAAAAAAAGGAAACCAGGAATTAAATATAATTATATAAACTGATCGACTATTAATTACTGGAACATTCTAAACAAAAATTAAGCTTCCACGTAAAAAAAATAAAAAAAAAATAACACGTGGTTATCGAAAAAAGAAGGATTTAAATTTTGGACTTTACCGGTAAATTACCAGATAAGTGATATTTTTTGTTTTAAATTTGAGTATTTTATTTATTCATGTTTTATCTTCAATTTGTGATATATAAAACGTTTCAAGCAAAATTAATTATTAAATTTCTCATAGACATTCCAAAATGGGGGGGTGAATTTATAAAACAACGTTTGTCTAAAATATTATATTTAGTTTATCGGAAAGAGCATAAAATTTTACATTCACCCTGAAAAAAAACGTAACAATTGAACGAATAGGAAAATTTTGATAGATTTTTAAAGTTTAAAAATTGAAAAATATTCATCTCATAAAAATCAATTGATTTCATTACGTAACAAAATGGCTTCCCAGAACGCACGCACGCACTTTGTAAACAATGTTTTTTAAACAATGAAAAATAATATTTCTATTATTTTTTAAACAACTTAAATAGTTTATTTTGGAAGCATATTCTATAAAGAAAATAAATAACCCACTTTAGAAAGAGAAATTACGAGTTTTCTATATTTTAATCGCAGTTTTCTGTTAAGGGTGTCAAAAATTCCCCCAAAATTCTGATACTGCTAGTGCTGCACACCAAACGTTTTCGGACGAAATACATTCTAAATCCAAAAGAAACTGAATTTGCCAAACTTAATCCAAAAGACATATATGGATATTTTAATTTATAATGTGATTGGATATTTTAATTTATAATGTGATTGGATATTTTAATTTATAATGTGATTGGATATTTTAATTTATAATATGATTGGATATTTTAATTTATAATGTGATTGGATATTTTAATTTATAATGTGATTGGATATTTTAATTTATAATTTGATTGGATATTTGAATTTATAATATGATTGGATATTTTAATGTATAATGTGATTGGATATTTTAATTTATAATGTGATTGGATATTTTAATTTATAATGTGATTGGATATTTTAATTTATAATGTGATTGGATATTTTAATTTATAATTTGATTGGATATTTTAATGTATAATTTGATTGGATATTTTAATTCATAATATGCTTGGATATTTTAATTCATAATATGCTTGGATATTTTAATTCACAATATGCTTGGATATTTTAATTTACAATATGCTTGGATATTTTAATTTATAATTTGGACATTTTAATTCATAATTTGATTGGATATTTTAATTTAAATGTGATTGGATATTTTAATTTAAATGTGATTGGATATTTTAATTTATGTGATTGGATATTTTAATTTATGTGATTGGATATTTTAATTCATAATACGATTGAATAGTTTAATGTGATTGGATAATATAATACGATTGGATATTTTAATTTCTAATATGATTGGATATTTAGAAATTATAAAACAATCTTTATCGTCTATTCATTTAGCATCCCTATCCACTTGTTCAGGGTAAAAAATTTCTGGTATTACTCAAGCTGATTTCAGTTTTCATGATTTCCTTGTCAGGCCAACCTTCTTACGATTTAGTACATCCATGCTTTTGCAACCGAGTGTGACGCTTCCACATGACCATACAAACAAGATGTAACAATGCAGTTACATATTTTTAAAATGTTTCCCAATCCGTAATTGCCTTTCAATCTTGCTACCATGGCTTTTGGGAATAACTGAATTTAGCATGGCAACTTTTTGTTTTTGGTGAATGCTGACTTGAGAATTAAAAATTCTGAGGCAAAGACAGAACCAATGCACGTCGGTAATGTGAGGTTATGTTTCATTGTTTGAGGTGACCTTCCCTTACTTAACCAGCTTCGCCCACCATTGCGCTTTTAACTGTTTTACTTTCACATTGTTTCTTCTATGTTGCTTGAATTTCTAAGAACTGATGAGAAGAATTCTTAAGACTCTCTCACACAAAGCTGTGCGTGCGTGTCTATGGCAGCGTCTTCGAATAATAAAACTCGTTCACGGTTAAAAACTCGTTCATGAGCGTATGTTCATTCAACAATTGTGCAGAGAATGATGACTAATACTTGTTAGATTTCTCACGGTAGGTTGTGTGAGTGCAACACGTGCACGTTCGTATAAAATAGGAAAACTTCGTTAGGTTATTGTACAGGGTGGAGCGATGAAATTGTTGCCTTAGAAAAGACGACATGTTTCCATTTCCATTTGATGAAAACCGGTTTTCTTTTGTTGCAGACCATCTATTAGTTGGCCAGTTGTGTACAATTCCCAAACGCTATAAGATCCTTCTATTATGTCTGAAAGTGAGACAATGTTCAATGAGCGAGGTCAGAGCTGCGCCGCTGTACAACTCATGTTCTCTACTGATCCAAGTTATAATAACAGGACCATTGCCAGCACCCTCAAAAATGCATTGCTAGATTGCCACGAATAACAGGGACATGCCCAGGGTGATGAAAACAAAGTTTCTGACCTCATTAATGGTCTTTGGTGTGGTTTCAAGTGAGGGCCACATCATGCCACCTCACATCTTTGAAGTCGGATTGAAAGTCAACACTAAAGTGTACCTGGATGTGCTGAAGAGTGTGGTGATCCCCTGGTGCAATCAAGTGGCCGCTGGCAGACGCTGTGTGTGGCAGCAGGACTCGGCACCAGCCCACAAGTCGAAAGAAACCCAGGCTTCAGAAGGAGTGCTACGACTTTTTGTACCTTTCTCTCACTGCCTCCCTCCTCCCCCAACCTGAACTCACTGGACTACTTAGTTTGATCCTACGTCGAGAACATCACCAATATGATCTCCCTCAACACTAAAGGCAACCTGATCGCCGCCATTCACCAAGCTCCCACCGGCTTTGTGGAAAAGGCATGCTCCCAGTTCCAGACCCTTATTGAGATGGTGATTGAGGTTGAAAGCGGCTACATAGAATAGACGTCAGCTCTACTACATAAGCAAGTTCCTGAATTGATTTTTGTAAGTTTTAAAATAAAGCTGTAGTGTTATTGTCTTTAGGGCGATAACTTTATCCTTCCACCCGTATTATCAGGGTTTTGTGGGGTTGCATATAATGCGTGTGTGTGTGTGTGTGTGTGTGTGTATATATATGTATATATATGTGTGTGTGTGCTTCATGCACGTCTAATCTATATAAATATACATGTGTATGAAACCGATGCTCGTATCGTCTAATAGTTATAAACGTTCGTTGTGTGTGTGTGTATGTGCGCGCACTATTTCCAGATATTCAGAGTTTACATAACATGGAAAAGGTAAGAATTATTAGTTCGGGCTGCATTCAACAAACATAACACAAAAGCACACAATGTCCGTTTAATAACGGACTACTAACTTTAGGTTGTGGCTCCCTTCGTTTCTCGGACACTGCAAGAAAACATTTCACTGTGAAGCAGTAACAACTTGTCTTTTGGTTTTCCTCATTTTATTCACATTCTCAACAGTTATGTGTTTCTTTCAAGCGTTTCCAACGTTTTCTCTTTTAGTCGTTACATCGTTTCTTAGTTAACTCAGTCGAATGCTTCCACGACTGACAAAGTCAACTGCTCTCGCCAACGGCTCCCTTGTTTTCTCTGACTCTTGTATCTCTTGTCTATATACCAAAACCTACTCTCTTTGTTATCAGGTCAATTCCATTGTTGATTGTTTATAAAATTGAATTCCTAAATCTATTTTATTACATAAAAATTTCTGTACTATTTTGTTTATAAATCTAAGTTAAAATTCGTCCATTAGATTTTTAACAAATATTTTAGCTAAACATTCCTTTCTTTCAAAATATTCTCCTGCATAACTTTTTCTACAAGTTATCAAATCAATAATAATAATCGTTCAGCCCTTTGGCATTGCCTGCCACAACATAACACAGATACTACGTTGTGATCATAGCCAAAAGGTTTATAACATAACAAGGTGAATAAATGTAAATTATGAACTTGTCATGTTAAAACGCTCTCCTTTTTTTATTGTGTGTGGTGGAGGAAGAGGGGGTGGAATTCACTGATGAAATATTTGTCCAAATTCTGAATTGTTAACTGTATTGTACTTGAACAAATCTGGAGTGTATATGGAAGATGTGCGCAGGACTCTGATGGTTTAAATAATGAATGAGTTTTTGTGTAAGTAGATGTAGAACAGTTGATATTTCCTCTTTTCTCTTTCTTCCTTTTCCATACCAACTCCAGGTTAGATAATGTGACCGAGGTGACATTCTCTTTTTGTTTGTAATGAACTTTTCCAATTTTTTTTAATCTTTGCATCTTTATTACTTTCAGCTTTTAGTAAATGGAGAGAGAGAGAGAGAGAGAGAGAGAGAGAGAGAGGTGTGAGTAATAGACAATGCATAAAATAAGTCTGAGGAGCCACACAACATGCATTGAGAGAGTATGAAAATGATAGATAATAAGAGATAGGTCACTTGATTATGGCTAATTAGAATAATTAAAATAGAAGTATGTATAGATCGAATCCCAATTTTCTAGGAATAAAGTGTAGCATCTGTTCTGATATTGCAATTCATCTTTTCTGTCCTTCGTTAGTAAAGAAATTCTTTTAGACTGAAACATGATTAAAAAATAATTTTTTTTTTTAATTTCCCAATCCAAAATGCTCTTTCGTGAAGAGCTGGTGTTTAAAAACCATTAAAAAACTTACTTTGTGTTTAACTCTGCCTTCGTGGGGAGGCAAGAAAATAGAAATTCAATCCGAAAACTGATGGATATTTATTTCTCTCTCACAGTGATAAATGTGACATAAGGGTTGGAAAATGTGATTGGAAAGTCAGCACCTTTGGGGGGGGGGTACTCTGACTCTGATAGCTCAGGTAGACCTCCTAGAAATACACAGAACCAGCATTATATAGCAAAACAAGGAAGAGGTCTAAACTGATGAATATTGTAGCATGTATTTTGTGTGATTAGATTCTATTGGAACGAAAAAAGCCTTATTGAAATAAACATTGACTAACTCAGCTTATATAATAACAGTTGTCTTATGCAGTTGTGTATTGCAACCATTTTGTAAATATCCTGATCATTGTGATTTCCATTATTCGACCCAGAAGAATCATTCGAATATTCGTATCGATGTTACATGGAAAGTAGATCGTTGTACTCATTGTTCTTTTCACCTTCTTGAAATGAGGTTACGTCTTCAGCGAGACAATACTTAATTAAATGAAGCTTTCCTCTTCATGAAATCACATCGATTCCAAATTGTACTGTGCAGTGAAAGTATTCTTTCTGGCAAGGTCATCTCTAATTAAAATGACCAGTGTCGATTACTTTGAACTGTTCACACAATTTTATCCAATAATTAACATGCGTAGAAAGTTTGAGATTTTTTTTTCTTTAAAACAAGAAAACATTCAAAATTGCATGACGAGATTTATGATTAGAGTTTATGTTGCCTTTTAACAGATATTATTATTGTTATTATTATTATTGTTATTATTATTATTGTTATTATTAGTATTATTATTATTATTATTATTATTGTTATTATTGTTATTATTATTGTTATTATTATTATTATTGTTATTATTATTATTGTTATTATTATTGTTATTATTATTGTTATTATTATTGTTATTATTATTGTTATTGTTATTATTATTATTATTGTTATTATTATTATTATTGTTATTATTATTATTAGTATTGTTATTATTATTATTATTATTATTGTTATTATTATTATTATTGTTATTATTATTATTATTATTATTGTTGTTATTATTATTATTATTATTATTGTTATTATTATTATTATTATTGTTATTATTATTATTGTTATTATTATTATTATTATTATTGTTATTATTATTGTTATTATTATTGTTATTGTTATTGTTATTATTATTATTATTATTATTATTGTTATTATTGTTATTATTATTATTATTAGTATTGTTATTATTAGTATTGTTATTATTAGTATTGTTATTATTAGTATTGTTATTATTGTTATTATTATTATTATTATTATTGTTATTATTATTATTATTATTATTAGTATTAGTATTGTTATTATTATTATTATTATTGTTATTATTAGTATTATTATTATTGTTATTATTAGTATTGTTATTATTAGTATTATTATTATTATTGTTATTATTATTATTATTATTATTATTATTGTTATTATTAGTATTGTTATTATTATTATTATTTCTGAATTTTTGAGATGAGGATTGGTTATTTGTATTTTTTTTTTTTTTTTATTACATTTTCACCCCAAACAAGGCACATTGCCACTTTGTTGCAGGGGGCTACTATCGGGGACATAAGCATCAGGAGTACTGTGTAGGAAGTTGTGCAGCAAGATGTCGGTTCACTTGAACTTCTGCATGTCAGTGCAGTCGGGGAAGCAGGGACCCAGAAGGAAATTCCAAAGTCTAGTTGTTCTGGGGAAGAAACTACTGGGGTAGAAGGCTCTCTTGCATCTCCGGATCTCTACTGTGAAGGGGTGGGATTTAGCTCCTTGTCGGGGGTATTTACGTCGTGGGAGGCACAAGTGCTTGCAGTTCGTCAGAGCATTGTCCGTTAAAGTACTTGTAGAACAGGCAGAGGGCTGCAACATTTCGTCGATGGGACAGAGGCTGAAGTTTAGCTGACAGTTCAGGACCTATCAGATTGGCGACTCTCTTTTAAACCTTTACACCAGCCCAAAATATGACAACAATACTCCATATATGGGCGTACTACTGTTCTCATCTTGAGTGTGATTTTCACAACATTTCAGTCGATATAACCTCCGACCTTCTTCAGGTGTATCTTGTCAACTTGGAAATGTTTCTGTCGAACTCTGGAATTTGGACAGAATTTATTTACTTCATGGGGGTAGCGTGCTCTGGTTCCGTCAGCCATGACTGGATAGAGGTTCTAATTAATTCGCAAATGTATATTTCGGTCGCCCACACTGAGGGTTGAACCTTCAACCTTCAAGAGAATATCACTTTTACAATTGATTTTTCCCAATACTCTAACCACTGCGCCACAGGTCCTTGCGGACAATTTTAGTACGAATTTTAGGAGCCTTAAACCTACTCTTTATTTCTAGTTGTAAATATCACCATTTATTACTAATTATTATTACTATATATTAATGTATATCTATCTCTATACTTATTACTTGTATATATTAATGTTTTTACTTATTACTTGTATATATTAATCTATTGTTTATAATTACTGGTTCCCATATTGTATTGAATTCTATATACTAGGTCTACTTTGCAGTTGGTTATTCCCCGACTGCTTCTTTCAGTCGTCTTACTCTCCACCGTTCCTCTCTGTCTATAATTTTTACTTCATCCCATAATGGTAGATGATTTCCCTTTTCTTTCCAGATATGGTCAGCTATATCTGACTTTTAAGTCTCTCCACATGCTACGCCTTTTCGATGTTCTTCTAACCATACTTTTGGTGTGACGTACGAACAGAAATGGACAAATGAAAGAAGGTCTTATTTATTTTCGTTATTTTTTTTTAAACTTTGTATATCCATTAATTTTTTTCCATTCCCCCCATTTAGTTTCCCCATTTACTTTTCAAGATAATGATTATCTTGAAAAAAAAAATGGAATGAATGGGAGAAAAATAAATGGATATATGAAGATAAAAAACAAAAAAAATAAGACCTTCTTTCGTTTATTTATTTTTATTCAGACGTCACACCAACATAACAGTCGGTTCTCTGAATTGTTGTAGCCTTCTTATGCCCCCCCCTCTCTCTCATATATATATATATATATATATATAATGTGTGTGTGTGTGTGTGTGCGCGCGCAAGGACCCAACATGCTCTGGATTAAATGAGAAACACTATGTCCTCCAGACTCCATCAACACGATACAATACTTCTTCACTATTTGCAGGGCTTATTTTATTTACCCTCAACTCCGTGAATATGCAGTTTCAAAACATCTACGCATGAGATTATATAGAGTACTAAATGCTTTCCAAACATTTTCTAAAGATACTCTTCCTCATCAATGCAGTAATATTGCATGCAGTTACGTATTTCACTACAGTAATAATGAGTATGTAAACACATCTTAATTTTGTATTGCAGCAATATTTTAATAAAAAAGAAACCTGAGGACAGTAACACTGTGTAGTTACCGATACTGTATTTATATTGCTGTACCGTAAAGTCATTTTCTATGTGTACAAAATATTTATTAATTGACAGAAAGTGGAACAAATTTAAAGACAAACTTAGATAAATATAGTACGCACAGTTCAGGAAATAATAATACAATTCAGTAATAATATGCAATTAGAAACATTAATACACAGTCACAAAAAAATATGCATTGTACATACATTCTATGCATTTATAAAAAAAAAAATAAAAAATTTCAGTCTTGACCTGGGCGCTGTCTGTATCCTCTAAACTAATTAACGTTTTTTTTTGTTTTTGTTTTTTTGGGTTTTTTTTTTTTTAATTAATTCTTCAAACCTTGCTGGTAAATGAAATCACCAGATTAAAAAACAATTTTTTTTTTTTTTAATTAAAAAAAAAAAAAATAACCGCTAGCTGCCATATCCAAAATTTACCTGCTATATTCCAAACAAAATCTCCAAATCTAGTGGGAAAACACTGAATTGGCAACACTGTTTAGCATTCATTTTCATGATGTTATGACGCTAGCCAGGTATACCAGCATATGATGCGATAGGGTTAAGAAGAGCCTAATCTGCAACTGCAGAACCACGAACAAGTGAGGGTATACTGTATTACTTTTTTATGTTTTTTTGTTTTGTTTCTTTTTATGTTATATAAAATGTTATGTTATATAAAATTCAGTTTTAAGAATAAGGCACAAGGATATGCCTAACATTAATTGGATGGGAGTAAAGTTATATAAATTTTGATTTTTTAACCCCCTGAGAATCAGTGAAGAACCCTGTGCACTCTTGTTCCAAACTCTTAATCCTTAATTGACATTTTTTTAAAAACGAAAAAAGAAAAATGATTTTAAAAAGTAAAATATCATTTTTATAGGTATTGAGCATAAATACAGTCCCCCCACGGTGCCAACTCAGGAGAGGTGTGGTCTTGCCTCGCAATTACATGCACAGCTTCCCTTACAGGGCATATCCATTGTCTCTTGAGACTGAAATGAGGCATTACACACATATATAATTGTGTGAAAATGTACTTAGTCATTAATTTGTTAAAATCCTCAAAACAAAAAAGTTTTATGTGAAATGGGATACATGTATCATATTTAAAAGCTGTAGTCAAAATATGTAATACATTTCTGAAGTCAAACATGAAAACAGAAGTATAATTTAACGAGTAGGGTGACCCGATGTTGTCAGGGATTGAATGAGGGTCATTGAATGTTCTACACTTTTAATATTTTTATTGTCATTGGAATCGGTGAAATCGCCCATTGTTCAATCAAATCGATTAATTGCTCTAGTTTGGGTCAAGCAACGATTATGCAAAGAACGTTTGTGCGACTCATGGGTTTTTTTTTTTTTTTTTTTTTATCTCATTCTATTTTCTACACGGATGAAAAATAAGTTTTATCACTGAAAGATGCAATAATGGCTTGGGGTGTTGTCTCCCTTTATATTAAGAAAAAAAAAAAGTTTTGCTCTTTGTATAAAGTTTTTTAGTGATCTCCCTTGCTTGTTTTTGTGGATCATTGACTAGGAAAACAAAGATGAAGATTTTGATAAACAGTCATGTGACTCTAATTGGAGTTATGTGAAAAGAAATATGGAGGACATGTTGAATTTCCAAGTTTTGTATCATTTTCATGATCTTTCTTGCTGCGTTTTTGTTCTTACAAAATATATGAATGCATTTGCATAGTCGAGTGAAGAATTCTTCTCCAAATTTTGTCGGAAAGCTTAATTGTATCAAACATTGTGGAGATTGTGTTGAATTGAAACAATTAAATCTAATAGCACTATCACATTTTCCAAAGTTCTGGTGCTCCGTGGACAGATAGTAAATTTCAATGCTCATCCAATAATTCTGCAGTAACTGGCAACAAAATTGTTTCTAATTAATACGAAATGATGTCTGTGAAGCGTCGAGTGCACACAGAACACTCGTGTTACAGTTACGTATTTTGTCGTAGCGTTTTACTTGGCCTTTTGGTCAAGATCAAAGTGTAGTATCTGTTCTTCAGATGCTGCACTTCCATTTCTTGTTCTCTTTCGGTGACGGAGCAGTCCTTCACGACTGAGACAATTTTTTATTTTTGTACCTTTTCTCCACGTTAAAAAACGACCCTGGTGTCTAACTCTGTCCCGTGGGGAGGCATAGTAAATAGGTACATTATGAAAGCGTGATGCTTTCTAATCTATTTAGCGGAAATAAAATCAAACAAAATGGCGTTATATTTAGAAAATAAAAAAAAATCTTTCTTTACTTATTCTATCTCGTTTTTATTAAACGTACAAATGGAAGAAACAGTGAGACCAGTGTGATGTGCAAGTTAAACGAGCTGGAACAAAAGAAGCAGAATAGATCAGACAATTCTGAAGAACACGTGTTATAATTGCATTCATAAGAAAAGACTGAGACTAGCAACATCACGTCTATTAGAGAGAAACTGCAGAGAAGAGAGAGTGGAGTCCATAAAATTGCAAATACTTTTTTTGCATCTTATCAAGAACTCTGAAATCAAGAAAATTGAACAGATTTACTTTTAAGTAACGAAGTCGTTTTTTTTTTTTGTTGTTGTTTTTTTTTTTTTTAACTCAAATCCAAATTTACACCACTCTCAACAGATTATCAAAATCAACAATTTGCACAACGTAGACTTCATTTTACAAATACCAAAGAAGTTATTTTCATCTGAAGAGGCAAATTCAATCGATTACTTTTCATTAGAATTTGGTAAATAATTATAATTATTATTATTATATTTATTTATTTATTATTATTTTTTTTTTTTTTGCAAAAACTTTTAAGGTAAAATTTGGAGTTCATCTATCTGATTATTTCATTTTATTTTTATTGCTTTTTTTATCTTAATGAAAAACTAACACTTTTCTATGGAAAATTACAGAATCAAGTCCAGCAGGTAATTCATTCTTAACATCTAAGCAAAAATCTCGTTAATTCATTAACAGATTATAATAAACGTTTCTTGAACATTTATAATAATCGTTTCTTAAATAATTATAAAAAACGTTTTTTGAACAATATTAATAATCGTTTCTTGAACATTTATAAAAAAACATTTCTTGAACATTAATAAAAAACATTTCTTGAACATTAATAATGAACGTTTCTTGAACATTAATAAAAAACATTTCTTGAATATTTATAATAATTGTTTCTAGAATATTTATAATAATCGTTTCTTGAACATTTATAATAATCGTTTCTTGAACATTTTTAATGGACGTTTCTTGAACATTTTTAATGGACGTTTCTTGAACATTTTTAATGGACGTTTCTTGCACACTTATAATGGAGGTTTCTTGCACACTTATAATGGACGTTTCTTGAACACTTATAATAATCGTTTCTTGAACATCTATAATATAAATTTCACCTGTTTGTTCAAATGTATGTATGTATAGTCTGCCTAAAACTTTCGACAGAGGCAACAGATTTTCACGAGATTACTATCTTTTGAAGCTCGACCCTTCGGACAACAAATATCGAAAAATTGGCTGAAAGCATCATTTCCTTCACCCTCCACTGGGCACTTTTCTACAGGGTGGGGTCGCTTTTTTCGCTGATATTTTAAAAAGTCATCCGCCTCTTTTCGATTGACTAGCCATTTATAATAACCGTTTCTTGAACATTAATAAAAAAACATTTCGTGAACATTAATAAAAAAACATTTCGTGAACATTAATATTAAACGTTTCTTGAACATTAATAATAAACGTTTCTTGAACATTCATATTAAACGTTTCTTGAACATTCATATTAAACGTTTCTTGAACATTCATATTAAACGTTTCTTGAACATTAATAAAAAACATTTCTTGAACATTAATAATAAACGTTTCTTGAACATTCATATTAAACGTTTCTTGAACATTCATATTAAACGTTTCTTGAACATTAATAAAAAACATTTCGTGAACATTAATATTAAACGTTTCTTGAACATTAATAAAAAACGTTTCTTGAACATTAATATTAAACGTTTCTTGAACATTAATATTAAACGTTTCTTGAACATTAATAATAAACGTTTCTTGAGCATTAATAAAAAACATTTTGTGAACATTAATATTAAACGTTTCTTGAACATTAATAAAAAACATTTCATGAACATTAATATTAAACGTTTCTTGAACATTAATAATAAACGTTTCTTGAGCATTAATAAAAAACATTTTGTGAACATTAATATTAAACGTTTCTTGAACATTAATAAAAAACATTTCGTGAACATTAATATTAAACGTTTCTTGAACATTAATAATAAACGTTTCTTGAGCATTAATAAAAAACATTCTGTGAACATTAATATTAAACGTTTCTTGAACATTAATAAAAAACATTTCGTGAACATTAATATTAAACGTTTCTTGAACATTAATAATAAACGTTTCTTGAGCATTAATAAAAAACATTTTGTGAACATTAATATTAAACGTTTCTTGAACATTAATAAAAAACATTTCGTGAACATTAATATTAAACGTTTCTTGAACATTAATAATAAACGTTTCTTGAGCATTAATAAAAAACATTTTGTGAACATTAATATTAAACGTTTCTTGAACATTAATAAAAAACATTTCGTGAACATTAATATTAAACGTTTCTTGAACATTAATAAAAAACATTTCGTGAACATTAATATTAAACGTTTCTTGAACATTAATAATAAACGTTTCTTGAGCATTAATAAAAAACATTTTGTGAACATTAATATTAAACTTTTCTTGAACATTAATAAAAAACATTTCGTGAACATTAATATTAAACGTTTCTTGAACATTAATAAAAAACATTTCGTGAACATTAATATTAAACGTTTCTTGAACATTAATAATAAACGTTTCTTGAGCATTAATAAAAAACATTTTGTGAACATTAATATTAAACGTTTCTTGAACATTAATAAAAAACATTTCGTGAACATTAATATTAAACGTTTCTTGAACATTAATAATAAACGTTTCTTGAGCATTAATAAAAAACATTTTGTGAACATTAATATTAAACGTTTCTTGAACATTAATAAAAAACATTTCGTGAACATTAATATTAAACGTTTCTTGAACATTAATAATAAACGTTTCTTGAGCATTAATAAAAAACATTTTGTGAACATTAATATTAAACGTTTCTTGAACATTAATAAAAAACATTTCGTGAACATTAATATTAAACGTTTCTTGAACATTAATATTAAACGTTTCTTGAACATTAATAATAAACGTTTCTTGAGCATTAATAAAAAACATTTTGTGAACATTAATATTAAACGTTTCTTGAACATTAATAAAAAACATTTCGTGAACATTAATATTAAACGTTTCTTGAACATTAATAATAAACGTTTCTTGAGCATTAATAAAAAACATTTTGTGAACATTAATATTAAACGTTTCTTGAACATTAATAAAAAACATTTCGTGAACATTTATATTAAACGTTTCTTGAACATTAATAATAAACGTTTCTTGAGCATTAATAAAAAACATTTTGTGAACATTAATATTAAACGTTTCTTGAACATTAATAAAAAACATTTCGTGAACATTAATATTAAACGTTTCTTGAACATTAATAATAAACGTTTCTTGAGCATTAATAAAAAACATTTTGTGAACATTAATATTAAACGTTTCTTGAACATTAATAAAAAAACATTTCGTGAACATTAATATTAAACGTTTCTTGAACATTAATAATAAACGTTTCTTGAGCATTAATAAAAAACATTTTGTGAACATTAATATTAAACGTTTCTTGAACATTAATAAAAAACATTTCGTGAACATTAATATTAAACGTTTCTTGAACATTAATAATAAACGTTTCTTGAGCATTAATAAAAAACATTTTGTGAACATTAATATTAAACGTTTCTTGAACATTAATAAAAAACATTTCGTGAACATTAATATTAAACGTTTCTTGAACATTAATAAAAAACATTTCGTGAACATTAATATTAAACGTTTCTTGAACATTAATAATAAACGTTTCTTGAGCATTAATAAAAAACATTTTGTGAACATTAATATTAAACGTTTCTTGAACATTAATAAAAAACATTTCGTGAACATTAATATTAAACGTTTCTTGAACATTAATAAAAAACATTTCGTGAACATTAATATTAAACGTTTCTTGAACATTAATATTAAACGTTTCTTGAACATTAATAAAAAACATTTTGTGAACATTAATATTAAACGTTTCTTGAACATTAATAAAAAACATTTTGTGAACATTAATATTAAACGTTTCTTGAACATTAATAAAAAACATTTTGTGAACATTAATATTAAACGTTTCTTGAACATTAATAATAAACGTTTCTTGAGCATTAATAAAAAACATTTTGTGAACATTGATATTAAACGTTTCTTGAACATTAATAAAAAACATTTCGTGAACATTAATATTAAACGTTTCTTGAACATTAATAAAAAACATTTCGTGAACATTAATATTAAACGTTTCTTGAACATTAATAAAAAACATTTCGTGAACATTAATATTAAACGTTTCTTGAACATTAATATTAAACGTTTCTTGAACATTAATAAAAAAACATTTTGTGAACATTAATATTAAACGTTTCTTGAACATTAATAAAAAACATTTTGTGAACATTAATATTAAACGTTTCTTGAACATTAATAAAAAACATTTTGTGAACATTAATATTAAACGTTTCTTGAACATTAATAAAAAACATTTTGTGAACATTAATATTAAACGTTTCTTGAACATTAATAATAAACGTTTCTTGAACATTAATAAAAAACATTTCGTGAACATTAATATTAAACGTTTCTTGAACATTAATAAAAAACATTTTGTGAACATTAATATTAAACGTTTCTTGAACATTAATAATAAACGTTTCTTGAGCATTAATAAAAAACATTTCGTGAACATTAATATTAAACGTTTCTTGAACATTAATAATAAACGTTTCTTGAGCATTAATAAAAAACATTTCGTGAACATTAATATTAAACGTTTCTTGAACATTAATAAAAAACATTTCGTGAACATTAATATTAAACGTTTCTTGAACATTAATAAAAAACATTTTGTGAACATTAATATTAAACGTTTCTTGAACATTAATAAAAAACATTTTGTGAACATTAATAATAAACGTTTCTTGAACATTAATAAAAAAAATTTCGTGAACATTAATATTAAACGTTTCTTGAACATTAATAATAAACGTTTCTTGAACATTAATAAAAAACATTTCGTGAACATTAATATTAAACGTTTCTTGAACATTAATAAAAAACATTTTGTGAACATTAATATTAAACGTTTCTTGAACATTAATAATAAACGTTTCTTGAGCATTAATAAAAAACATTTCGTGAACATTAATATTAAACGTTTCTTGAACATTAATAAAAAACGTTTCTTGAGCATTAATAAAAAACATTTCGTGAACATTAATATTAAACGTTTCTTGAACATTAATAAAAAACATTTCGTGAACATTAATATTAAACGTTTCTTGAACATTAATAATAAACGTTTCTTGAGCATTAATAAAAAACATTTCGTGAACATTAATATTAAACGTTTCTTGAACATTAATAAAAAACGTTTTGTGAACATTAATAAAAAACGTTTTGTGAACATTAATAAAAAACGTTTTGCGAACATTAATATTAAACGTTTCTTGAACATTAATAAAAAACGTTTTGCGAACATTAATATTAAACGTTTCTTGAACATTAATATTAAACGTTTCTTGAACATTAATAAAAAACATTTTGTGAACATTAATATTAAACGTTTCTTGAACATTAATAAAAAACATTTCGTGAACATTAATATTAAACGTTTCTTGAACATTAATAAAAAACGTTTTGTGAACATTAATATTAAACGTTTCTTGAACATTAATAAAAAACGTTTTGTGAACATTAATATTAAACGTTTCTTGAACATTAATAAAAAACGTTTTGTGAACATTAATATTAAACGTTTCTTGAACATTAATAAAAAACGTTTCGTGAACATTAATATTAAACGTTTCTTGAACATTAATAAAAAACGTTTTGCGAACATTAATATTAAACGTTTCTTGAACATTAATAAAAAACGTTTTGTGAACATTAATATTAAACGTTTCTTGAACATTAATAAAAAACATTTCGTGAACATTAATATTAAACGTTTCTTGAACATTAATAAAAAACATTTCGTGAACATTAATATTAAACGTTTCTTGAACATTAATAAAAAACGTTTTGCGAACATTAATATTAAACGTTTCTTGAACATTAATAAAAAACATTTTGTGAACATTAATATTAAACGTTTCTTGAACATTAATAAAAAACATTTCGTGAACATTAATATTTAACGTTTCTTGAACATTAATAAAAAACGTTTTGCGAACATTAATATTAAACGTTTCTTGAACATTAATAAAAAACATTTTGTGAACATTAATATTAAACGTTTCTTGAACATTAATAAAAAACGTTTTGTGAACATTAATATTAAACGTTTCTTGAACATTAATTAAAAACGTTTTGCGAACATTAATATTAAACGTTTCTTGAACATTAATAAAAAACATTTCGTGAACATTAATATTAAACGTTTCTTGAACATTAATAAAAAACGTTTTGCGAACATTAATATTAAACGTTTCTTGAACATTAATAAAAAACGTTTTGTGAACATTAATATTAAATGTTTCTTGAACATTAATAAAAAACATTTCGTGAACATTAATATTAAACGTTTCTTGAACATTAATAAAAAACATTTTGTGAACATTAATATTAAACGTTTCTTGAACATTAATAAAAAACATTTCGTGAACATTAATATTAAACGTTTCTTGAACATTAATAATAAACGTTTCTTGAACATTAATAAAAAACATTTCGTGAACATTAATATTAAACGTTTCTTGAACATTAATAAAAAACATTTTGTGAACATTAATATTAAACGTTTCTTGAACATTAATAATAAACGTTTCTTGAGCATTAATAAAAAACATTTCGTGAACATTAATATTAAACGTTTCTTGAACATTAATAATAAACGTTTCTTGAGCATTAATAAAAAACATTTTGTGAACATTAATATTAAACGTTTCTTGAACATTAATATTAAACGTTTCTTGAGCATTAATAAAAAACATTTCGTGAACATTAATATTAAACGTTTCTTGAACATTAATAATAAACGTTTCTTGAACATTAATATTAAACGTTTCTTGAACATTAATAAAAAACATTTCGTGAACATTAATATTAAACGTTTCTTGAGCATTAATAAAAAACATTTCGTGAACATTAATATTAAACATTTCTTGAACATTAATAATAAACGTTTCTTGAGCATTAATAAAAAACATTTTGTGAACATTAATATTAAACGTTTCTTGAACATTAATAATAAACGTTTCTTGAGCATTAATAAAAAACATTTCGTGAACATTAATATTAAACGTTTCTTGAACATTAATAAAAAACGTTTTGTGAACATTAATAAAAAACGTTTTGTGAACATTAATAAAAAACGTTTTGCGAACATTAATATTAAACGTTTCTTGAACATTAATAAAAAACATTTTGTGAACATTAATATTAAACGTTTCTTGAACATTAATAAAAAACATTTCGTGAACATTAATATTAAACGTTTCTTGAACATTAATAAAAAACGTTTTGTAAACATTAATATTAAACGTTTCTTGAACATTAATAAAAAACGTTTTGCGAACATTAATATTAAACGTTTCTTGAACATTAATAAAAAACATTTCGTGAACATTAATATTAAACGTTTCTTGAACATTAATAAAAAAACGTTTTGCGAACATTAATATTAAACGTTTCTTGAACATTAATAAAAAACATTTTGTGAACATTAATATTAAACGTTTCTTGAACATTAATAAAAATAAGCAGTTCGTGAACATTAATAAAAAAACATTTCTTGAACATTAATAATAAACGTTTCTTGAACATTAATATTAAACGTTTCTTGAACATTAATATTAAACGTTTCTTGAACATTAATAAAAAACGTTTCTTGAACATTAATAAAAAACATTTCTTGAACATTAATAAAAAACATTTCTTGAACATTAATAAAAAACATTTCTTGAACATTAATAAAAAACATTTCTTGAACATTAATAAAAAACGTTTCTTGAACATTAATAAAAAACATTTCTTTAACATTAATAATAAACGTTTCTTGAACATTAATATTAAACATTTCTTGAACATTAATAAAAAACGTTTCTTGAACATTAATAAAAAACATTTCTTTAACATTAATAATAAACGTTTCTTGAACATTAATATTAAACGTTTCTTGAACATTAATAAAAAACGTTTCTTTAACATTAATAAAAAACATTTCTTTAACATTAATATTAAACGTTTCTTGAACATTAATATTAAACGTTTCTTGAACATTAATAAAAAACATTTCTTGAACATTAATAATAAACGTTTCGTGAACATTAATAAAAAACGTTTCTTGAACATTAATAAAAAACATTTCGTGAACATTAATAAAAAACGTTTCGTGAACATTAATAATAAACGTTTCTTGAACCAATCATCTTATATGATTTAACGTTTATTTTACATGCAGGCATGTGTTGAACGGCTTTTAAAAATTGACTTTAAAAAAACAATCTCTGTCTGCTCAGGTCTTTATCATGACTTTCTGCCATGTTTTCCATTGGCTTTCTATGATGGCCATCTCTTATGTCCACGCATTTTTATCAACACTTTGCCCGTCTTTGAATAGCTTTTTACAATTGAAACAGCCTTTCATCAGATCAAACAGATTTTAATGATGTTTATTGTTGAAGTTTTTTGATAGCTTTTCTCATCTTCGTTTCAGTCTCACTTTCTTCAGGTGCATTTTGTTGAACTCTGGAATCGATACAGAATGTCACAATGAGTCCATGAGGGTACCTTGTTCTCATTTCATCAGTCATAACCAGTTTTGAGTAATATTCGTTATTCTTAATATCGCCTATAGTTAGGATTGAACCTTTAACCTCCAGAAGACTCCCACTTAGAACTAATTGGACTGTGCACCTTTATTGCACGATATGTCTATGAGAATAATTTAACATGAATTAAATGAACTGTTGCGTTTTAAATTCTGTATAGGTACCAGGGTTCTTCATAAAAATTCTTACGTTCAAAAGGAAATGCACCTGAAAAGTAGGTCGGTTGTGAAACATGAAAGTAACAACCCAAATCGTCTGATTAATACAAATAATCTTTTCTCATCTCAAAAATTCCGAAACGTACCTATTTTTGGCTGGGCGTTGGGGGGGGGGTATAAAATAATAATCTCTCTTATATAAAGTCACTTTGTATGTGTGAGTTCCTTCCTTATAGGTTCCGAAACAGCTGAACTTATCTTTTGCAACTTTCACGCAAAGCTAATTTACATGTCTGGCAGTGTTCTTAGATTGATTTCGTACAGAAATTCATCCGATAAGTATCAAAAATCGAAAAAATCTTAAAAATATCTTTTAACTCTATTTTACGTTCACCAGTGTAACGTTGGCAGTGTAATGTAAAATATTCCCCTGTAAAAATTCTTTTTTATCTATAAGAGAAGAAAAACTATTTTTAAGATCATCAAACCCAAATATCAGCTGACATGATATTGTAAACAAACACAGACGGAATTTGATGGATGACGTCATCATTATTTTTAAATACTTTTTTTTGCAAATTAGTCTTTGTAATATATAATAATCAATAGAGGATTGATTCTATAATACATACACAATCTGCATAAATTAAAATATCATGTTTAAGCGTATTGTACGACCGGGCAATGCCGGGCTGCCAGCTAGTGTTAGAAATAGAAAAGTAATAGGAGGAAATCGGCATTAATTTTGGTGTCTGCGGATAAAGTCCATTCTTTTTGAGTGGCTTTCCTTGTATTCTTCCCCTCTCCCCACCAACTTTACAATCTCTTAGCACTTTAGATGATATGCAAGAGAATGCATGATTCATACAAGTCCCTTCAAAGGCAAACGAATTAGCCATGACAACGGCGGGGGGGGGAGTGATCTTGCATTGCACAAGCAGCCATATCCTGTTATACACTCAACGGGGACTTTTTATTGGCTGATTTCCTGTTCACAGATTTGAAATGTGTCACCTGACATACTGATGGATTGTCATTGGCTAATCTCATAAAATAGGTGCAACTTGTGACTATATTTGTTATTATGCAATGATGTTGATGCTCTCACACTGCTAAATGTTATGGCACTACATAATACTGATTATACAAATATTCCCAAGACATGACCTTGTCCTGGAAATAGTTGTATAATCAGTTGCAAAATCAAATTCGGAATGTTGGATTCGAGTTGCTCAGTGATTTAGATAAAAATAGTAATTTAATTTAAAGTCTAATATTTTTCTCTTTTGTTTCCATTCAAGTGAATATTTGGATTATTGTTCTCCTCTTGAATTTGTTATTCTCGCAGTGTTTCAGCTGACTTCTAATCTTCTTCAGGTGTGTCTTGGGGTAAACTCTTTTTTGACTTGGGAGTCATCATTTATCAAGGGCCGAAGGCCACTCGAGGATAAGGGTTAATGACTGTAAGGTGGCAGTATAGTAATCGTTAATGATGTAAAATAGATAGGATTTTGAATCTTTATGTCGAACTCGAGTTTGAAGGTTCAATCTTCAGTAAAGGCGATACTAATAATATAATTATGAGTTAAGATTTCTACCCAGTTATGGCTGACAGGATGAGAGCAATCTACTCCTGTGGATTGAATAACAGGTTCCATTCAAAATTCCATACACTTTCCAAAGTTCAACATAAAGACTTCCAATTTTAGATGCCCCGATGAAGGTTGGTTGTTATATTGGTTGAAATGTAAGAAAAATATCTTTTGATTCAGTTATCCATCTGATATTTTCAGCAGACACTTCAGATTTGGTCAATATGAAGATCATCTAACGTGGCAAACCACTGAATGTTGTCAAACAAATGATAACTGAATAATTGTTACAATTCAAATTAAAACAATTAAAATAATTTTTTTTATATATAACTCAATCACAAAACTAAGAAATAGTTTAGTATTTTGTGCAATTAAAGCCTTAATGAAAAAAATGTTAATTTATTCAGCTTTAGTATAAATAAGTGTCTTGTAAACACAAGACAAATTCTTCACATTTATTCATATTTTTGTAATGTTAATTACTGTTGGATATTGATCCAAGGTGACGCCGATACAAGCAGAGGTGTACACACATACACATTCCAGATTGATTTTTGATCTGCATTTTTGTGTCCCATAAAAATGACCTGAATTGTAATTATCACTGAAAACAAAGAAAAGCTTACATTCCAGGTCAGGAAGTTAGAATTGCACAACACAAAATCAAAAAGGAACAACTAATAATATTGGTTGATGTCTATATAAGATAGTAAACATAAACAACCTAAGAGAGAAGACTCCCAATCGTCCAACGTAATTAACATTTTTCCACACACACACACACTTACAGCTAAACGCAGTTATGTTCCATCTCTCTCTCGTGTTGATGGTCATCATTGTATTGTAAATAAACTTTTATGTTGACAAAATTCATCTGCATCGATTTTGAAAACAACAAAAGAATTGTCAGGTGTATATACAATTTCGCAGGCATTTGAAAAGTGCAAACTAGAAGATTATATATGCATTCAACAACACAATAATACAAACTTGTTCATTTATTAAATAAGACAATAAAGAATTGAAAAGAAAGAAATCAATTCACCTGAGCGATGTGTGTGAGGGGGGGGGATCTTATTTTCTTCTTACAATTTAAACCTGGATGGCAACTTGTTGAAAATAGTTGGTCCCTTTAAAAGCTTAAAAGGAACATTAATCTACAAATGCAAAACGTTTTGTCTATGGGATCCAAACACTAATTGAATTAAAAAACAATAAAAGAAAATGTGGCGTCATTAACGGGGGGGGGGGCACAGCATTTACTCATCCCTTTTATATGAACATTTATTTCTCTTGCACATATTTTCCTTTCTAGCCAGCGATGTTAATTTTATTTAAATTATCTCCTAACAAATATTTAAAGAAATTTATTATTTATATATATATAAAATTTAAATATGTTTTTAACTCTTTTTCAAGATGTCTTTTAACATGTTTTATTAATCATTTGTTCATATATATATATATATATATATATATATATATATATATATATATATAAGAACAAGTAGTTAATAAAACATGTTAAAAACACTTTGAAAAAGAGTTAAAAACACTTTTAATTTTAAAAGGAAGCACAAAATAAGTGGATAGTCCTTAATCCACAGAGTTTCAAAGAAATACTTTCCTCCTCATCAGAGGGTAGGATTTAGCAAAATGCAGGATCGGATTTGCATGCAAAAGTATTTAATGAAACTACAAGTAAGTCATAGATCTTACTTGGTAACAAATAATGAAGCAGAGGGAATATATATCTGTGAAAGTGTCTGTCTGTTTGTGTGTGTGTCTGTCTATGTACATTTCCCTACACAATATCTCTGTCAATTTTTAGTCTACAGACTCGAAATTTGATATACAGGATACTGAGATTTGGGAAAATCTTTGTAATCCGTTTTCGGCCAGAAATTTGGCTGTTAAGAGGTAACGATTTGACCTTTGAGAACTCTACCAAACTCCTTCGCCAATTTTGGGTCTAAACACTTGAAATATTAGATATATGTTCCTTGGACATGGATCTAACTTAATAACTTGATTTAAGCCCAAAACAAATGTTATGGGGTCATAATAGGGGTCAAATTAATAAGAATTGACCGCTCTTTTTTTGTTTTTGCTCAACATACACCTCAAAACACCCGGGCAATGCCGGGCTGAAATGCTGGTATATATATATATATATATATATATATATATATATATATATATATATATATATATATATATAACTAGTCACTGAAAAATCACAGCACACAGATAAAAAAAGATATGAATAAATAAATGTGTAACTTACGGTTATAATCTGAATGGTTTGGACGATTTTCAAAGCAAGTTCTTTGTTTTACTTTTATTTAGGACTAGCGAGGGGTACCCGGCATTGCCCGAGTGTTTATAGGTGTGTGTACAAAAAAAAAACGAAGACTTGACGCGTATAGTAAAATGTGAAAAAAAAAAAAAAAAAAAAAAAAACAGGTGCCCGTTTTTTACAAGTTCAAAAAAAAAACGAAGCCTTGACGCGCAGTTGGAAAATAGTAAAGTGTGAAAAAAAAAAAAAAAGGTGCGCGTTTTTGACGAGTTATTGACGTGACGGCGATAGCTATTCAGCAGTTACGATTTTGTGCGGGACAATTTTTAAATAAATAAATCGGTTTGTTTGTTTTTAACTAAATTCGGGGAAAACCAGCTCCCTGTTTATTAGGGGGAGTGTCTCGTCTCGAAATGAAAGCTACCGTCTGATAGTACGAAGTCGACATTGACCAAACGTTACTTAGCTCTCAAGAGACCACTGTAATTAGAGTCGAGTTTCGCTTTTTTTTATACCGAAAACAATGTAACGCGTGCCGATGCGGGGGGGGGAAATGTGGAATAATTAACGTTTGAAAGTCAATAAAATTAAATAGACAGGCGAGCTCCGTGGTTAAGTGTGAGATATTACAATTTATAGATGATATAAAAAGTTTTAAGAAGTTGTAAACTGAGCGAACGCTTCTCTGAAAGAAGCCTTTTGTGGACATCGAGGAAAAGCGTACATACATGCATACATACATTTTCGCTTTTATATATATAGATATTCTTTAAAATAATTTTTTAGAGCCTTTCCCTTCATCTTCCCTCTCTCACTCTTCATATATATATAATTTAAATGGAATACTGAAATGTCCTAAGATTACAGGTTGTATAATACTGTAAACGTAAAGTCCAAATGAATATTAATATCAATATTTATAAGACAATCCCAAGCAGACAAAGAAAGCTCAAAATGTGAGATAGAGCAATAATATAAATAGAAATTCTGAATTACATTAAGTAGAATCAAACAAAATTGATTGTTTGACAAAGGAATAAAATAATTATAAAAGTTTTTGCCTTAATCCATGGATTTTCAATGAATGGCTCATTTCATCGGAAGAAATGTTATTAGCAAAATAAATGTGTGTAACTATAAATGCTGTTTATTAGCACATGAATTAAAAATAAGAATTGAAATGATTTTGCTAATGACATTTTCTCCGATGAGATGATCCATTCATTGAAAATTATTTGTACTCCTTTGTCAGACAATAAATTTTGTTGTAATTCGACATAGTTTAACTAAGAATTTCCATTCATACATATATATACATATACGCACACACACATACACGTGTGTGTGAACAAATTCCTGTTTCTATTTAGATATGCTCACTAAGCTTCTTACATAATTAGATTTGACTTTCATTTAGTAGAATTCATCATTTCAAAAACTCAAAGTAATTTTCTTTTATTCACAATCTCCTCCTCCATCATGTTTCTCTACCTCTTCCCCCTCCTCCTCCTCCACAGTTGGAAGTCCAATCCATCAAACTTTAATTCTTATGCCGTTTAACCTTGTAACAATGCAACTTGCTTCCAAGTTAATACTTTCTCTCTCTCTCCCTCTCCCCCTACTCTACATAATCTGATTGACTTTGGTCAAGTGAACCTGAAGTGGATGGGGACGAGAGGGGAGTGAGGCCCTTATGGATGGGTTGGGAGGGGGGGGGGGGCTTTTGATCTTGAGCAACTTTTGCCCAATATTAAATATAAATACAAAACAGTAACTTCTATGTTTATGAAATTGTTTTCCCCTTTTTGATCAATTAATCGATCTTACATAATAATTCGAAGACTAATTATGTGTTGTAATTGAGCATGTAACCGCATGGGAAAAAATGGTCAACCAGCTATTCTTCTAATAAGTAGGCAAACACTAGCTATGAATAAAATAGCACCTTGTATTCAATTAATCTTATAATTAGTCATTTACAATAGATATTTATTTCACATTAAAATAAGAAAACATTGATTCTCCTGCCCGTAAAATGGATAAACTAAACTGGAGAAAATTGTGCTCAAATGTCGATAAAATGAATAATTTTTGACTTAATAAAGTAAATTTTATTTTAATAAAGGTGTGCCTAATAAATGATCCCCTACAATTCAGAGGAGGATCAATTTAAGCAAAAATTGAAGATGGCAGCAAAAATGATACAAACGGCTTATAATGTCTGTAAAAATGATACAAACGGCTTATAATGTCTGTAAAAATGATACAAACGGCTTATAATGTCTGTAAAAATGATACAAACGGCTTATAATGTCTGTAAAAATGATACAAACGGCTTATAATGTCTGTAAAAATGATACAAACGGCTTATAATGTCTGTAAAAATGATACAAACGGCTTATAATGTCTGTAAAAATGATACAAACGGCTTATAATGTCTGTAAAAATGATACAAACACCTGCAAAAGAAATCGAAAGTAGTGTCTGCATAATAAGAAATGTTGTTAACAGGAAATGCTTCTAAAAATGCTGAACACGCATATGATTTTAAATCCATCATATATGTTATGATCCATCATATATGTTATGATCCATCATATATGTTATGATCCATCATATATGTTATGATCCATCATATATGTTATGATCCATCATATATGTTATGATCCATCATATATGTTATGATCCATCATATATGTTATGATCCATCATATATGTTATGATCCATCATATATGTTATGATCCATCATATATGTTATGATCCATCATATATGTTATGATCCATCATGTATGTTATGATCCATCATGTATGTTATGATCCATCATGTATGTTATGATCCATCATGTATGTTATGATCCATCATATATGTTATGATCCATCATATATGTTATGATCCATGATAAAAAACAATGAAAAATGAGTTTCATTTGATAAAATCAGTTTTCCTTTCTCTTCGTTTAATTTAATGGCGATGTTTGATTCTGCAGTCAACTTAACTCCTCATCATTCAATATTTGGTATTTTTTAGTTTTCTGTTCCATTGCCAAGGTCGCTGGAAAAATAGTTGAACCATTCTCCCACTCCAGTAGATGTCTCACTGCCGATGCAATTCTCTATGTGTATAAGAGCCAAGTATGTCCAAGGATGGAGTATTGTTGCCACATCTGGGAAGGAGCTACTGGAACCACCTTATACTGCCTTGACAGTTCAAAACGGACTCCATAGCCTAGTAGGGGATGCCCTTTTCTCTTCCGTGCAACCTCTTTACCACAGAAGAGATGCTACTAGCCTGTCTCTGCTCTATCGTTATTTTAATGGCTAGTGCTTGTCTGAGTTCCAATCTATGGTCCCTCTTTGCCAAACTTTTACGAAAAACACTCGTCTAACTGAAGCCACTATCAATAATATCCCCCATTCTTTATCTGTGCCTAAACCTAAATGTAGATTCTATGAACAAAGCTTCTTTCTTAAAACTGCACATCTGTGGAACTCTTTCATTTGCCTGCTTTTCAGCTGACTGCAATATGGTTGTCTTCAAGTCCATCGTAAACAAGTTTTTAATGAGCCGTTCCCTTCGGTAATCAAATTTACCAAATTTCCACTACTAACGATTACTGCGCTATTGTCCAATGATTACTGTACATTCATTAACCCTTATCCTCGAGTGGCCTCTGGGGTTTGATAAAAGATGACTCCTTTGTTAAAAAAAGTCTTTATTTAATGGTGCTTTCTCTGCTAAATAGACAAATCATCTGTAGAATGGTATTCAACGGTTTTGACATTGCACAACGTTTCCAATAAAATGATGACAAATTGATTCTTCAAATAAAATTTAATTCATACAAATTAAAGTAAATGTATATTTGCAAAACTCTGAAATAAAAATCTTGAATAACAGTGAATATGTCATTGGTTGGGACTGCAAAGTTGGTGCTAAGCAATATTTATATCATTGGTAAGCACCCTGTCTAATGTGGACATCGAACGTAAAAATGCTGACCTCCATATTGATTAGAGTTTTTTTTTTTTTGATCAGATATTTTACGTTCAGTTGTAGGACACATTTTTTCATAGGGAACATGAATTGAAATTTGTTGTCTCATCAGTGAAATGCTGCATCCCTCTGCCTGTTTTACAAGTATTTTAATACAAACTACAAACCCTTGTACTCCCTTGACATAAATACTCCTGACAAATCTGACAAGCAGCAAAATCCCACCCCTACACAGTAAAAAGCTCTAGATGTGAGAAAGCCTTCTAGTCTAATAGTTTCTTCCCTAGGACTGCTAGATTTTGGAATTACCTTCCAGAATCCTGTTTCCTAAACTGTACTGACATGCAGAAGTTCAAGTGTAATGTAAACAGACATCTTGCTGCTCATCTCCGTATGTTTATGCCAAAATGGTACAAGATCTTGTAGTTCGACTGAGCATCCAATATTAAAATACTTTTAAAACAGGCACAGGGATGCAACATTTTGTTGATGGGACAGAGGTTGAAGCCTAACTGACAGTTTGGAACCTATTAGGTTGGCAACTCTCTTTTGAACCCTGCTAAGAGTGAGAAACTAGTAGCAGAAGTATCAGCTCAAATGTGACGACATATTAGCAAATGGTCGCCTTGTAAAGGTACAGGATACTCTTGGGCATAAGTAATTTTCTAACATGGTAGAGAGAGTTTCCTCACAACAGCCCCAGCAATAGCTTCAATGTATCTGTTTCAACTCGTGTTCCCTGTGAATGTTAGGCCGAGGAATTTGAATGAAGTACTTTCAAGTAATATATTAGTTATGGCTATTAGTGGTTGAGGAAGTTTCTTATAAGTATCATTCTAGCTGATGGCATTCAAGTCATGTTTTTTTTTACTTTTGGAATCACTACTATATATTGGGTACAATATAATAATCGATAGATACAATGGAGAGTTGCCTCTATAATAATAAATATGAAGTCTGTATGAATTAAAATATATTCAAGCGTATTTTATGACCAGGCAATACCAAGCAGTCTGATATATAAAATAAAAATTACAATTAAATTTATCAAAATGATCCAAGATGGTAAGACTAAAGTATATTATAAATATTAAAGAATTAATATTTATAAAGTAATCTCAACCAGATGTAAAAGCTCGATAAAACCAAATAAGAAATAGAGCTTATAATAAGAGCAAACAGTTAATAAAACATGTTAAAAAAAACACTTTGAAAAAGAGTTAAAAACATATTTAATCTGAAAAGGAAACACTTGATAAGTGGATAGTCTTTAATCCGCAGAGTTTCGAAGAAATACTTTCCTTCTCATCAGAGGGTAGGAATTAGCAAAATGCGGGATCGGATTTTGCATACAAAAGTATTTGATGAAGTTCCTTTTCATATTCCTTTGTTTGCTTTTTATTTTATTTAAAAACCCCGTTCTGTCACGTGTGTGACAATATATATATATATATATATATATATATATATATATATATATATATATATACACACACACACACACACACACACACACACCAGTCAAACACAGACAGCTGTTTTGTCATCTATAACTCATCAGTGTGGTCACACAGAAGTGAGATTCAAAACTTGAATGCTGGTGATTCAGTGATTGGCATCTGGTGATCTGCAATTATATATATATATATATATATATATATATATATATATATATATATATATATATATACACTAGCATGGTTGCCTGGTGTTGCCCGGATCGACATGAAGTTCCATTTGGAACACACCTGCTATACTAAGGATATTAATTATTTTTATTGTGGGCAACGTGGATACCCCCACAACAAATGAAAAAATTAAGAATGGATAAAAACATGAAAATGTAATCGCCCCCAAAAAAAGAAATATGTGACATTCTCTCTGCCAGATATTTGGCCAGAAGGGATACAAAGAGGAGAAGCTATTCTCTAGATATTGAGGACTTTTTGTAGCCAGTGTGCTAGAAAATCCCTTCCTCGCGACAAAAAAAAAAGAAAAGAAAATAATAAAATAAAAAATGAATCAAAACAACTTTTCTTTCAATCAAAATAGCAGGGAGTGCTTGTGTGACTGAGAAAAGAAAAAAAAAAAATGAGCCGCAGTGTCCAGGCTCAAATGTTAAATGCGAAAGAGTCGGAAGAAGGCAAACACTTATGGGCACACTATTTTGCCGACACAGCCACGAATGTTGATGACGTCATGACGTTGCAAAATAAGCTTTTTAAATGCGTGATTTGTAAAAAGTTTAAGAAAAAATAGAATTCCTTTCACTGGCTTGTTTTTTGTTTTTCGTAAAGGCACTTTACTGGCCTTTTTTTTTTTCTTTTTTTTTTTTTTTTTTCTTTTTTCTTTTTTTTTCATAAAGGCAGTTTCTAATATATATTAAACGTAATTTAACAAAGTTTAAATAGTTTTTGAAGGGAAATATTGTATTTGATCCAACAAGTGGCGCCCGGAGGAAATAACTCTAAATCGGTTTCTAAAAAATCGATATTGGTAATAATTCAAAATAAATATATTATCAGTATAAATCATCTTCATCTTCACAAGATTTCCAGCTACGGTATAACTGGAAATGTTTTCTCAATCATTAAATCATTTCTCTCCGATAGGCTCATAAGAGTAGTGGTAGATGGACAAAAATCGGAGGCCTGCAATATAAATGCTGGAGTCCCTCAGGGTCAATCCTGGGCCCAACTCTCTTCCTGATCTACATCAATGACCTCCCTAAACACATACTTAAATCATTCGTTGACATCTATGCTGATGACACGACCATCTACGGCAACACATCAAAGGCTGTAAATGACAAAGTTCTCTCTGATTCTCTCTCCTCTGATCTCGAGCGCGTGGTTCAGTGGGGGAAGATGTGGCTGGTTACCTTTAATGCATCCAAAACCAAACTCCTATCCTTACATCATCAACGCTCTGATCCCCATCTGGCATCAATTGTGACGGATGGTTCTCGTCTGGGTGAGGCCCCGTGTTTTGACAAGCTTCTGGGTTTGACCTTTACTCCTGATCTGAAATGGAACACGTACATCAAGTCTGTTGCCAAGGTCGCTGGAAAGATGGTGGGATCCTTGTACCGCTCCAGAAGATATCTCACTACTGATGCAATTCTCTATCTATATAAAAGCCAAGTACGTCCAAGGATGGAATACTGTTGCCATATCTGGGCAGGAGCTGCTAAAAACAGCCTATCCTGCCTTGACAGAGTACAAAATAGACTTTGTGGCTTAGTGGGGGATGCCCTTTTCTCTACCCTGCAACCTCTCTCCCACAGAAGAGACGTTGTGAGCCTGTCCTTGTTTTATCGTTATTTCCATGGCAGATGCTCGTCTGAACTCCAATCTCTGGTCCCCCCTCGCCAATCATTCACAAAAAACACCCGTCTAGCTGAATCCACTGTGAAAAATTTCCCCCACTCTATTAAATCAAAATGCAGATTCCATGAACAAAGCTTCTTTCTTAGAACTGCACGCCTGTGGAACTCTGTTCCGTCTGCTTGCTTCCCACCTGACTACAACTTGGATGTCTTCAAGTCCAACATTAACAAATTCCTAATGAACCACCCCCTTAAGTAAACACTTCATCAAATCTCCACACTAACGTAATGTACTTGCAATAACCCTTATCCCTGAGTGGCTTCCGAGCCTTGATAAATGGTGATCACTGTGTAAAAAAAAAAAAAAATCTTCATTAACAATCTTAAATAGAGCACTTAAAACAATTCTCTCACTATAAACAGTAACTAACATAGAGCTATTTAGTAAAATCTATTTTAATGTAATATGCAAATGAGATTACCTCTTGAGCTTATATTTTTGCAAGAATCATACTATATAATTAATACTAATATTAATATAATCATAATATATCGAAATAAATGAAATTTTACACACGTAAGTTTTCAGTATAAAAATTAATTAGGAAAGTAATGAACCTTTTGTATAAATCAAATTGGGAACAAACATACAAACAAACAAAAATACAAATTTTTATATATATATATATATATATATATATCACTGATGGGATGATTCCAATACTTTTTCTGATTCTGATACAATTACTGATTCTATACTAAAGTATTGATTCTGATTCTTCATAAATCTCTAAAAATTTAACTATAGAGTTGTTATTTTTCCCCGATTTCAACAAAAACACATGTTAAATATGCAGACATTTTCTCAATTTGTGGGGGATAAGCCATAGATTTTTAGCTTTACTGACCATTTAAAACCAATACATATTTAAACATTAATACTAACAGATTTTGTTTTAAACAAAATCAAAAAAACAAAATTAAAAGAATCGTTTTTGGCAATGGAAAATAAGCACAAATTTTTCTGATTCCGATATCCCAAGAAGTTATGATTTTTCTAATTCCCAATTCTGATTAATTGTCTCAACACTAGTGTGTGCGTGTGTGTGTGTGTGTGTGTGTGTGTGTGTGTGTGTGTGTTTCCCAAAGGCATCAAAATGCTTTCCAATTCTAAAGTTGCTTCATTTCCACTTGTTTTAAAGTTTGATTTTGTCATATCTGTAATGTGTGTAAACATTATTTCTTGCTATCGACTTGATTCCTTCTTCGACTGATGTAAAACCAGTCAAGCTGAAACTTGTTCTGCTCGTTGCTTTTGTAAGTCCATTATTCCACTTGGAAGATTCGCTTCCAAATTGTTTCAATGTGTGGAGGGAGTGGGGGTGCTCTTCACAAATCTATTTCTTTCTTTCCCATCTGATTGCAGTAAACGAGGGTTAAATCATTTGGATAGAAATCGTATTGTCCAGCCTCTGGGAAAATAAATCACAATCATTTCAACTTGAGGTTTTAAGACAATGCTAACTTTTCCCCTTGCATCGACTGTAGTCAATTTATACTCAAATACTGTTGGGGTAGGTATGATATACGGGTCCCTTGTTCAACAGCAACTTGCATTTAATTAATTGTGTACAATATATGTTATATTTTCAAATACTAGAAGCATTACTAATAAAAACTAAAAAAAAATTTTTTTTAATCAATAAAATAACTTTACCAATAATAGCAACATCCTAAAATGTTTGTAAAATTATTAAAAAAATAACCAATGAAAAAAATATACACGTTATTAAAAAAAAAAAAAAAAAGACAAACAATTATATAAATTGTTTAAAATCATTTAGATTAATTTATCCCTGACGACGAATCCCGAAGGACAAATATGGCGATTACATCAGAAGTGAAGATCGTTACTTGGAAATTGGAAATGATCAAAAACAGAATTAATAGACAAAAACGTCTATTTTATTTAAAGAAATATACTCGGAGAAAACGTGCTATATATATATATATATATATATATATATATATATATATATGTCATCCACTGATGTTTCACAGTTCATCAGTGCGGCTAGACAGGCAACTACCTCAAGCCAGGATTGAAACCCGACCCCCTGTATGACAGTCAATGCTCCTAACCATTACGCTAATTGGCGGCTGCTGTGCGAGTCGTGAATAAACAATGTTTTGGCATCTTCTGAAATACCTAAGCTCAATTTGTTTATACAAAGAGCATCGGTTTATACGCTGATGGTAATTCGTGTATCACTTCTCAATATGCTCAACTCAAGATGAACAGCATTTTTGTTATTTTGCATCTGTTTTTTTGTTTTTTTTTTTTTTTTTTTTTAAATTTAGTAAATTTTATTTTTATTAATACTTGGTGGAGGTATGTCCTCTCCTGAGCGTGATTGCTTGTTTTCTATTGAAATTTTGCATCGCTTTTAATGTCTGTAACCTTTTTTGTTTTAATCCTTAATACTAACGTTAAACGCTAAGCTGAACAGCAGGCGGCTGTGCTACCCCCACTCCCTCCCTCTCTCCCTCTCTTATCCTGCTGCATACTGTCTTATATTGATTCAATATCAATGTTTGCTGTACAAAAACGGATTGGAAGATCACCCAGCAAATGCTGTTCATCTTTGGAGGGGGGCATAATTGTATTTTTAGTTTTGTTCAAGTTCAGTAGATTTATGTTGATTAGCAAACGAGCTTGATGATCGCTAAAGTGCAAATATAGAAGGTTTTAACTACATCTTAACGCCCCCCCCCCTTCTTGTTTATTTTTGTATCTTTGCTAAAAATGTCGGAAATATTCTAGAGTTGCTTTTAACAGCAACATTGTTTTTTTCTTTTTCTTAACATACATTACTGCATATATGTATTAATCTGGCCAATACAAATTTTGTCAAACTCCTAACTCACAATCATGTTAAATTGGGAAATCTATATCTCTATTTAAGTTAGGTTTGTTTCTATGCTTATGTATTATAGATCTATTTTCATAATTTTGAGAACGATGCTGTAATCAAGCTTTTAAAGGCTGCATCAACTTTTCAACTGGCAAATCTGTTTACCTGCCACATTTAGAATGTGAGGAGTGTCTCCTACTAGTTGAAACCTTTTGGTCATTGTAAATATTTTTATTTGTTTATTTTAAACTTTTTAGAACCCTTACTCCCACTTCATATTGTGTTTGTGTAGGTGTGTGTTAGTGATGGGGCGATTCCAGTATTTTTCCTGATTCCAATACAATTATCGATTCCGTACTAAATTCCAGATTCTGATATAATTCATCTATCCAGCATGGCCGTAGCCGAGATTGAATTCACTACACGAGTTTGTAGTGTAATTCAAATCTTGTCGGTAGCTGAATACTTGATGCTTCGCTAGGGCTATCAAGGGTATTTTTTATTGTGACGCCATCACAGCTTAAGAGCATCCAATCTACTCTCAAGAGTAGAATAGGTTGCGTCAGTTTCTCAACCTGGTATTTTACCTTGTCATAAAATATAATTACCGGTTCTGATTTTTATAAATCTCTAGATAGTTAACTATGAAAAAAATTGAAATAACTTTCATTGTATTCATCAGAGAATTTTATATGTATGATGTAAATTTCATTAAAATAGTACATATTTGATGTATTAAATGAACATTGCACAAGGATCCTTGATAATCGCTCAAAAGTCGAAAATTAAACAAAATACTAAAACAAAACCATTCAATTAATGTCAGCAATTGCATAAAAATGTGATGTTCTACCAGTATTTTGTTTAAGATTTTGGAGAAATTATCAAGGGTCCTCGTGCTATGTCTATCGCAACCATGATTCTTTTCTTTTTCTTTTTTTTTTTTTTTTTTCATTCTAACTTAACAATATGGACACTTTGTCTTTTTTAAACAAAAAGAACACTTTAAAATATGTTAAAAACGCAAAAAACTTATTTAGGTAGAAAAGTAAAGTATTTTGCCGTTGGTAATATTTGTTGCATTTTTGTTTTGTTTTTTATTTTTAATCCTTTTTTTTTTTTTCTCCAAATTTCATTTTTACTTGATATTTTATTTTCATTGAAAAATTAAACCAGAAATGTTTTTTATGAATTTTCATTATAAAATGTTGCCTAAAGTTTATATGTGACTTTTTTTAATTATGAGGTTCGCTATAAGAGAAACAGTCTAATAATGCCAACTTAGTTTCGCAGAATATCTACCACCAGCCTCCATAAAGTAATAATAATTTTGTGTTTTCACAGCACAAGTTTTTCTTCTTTTTTTTCTTTTTTTTTAACAATGAAAATATTTTTAAATCTTTGTGTCATATCTTATGTCCATTCCCTTTATTTGCAAGTATATTTGAATGAAGCTCATTTATAAAGTCAAAAAATTTTCCAATTAATATATAATACTAAATTGACTTGAATGCAAATGTGTTCAGCATGTCATAATCTTAAAAATATATACAAAATTTCAAAACTAGGTCATATCACCTTTCAGAAAAAAAAAATCTGTCGTTGGCATCCGTCAGTCTAGAAAACTATGGGGTTGCGCCTGTAGATGTGGTTGAACACTGTTTTGTGGCTGAATATGCCTATTTTCGATCTACATTGTCAATTGCAGACCTCACAGGTAAAGGTCAGTGCGTTGTGTTGGTAGTATGTTTAATTTTGTTGTCTGGCTTTCCTAAATAATCTTTTGGTCTCTGCCCGTTCTTCAAAGGACCTTTAGCTAGTGGTCAGACTTTTGATTACCATTTGTCCCCAGATGTTGCGGACTTCAGCTTTGGTGCTCCCAGTTGGTAGGGTCAATATCACATGCTTTCATGTCGTGTTTACACACATGGACATAGCAGAGGTAAGGATAACCAATTTTCCTTTTACCAGTGGTGAATTCACTGTAGAGAAATGTGTTTTGGGATTTTCGCATTGTTCATTCGATGCACATGGTCTATCCAGCATAAGCGTCTTTGGCAAAACAGGGTTAACATGGAAGGGATAGCAGTCCTTATGAGCACGACATTATTTGTAACTTTGTCTTTTTGAGAAATTACAAGGATTCTTTGCAGATAACGCATGTGAAATGTGTTCAGTTTCTGTTCTTGGTGGCTGTAGGTTGTCCATGTTTTGCTGCCATACAGAAGGGTGCTTATGACACAGGCCATGTTTTGCAAGAGTGGTGGATGCCTTTCTGATGCGCTTGTTAAGTTCTACATCAAGAGATTGGTTGTCTGGGGCTGTAGATTGGAATTGATGGATTACGTCTGAGCATTGCTGATTCATTGTGATGATTGGAATTGATGGATTACGTCTGAGCATTGCTGATTCATTGTGATGATTGGAATTGATGGATTACGTCTGAGTATCGCTGATTCATTGTGATGATTGGAATTGATGGATTACGTCTGAGCATTGCTGATTCATTGTGATGATTGGAATTGATGGATTACGTCTGAGTATCGCTGATTCATTGTGATGATTGGAATTGATGGATTACGTCTGAGCATTGCTGATTCATTGTGATGATTGGAATTGATGGATTACGTCTGAGTATTGCTGATTCATTGTGATGATTGGAATTGATGGATTACGTCTGAGCATTGCTGATTCATTGTGATGATTGGAATTGATGGATTACGTCTGAGTATCGCTGATTCATTGTGATGATTGGAATTGATGGATTACGTCTGAGCATTGCTGATTCATTGTGATGATTGGAATTGATGGATTACGTCTGAGCATTGCTGATTCATTGTGATGATTGGAATTGATGGATTACGTCTGAGCATTGCTGATTCATTGTGATGATTGGAATTGATGGATTACGTCTGAACATTGCTGATTCATTGTGATGATTGGAATTGATGGATTACGTCTGAGCATTGCTGATTCATTGTGATGATTGGAATTGATGGATTACGTCTGAGCATTGCTGATTCATTGTGATGATTGGAATTGATGGATTACGTCTGAGCATTGCTGATTCATTGTGATGATTGGAATTGATGGATTACGTCTGAGTATTGCTGATTCATTGTGATGATTGGAATTGATGGATTACGTCTGAGCATTGCTGATTCATTGTGATGATTGGAATTGATGGATTACGTCTGAGCATTGCTGATTCATTGTGATGATTGGAATTGATGGATTACGTCTGAGCATTGCTGATTCATTGTGATGATTGGAATTGATGGATTACGTCTGAGCATTGCTGATTCATTGTGATGATTGGAATTGATGGATTACGTCTGAGCATTGCTGATTCATTGTGATGATTGGAATTGATGGATTACGTCTGAGCATTGCTGATTCATTGTGATGATTGGAATTGATGGATTACGTCTGAGCATTGCTGATTCATTGTGATGATTGGAATTGATGGATTACGTCTGAGCATTGCTGATTCATTGTGATGATTGGAATTGATGGATTACGTCTGAGCATTGCTGATTCATTGTGATGATTGGAATTGATGGATTACGTCTGAGCATTGCTGATTCATTGTGATGATTGGAATTGATGGATTACGTCTGAGCATTGCTGATTCATTGTGATGATTGGAATTGATGGATTACGTCTGAGCATTGCTGATTCATTGTGATGATTGGAATTGATGGATTACGTCTGAGCATTGCTGATTCATTGTGATGATTGGAATTGATGGATTACGTCTGAGCATTGCTGATTCATTGTGATGATTGGAATTGATGGATTACGTCTGAGCATTGCTGATTCATTGTGATGATTGGAATTGATGGATTACGTCTGAGCATTGCTGATTCATTGTGATGATTGGAATTGATGGATTACGTCTGAGCATTGCTGATTCATTGTGATGATTGGAATTGATGGATTACGTCTGAGCATTGCTGATTCATTGTGATGATTGGAATTGATGGATTACGTCTGAGCATTGCTGATTCATTGTGATGATTGGAATTGATGGATTACGTCTGAGCATTGCTGATTCATTGTGATGATTGGAATTGATGGATTACGTCTGAGCATTGCTGATTCATTGTGATGATTGGAATTGATGGATTACGTCTGAGCATTGCTGATTCATTGTGATGATTGGAATTGATGGATTACGTCTGAGCATTGCTGATTCATTGTGATGATTGGAATTGATGGATTACGTCTGAGCATTGCTGATTCATTGTGATGATTGGAATTGATGGATTACGTCTGAGCATTGCTGATTCATTGTGATGATTGGAATTGATGGATTACGTCTGAGCATTGCTGATTCATTGTGATGATTGGAATTGATGGATTACGTCTGAGCATTGCTGATTCATTGTGATGATTGGAATTGATGGATTACGTCTGAGCATTGCTGATTCATTGTGATGATTGGAATTGATGGATTACGTCTGAGCATTGCTGATTCATTGTGATGATTGGAATTGATGGATTACGCCTGAGCATTGCTGATTCATTGTGATGATTGGAATTGATGGATTACGCCTGAGCATTGCTGATTCATTGTGATGATTGGAATTGATGGATTACGCCTGAGCATTGCTGATTCATTGTGATGATTGGAATTGATGGATTACGCCTGAGCATTGCTGATTCATTGTGATGATTGGAATTGATGGATTACGTCTGAGCATTGCTGATTCATTGTGATGATTGGAATTGATGGATTACGTCTGAGCATTGCTGATTCATTGTGATGATTGGAATTGATGGATTACGTCTGAGCATTGCTGATTCATTGTGATGATTGGAATTGATGGATTACGTCTGAGCATTGCTGATTCATTGTGATGATTGGAATTGATGGATTACGTCTGAGCATTGCTGATTCATTGTGATGATTGGAATTGATGGATTACGTCTGAGCATTGCTGATTCATTGTGATGATTGGAATTGATGGATTACGTCTGAGCATTGCTGATTCATTGTGATGATTGGAATTGATGGATTACGTCTGAGCATTGCTGATTCATTGTGATGATTGGAATTGATGGATTACGTCTGAGCATTGCTGATTCATTGTGATGATTGGAATTGATGGATTACGTCTGAGCATTGCTGATTCATTGTGATGATTGGAATTGATGGATTACGTCTGAGCATTGCTGATTCATTGTGATGATTGGAATTGATGGATTACGTCTGAGCATTGCTGATTCATTGTGATGATTGGAATTGATGGATTACGTCTGAGCATTGCTGATTCATTGTGATGATTGGAATTGATGGATTACGTCTGAGCATTGCTGATTCATTGTGATGATTGGAATTGATGGATTACGTCTGAGCATTGCTGATTCATTGTGATGATTGGAATTGATGGATTACGTCTGAGCATTGCTGATTCATTGTGATGATTGGAATTGATGGATTACGTCTGAGCATTGCTGATTCATTGTGATGATTGGAATTGATGGATTACGTCTGAGCATTGCTGATTCATTGTGATGATTGGAATTGATGGATTACGTCTGAGCATTGCTGATTCATTGTGATGATTGGAATTGATGGATTACGTCTGAGCATTGCTGATTCATTGTGATGATTGGAATTGATGGATTACGTCTGAGCATTGCTGATTCATTGTGATGATTGGAATTGATGGATTACGTCTGAGCATTGCTGATTCATTGTGATGATTGGAATTGATGGATTACGTCTGAGCATTGCTGATTCATTGTGATGATTGGAATTGATGGATTACGTCTGAGCATTGCTGATTCATTGTGATGATTGGAATTGATGGATTACGTCTGAGCATTGCTGATTCATTGTGATTATTGGAATTGATGGATTACGTCTGAGCATTGCTGATTCATTGTGATGATTGGAATTGATGGATTACGTCTGAGTATTGCTGATTCATTGTGATGATTGGAATTGATGGATTACGTCTGAGTATTGCTGATTCATTGTGATGATTGGAATTGATGGATTACGTCTGAGCATTGCTGATTCATTGTGATGATTGGAATTGATGGATTACGTCTGAGTATTGCTGATTCATTGTGATGATTGGAATTGATGGATTACGTCTGAGCATTGCTGATTCATTGTGATGATTGGAATTGATGGATTACGTCTGAGCATTGCTGATTCATTGTGATGATTGGAATTGATGGATTACGTCTGAGCATTGCTGATTCATTGTGATGATTGGAATTGATGGATTACGTCTGAGTATTGCTGATTCATTGTGATGATTGGAATTGATGGATTACGTCTGAGCATTGCTGATTCATTGTGATGATTGGAATTGATGGATTACGTCTGAGTATTGCTGATTCATTGTGATGATTGGAATTGATGGATTACGTCTGAGCATTGCTGATTCATTGTGATGATTGGAATTGATGGATTACGTCTGAGTATTGCTGATTCATTGTGATGATTGGAATTGATGGATTACGTCTGAGCATTGCTGATTCATTGTGATGATTGGAATTGATGGATTACGTCTGAGTATTGCTGATTCATTGTGATGATTGGAATTGATGGATTACGTCTGAGCATTGCTGATTCATTGTGATGATTGGAATTGATGGATTACGTCTGAGCATTGCTGATTCATTGTGATGATTGGAATTGATGGATTACGTCTGAGTATTGCTGATTCATTGTGATGATTGGAATTGATGGATTACGTCTGAGCATTGCTGATTCATTGTGATGATTGGAATTGATGGATTACGTCTGAGTATTGCTGATTCATTGTGATGATTGGAATTGATGGATTACGTCTGAGCATTGCTGATTCATTGTGATGATTGGAATTGATGGATTACGTCTGAGTATTGCTGATTCATTGTGATTATTGGAATTGATGGATTACGTCTGAGTATTGCTGATTCATTGTGATGATTGGAATTGATGGATTACGTCTGAGCATTGCTGATTCATTGTGATGATTGGAATTGATGGATTACGTCTGAGTATCGCTGATTCATTGTGATGATTGGAATTGATGGATTACGTCTGAGCATTGCTGATTCATTGTGATGATTGGAATTGATGGATTACGTCTGAGCATTGCTGATTCATTGTGATGATTGGAATTGATGGATTACGTCTGAGCATTGCTGATTCATTGTGATGATTGGAATTGATGGATTACGTCTGAGCATTGCTGATTCATTGTGATGATTGGAATTGATGGATTACGTCTGAGTATTGCTGATTCATTGTGATGATTGGAATTGATGGATTACGTCTGAGCATTGCTGATTCATTGTGATGATTGGAATTGATGGATTACGTCTGAGTATTGCTGATTCATTGTGATGATTGGAATTGATGGATTACGTCTGAGCATTGCTGATTCATTGTGATGATTGGAATTGATGGATTACGTCTGAGCATTGCTGATTCATTGTGATGATTGGAATTGATGGATTACGTCTGAGCATTGCTGATTCATTGTGATGATTGGAATTGATGGATTACGTCTGAACATTACTGATTCATTGTGATGATTGGAATTGATGGATTACGTCTGAGTATTGCTGATTCATTGTGATGATTGGAATTGATGGATTACGTCTGAGCATTGCTGATTCATTGTGATGATTGGAATTGATGGATTACGTCTGAGCATTGCTGATTCATTGTGATGATTGGAATTGATGGATTACGTCTGAGCATTGCTGATTCATTGTGATGATTGGAATTGATGGATTACGTCTGAGCATTGCTGATTCATTGTGATGATTGGAATTGATGGATTACGTCTGAGCATTGCTGATTAATCGTGATGATTGGAGATGATGAGGCTCCTTTACTCATGACCTTGGTTTTCTTCAGACTAGACTACATGTTTATTTTAAAAAAAAAAAAAAAAAAACGTTTGGAGGCGCACCTATTCTAACTTTGTATTATTTGGAGTCATTGATTTACTGTTCTCATCCTTAGTTTAATTTCACATCATTTCAGTCGATGTAAAAACAAAAATCAATATGCAAATGAATAAATGTTACCAAAGGCAAGATGTTATTCTTCTGCCTACCTGCATAATTTATTTGTTTAAGCTTATTTTAAGGTGTTTTTCATTTTGGGGGTTCAAAACAAACCCAGTATCCTCTCTGCTTAGTTAGAACACAAAAAAATCATGGCTGCTCATAAGCCATGCATTAGACCCTTGATAATCACTACAAATCGAAAATTAAACAAAATACTAGTAGAAATGCATCCAATAAATGTCAACAGTCATAGGAAAATGTTTTGGGTTCTTGTGAAGAATTCCCTCTATATTAAAAAAAATAAATAAAAATCTGTATGATGTACGTAAGTAAACAAAAATATCTTATTCCAATAATCACGTAAATTGATCAAGTAGTGTTTTTATAAGAAAATAAAATTTTATGAATATTCGTGGAAAGATTATCTTCCTTGCCATTTAAAAAATATATCAAGAAACAAAGGGAAATAACTCAATAATAATAATTCATACATACTGGATTTGGGTGTAATGCTTATGAATTCCCATTAATTGCTTAAAAATATAACTACTTTATCAATTTACATGATTTTTGGAATATGATATTTTTGTTTTGTCACAGATATATTCATCATACGGATTTTATTTTTTATTGGGGGGGTCACCATTTATCAAGATCCAAAGGCCACTCAAGGATAAGGGTTAATGAATGTAAGGTGGTAATGTAGTAATCACTAATGGCGTAGATTCGGTACAATTTGATTATTTATGAAGATGACTTAACAATAACCATGTTGTATTTAGCAAGGAAGTATGCCAGCGAAACAGTGTTCCAAAGGTGGGCAGTTTTGGGAAAGAAGCTTTGTTCATAGAATCTGCATTTACATTTAGGCATAAGTCGTGGGGAATATCATAGTGGTTTTAGCTAATTGAGTGTTTTTGTGGAAGTTTGGTAAGGGGGATCATAGATTGGAGTTCAGACGAGCACTTACCATGAAAATAACGATAGAGCAGAGACAGGCTCGCAACATCTCTTCCGTGAGAAATAGGTTGCAGGAAAGAGAAAAAAGCATCATCTACTAGGTTTCAAAGCCAGTTTTGAACTCTATCAAGGCAGGATAGGACGTGCCGAGGTGTTCCTGCTCAGATTTGGCAACAGTACTTCATTGTAGGGCATACTTGGCTCTTATACAGATAGAGAATCGCATCGACAGTGAAATACTTACTGGAGCGGTAGAGTAATCCAATAATTTTTCCAAGGATATTGGCAACAGATTTGATGTATGTGTTCCATTTCAGATCAGGATTAAAGGTCAGTCCCAGAAGCTTGTCAAGACAAGAGCCAATCATTTCAATTGGGGTGTGGTGAGGATTGGAGCAATTCTGATTAAAGGGGAGAAGTTTGGATTTCGCTGCATTAAAATTAACCAGTCATCTTTTTCCCCATTGCACCATGTTCTCAAGATCAGAAGAAAGAGAATCAGAAAGATCTTCATCATTGCTGGCCTTGGAAGTCATGCCATAGATTGTCATGTCGTCTGCACAAATGCCTACAAGTGACCTAAGAATGTGATTTGAAAGATCATTGATGAAGATCTGGAACAGGGTTGGACCCAGAATGGAACCCTGAATGTTAATACAGTGAGTTTTTGATTTCTGCCCATCAGCGACTACTCTTATAAGCCTATTACAGAGAAAGGATTTTATAACTGAGAGGACGTTCTCGGTTATTCCATAGCTGGCGATCTTGTGAAGTAGACCTTTATGCCATACTCTATCAAAAGCATTTGATATGTCGAGAGGTATTGCCCTAGAGACAAAGCCTCCGTCAAGTGATTCACTAATCCTGTGTGATATAACAGTACATCAGCTGTAGATCTTGCAGAACGGAATCCATACTGCAGGAGACTGATTTGTCTGTACTGAGAGGAAGATGATCGATCACTCGATTTTTTAAAGGCAGGGTAGCTTAATGAAGTTTTCCAAGGTGTTGAAAAGCATTTCTCTTTAGGGCAATGTTTAAATACTGTGAGACGTACACATTTGCCTTAGGAGTATGCTTGCATGTAAATGCATAATATAGATCGGTTTTGGAAAATCCATTTTGGTTGTTTATTATACAGGACTAATTACTATTATTTGCTACGGACCTGCACCTTCTACTATGAAAGATTGTAAGTTCGGCCTGGGTTTATCCTTAAATTGAGCTGGGATCATAGATTAGTATATGTATGTACTTGTATGACATATATATTTGTATAAGAAGGCGATGCCGGTAAATTAGGATATGTGTGTATGAGTCAATATTTATATATTTAGAGAGAGAGAGTAAAACGATTCATTATTTTGAATGGAATTAATGTATGAGCGTGACACTTGTGACGTACAGAAAATAGTTTTTTGTGACATAACAGAAACATTTCTATGAAAGTATATTAAAATGAAAAGGAATATAGATAGATTTCTGAGTCGTTCTGTTTATAATTGTTTATTTTTGAAAAAAACATATATTTATAGGTAAATGTGCACTGAACAGATACCATAATACTTAAAGTTAATTTCAAATTTTGATATATCTTTTAATTTAAACACGAAACAAAAACAATTGGGATGCTGAAAACGTACACAGTAAAACAATATTTTATTGTCACGTTGATTATTTATTTGTAACGCAAATAAAAAAACCATATTTTCGGGGTTATTTATTTATGTTGGTAGTGTAGAAGAAAATGTATGAATGTTTTTAAGAAAGGTGTATTAAAAAATGGAGAATAAATTAAATTTTAAAAAAAAGGGCAGATGGTGGGTAATCGCCGTTATAAAATGTTCTTATGGTTGTCAACGGGTTAAAGTAATACGAAAATGAACGATCTAAAAAAAAAAAAATGCAGAAAGTATTAACAATTGTTTATTTAGATGATTTAAACTGGGGGAAAAAAAAACAATTGGGACGCTGAAAACGTACACAGTAAAACAATGTTTTTTTGTTGCGTTCATTATTTGTTTATGTACGCATGCGCAACCGGAACAACACCCGTTACAAGGTCATTTGAGTTTTATAAGTATATATATATATATATATATATATATATATATATATATATATATATACACACCTGCATTAGTGGATGTGTGTGTGTATAATGATGCGAATAATGGAAATAGTATTCCGACGAAATAGAAAAATAAAAGCTTGCCCTATCTCTGAATACCCTTTATGTAAAATTTCAAATGTTTAGACCAGAAATTGTCTGAGTAATTTGGTAGAGACCGCAGAGGTCAAATTTTTTTTAACTTTGACTCCTATTATGACACCTTAAAATTTATTGTTTTGGGCTCAAATCAAGTTATTAAGTTAGATCCATGTCCAAGGAATCTATATCTAAAATTTCAAGTGTTTATACCCAAAATTGTCAAGAGTTTGGTAGAATTCTCAAAGGTCAAATCGTTGAACTTTGACCCTTTAATAGCCAAATTTCTGGCTGAAAACCGATCACAAAGATTCTCCCAAATCTCAGTACCCTGTATATCATTGATATTATCAAATTTCGAGTCTGCAGATTGAAATTTGACAGTTATTGCGTAGGGAAATGTACACAGACACACAGACAGACACACACGTTCACTTTTATAGATATATATATGCTTACATTCATATATGTCGATCGGATTTAACCTCCAGGAAGATTTAATGCCTGAGAGATGACCATAACAATGCCACGCAGATGTCTTTGTTGCTAGGATTTGCATAATAAACAAACCTCGAATGCTCGATGGATAAAGGAAATCGTTAATTTGTATTTAAGTACTCTGTTTAGAATCGCTAATGTACACTGACAGACGAGATATTCTTTTTTCTTTCTCTCCTTCTTTAACCTCAAGTAAATGACCCTTCTCTTTGGGTGGAGCAAGATGGTGCCTAATCGCAAGCACAAGTCAACCTTTGAAATCAAATAAAGCTCACTTGGATTAATCCTGTTGCTGTAAAGCCCCACTTGCAACTATTCTTGTTAGTGCGCAAGATTGCATTTTCCTAAAAGGTTTTCGTTTATTGTGTTTGACCTCCATTTTGAAACGCACATTTGAATTCAACTGCATTTAGGTACAAGACTCCTTTGCGAATGTCTCCTGTGGTTTTGAACATTCAAAATGTTAGTTTACAAACAAAAGCTTTTAGATTTGTAGTTTTTCTCTTTAAAGAGAAAACATTCTTTCTCTCTCTCTCTCTCTCTCTCTCTCTCTCTATATATATATATATATATATATATATATATATATATACTAGCATTTTAGCCCGGTGTTGCCCGGGTGTTTTGATGTGTATGTTGAGCAAAAAAAAAAAAAAAAAGTGGTAGTAGGAAGGCAGGCTCAAACCCGTACTGTGAAGGAGGAAAAGAACGGGGAAAAAATCTGACGTCTTTGCTGTTACAACCACCGCCAAATTGGAAGGTGATGTAGGTTTTAATTGAGGCTAGACAATCGAAAGGAGAGGATGACTTTCAAAAATATTGGCGGAAAAAGCGACCCCTCCCTGTCGAAAAGTGCCCAGTTGAAGGTGAAGATATTAATGTTTTTAGCCAATTTTTTTATATTTGTTGTCTGAAAGGTCGAACTTCAAAACGATACTGATCCTGGTAAAATCCGTCACCTCTGTCGAAAGTTTTAGGCAGACATGCAAACATACATACATACATACATTTAGATATTGGTAACTAAACATTTTCGACCCAAACCGATTAAAAAGCTTGCCCTATCTCTGAATACCCTTTATGTAAAATTTCAAATGTTTAGACCAGAAATTATCTGAGTAATTTGGTAGAGACTGCAGAGGTCAAATTTTTTTTTAACTTTGACCCCAATTTCGATTCTTTAACATTTATTTTTTGGGGCTCAAATCAAGTTATTAAGTTAGATCCATGTCCAAGGAACCTATATCTAAAATTTCAAGTGTTTAGACCCAAAATTGTCGGAGGAGTTTGGTAGAGTTTTCAAAGGTCATATCGTTGAACTTTCACCCCTGAACAGCCAAATTTCTGGCCGAAAATGGATCACAAACATTTTCCCAAATCTCAGGACCCTGGATATCAAAGTTCGAGTCTTTTGACTTAAAGTTGAGAGAGTTATTGCGTAGGGAAATGTACACAGATACACAGACACGTTCACTTTTATAGATATACTAGCATTTCAGCCCGGCGTTGCCCGGGTGTTTTGAGGTGCATGTTTAGCAAAAAAAATAAATAAATAAAGACCAATTTTTTAAGTTTGACCTTTTAACAGTTATTGTTTGGGGCTCAAATCAAATGATTAAGTTCGATCCATGTCCAAGGAATCTATATCTAAAATTTCAAGTGTTTAGATCCAAAATTCTCGGAGGAGTTTGGTAGAGTTCTCAAAGGTCAAATCGTTGCCTCTAAACAGCCAAATTTCTGGCCGAAAATGGATTACAAAGATTTTCCCAAATCTCAGTATCCTGTATATCAATTTCGAGTCTGTGGACTGAAAATTGACAGAGTTATTGTGTAGGAAAATGTACACACACAAACACGTTCACTTTTATATATATATATATATAGAGAGAGAGAGAGATAGATTAAACATAAATATATATGGAAACAATATTGTGTGTCCTGTAAACTTTATACGCAAATATTATGCAAGTATAAATCATGTAGAATATCTGCATGAATATAATTACACGTAATAGTTAACTAAAGATGATCATCCCATAAGAAAAACGAAAAAACTAATAGGGAATTAATTAAAATGAATGTTTAAAAGAATATGCAAATTAGCTAGACCTTTTGCAGATGAATTCAATTCCATGACCTGTATATAACAAAATTGTATTTTCTTTTTAAATAAATAGAAAAGAGGGTTTTTAATATGAATGTCAATACACACAAAAGAAAAACGAATTTATGGGAGTATAGAAGATATATATAAAGAGAGAAAGAGAAACGGAAAGAATAGAGCAATTTCTGAAGGAAGTTTTAAGTGGAAGAGCCCAATATGTAGCAAATCACACATAAAATTTAAAAAACAAGGCCGATAGCCATTAGTCGCGAGCTCTCGTTTAATGAATGAATGTATGAATGACATGAAATTCTTAAAGATAAACTAAAATGACCGAAAAATGGGCAGAAATGACTTAAATAAATAAAAAGTAAATAACTTCGAATGACTTTAATGAACTTAAGGATGAATTGAATGACCTTAAGAATGGCTTGAATGCTTAAGAAATAACTGGAATCCTTCAAAAACAACTTGAATGATCTGGAGAATGACTTGAATGGCTTTGAGACTGACTGGTTGTAAAGTGGGTGATCATTTTACATTAAATTAATACAGAAAAGTGATCCCTCACTTTATATCACAAAGTTAAAAACATAAGTACAACATGTAGTAAGGACAGAGACAGATACTACACTTTTATCTTGGCGAAAAGGCCAAGAAAAGCTTAAAAAGCTAAGAACAGCATCTATTAACAAAAGACCTTTGATCTTAACCAAAAAGGCCAAGCACAAAAGTGTTACTGACCGAATTATAAAATTGCTTGCATGCGACTAAAAAGCTAACGACAAATTTAGTCTGTCCTCATTATAAATTTATTTCAACCTGAAAGTAACTTATCAAATGAGAAGAGCTAGCTGAGATTTAGCATCTGGACTCTAAACAAATATATATATGTATATATAATTTGAGGTTGCCATTTTTCAAAGCTAGGGTAACCAGTGAAATATAACGAGGTTAATACAAGAGTGCTCAATACGGAAGTAGATCAAGTTACATTTTCAATTTGTTTTTACATAAGCAGTAATTTGTTGCTACACAGTCATGAGCATGTTTTAGTCTTCTAGTGTTTAGTAACTAGAGACTTCTACAGGCAACAACGCTTATATTACAAAAGTGGAAATCTTACCTATATATATATGTATATATATATATATACATACTAGCAAAAGTACCCATCGTTGATTGGGTTAAAAAAAACAGTCTACAGAAAATGAACTCTGATTTATGAAAGTATGATAGGTTATGAAAAGGAAGGGTTGTAAAGAGATAGCTTCGAATTTGGGGGTATCAAAATCAAAACAAAATATGATGAAAGTAAAAATAAAATAGATAAACCCCATAATTTATTATACCATACCTGTTCACACTGAAACACTTATCACAATATTCTGTGGATCTATATTAAAAAACCTTGCTAAACTTTGTGACATATTTCCATTCTATGGAGGTCAAGCGCGAACGAACACCCCATAATTTTATTATACCATATTTCTTCAAACTGAAACATAATTATCAAAGTATACTTACGTAGATAGATATGAAGTCTTTATTAAAGTTTGTGCCTATTTCCATTCTATGGAGGCCAGGCGCGAACGCAGACCCCACAATTTTATTATACCTTCCCTATTTAAGTTAAAACATACTTATCAAAGTATTATTATGTACATGTATACCAAAAACACTTGTAAACGTTTTTTTTTTTTTTAATTTTTAAATTTTTTATTTCCATACTTTGTGGACCAGGCACGTATGCAGACCATGAAAAGGAAGTGTTGTAAAGAGATAAATTTTTTATTTCCATACTTTGTGGACCATGGGCGTACACAGACCCCACAATTTTAATGAATCATCATTATGCCAGATCAAACATACCCATTCCTGTGTCTCGATACATCTTCTATCATTATATGTGATCAGTTTTCTATGATAGTCAACCATATAGGAGCCTATTCGTGACCAGACACACATACACATACATTCAGCTTTATATTATATATATATATATATATATATATATATATATATTAGCTATTCTTACCTAGTATTATTACGTTTTCCACCCCCCCACCCAAACAAGGCACAGTGACACTTTGATTTAAAATATATATATATATGCAGGTTGAGCCAAAAGTATGTGGACAGTAAAAAACATTTAGAGATCACATACCTACTACTATATGTAATAAGACAATTATGTTAATGAAAATTAAATGTTATTTATCAATGCAAGTGCTTAAATTGTTTTCCCTCTTGATTTACAGCTTTAAAGTCTGCCTCTTGACAAACATTTTTTACTTTCTGTGTGTGTATATATATATATATATATATATACTAGCAAAAGTACCCGTCGTTGACTGGGTTCAAAAACAGCCTACAGAAAATGGACTCTGATTTATGAAAGTATGATAGGTTATGAAAAGGAAGTGTTGTAAAGAGATAAATTTTTTTATTTCCATAATTTGTGGACCAGGCGCGTACACAGACCCCACAATTTTAATGAATCATCATTATGCCAGATCAAACATACCCATTCCTGTGTCTCGATACATCTTCTATCATTATATGTGATCAGTTTTCTATAAGTCAACCATATAGGAGCCTATTCATGACCAAACACACATACAGACGTTCAGCTTTATATTATAGATATATATCCGAATAACGATCTGAAAGCACATCTTTTAAACTCCTCGGCCTAACGTTTACTGGAAACATGAGTTGGAATAATTACATTGAGAGCATTGCCAGGACCGCTGCGAAAAAGGTAGGTTCTCTCTACCGTGCTAGAAAGCTACTGACCCCTGAAAGTATCCTGTACCTCTACAAGGCCACCATTCGCCCATGTATGGAGTATTGTTGTCATATTTGGGCCGGTGTATCTGCTACTAGTTTCTTACTCCTAGACAAGGTTCAAAAGAGAGTCGCCAACCTAATAGTCCTGAACTATCATCCAAGCTTCAGAACCGCTAGACTTTGGAATTCCCTGCCAGGTTCCTGCTTCCCCAATTGTACTGACATGCAGAAGTTTAAGTGTAACGTGAAAGACATCTTGCTGCCCAACTCCCCACCTAGTACCCCTGTAGTCTGTGTCCCTAATAGTAGCCCCCTACATCAAAGTGGCAATGTACCTTGTTTGGGGTGAAAATGTAATAAAAAAAAATAAATAAAAATGAATTAGATCACAAATAAATCAATCTTGTGGTATCAAGTCTTACAAAATATTTTTGAGAGAGAGGTAATATTTTTCTATTAGACAATCCCAGCCAAATGAAACTGCTCAATCTATATATCTATAAAATGAAATTGTCTGTCTGTGTGTACATTTTCCTACCAAATTACTCTGTCAATTTCAGTCTACAGACTAAAGATTTGACATAAGGGGTATTGAAATTTAGGAAAATCTTTTTAATTAGTTTTCGATCAGAAATCTGGCTGTCAAGGGGTCAAAGTTTAACAATTTAACCTTTGAAAACTCTACCAAACTCCTCTGCCAATTTTGCACATTTTTGTACCGATTTTCCTCGGCTAAAACCCAAATATAAAGTTTTGCATGGGTTTAAATGCTGTATATATTAAGTTTCATGTCTGTAGACCAAAAACTGACAGGAACTTGGTAGGTAAAATTTTTTTAAACAAATATATCTACGCATACGTAAATATAAGTTCTCAGACAGCTACTTCTTGCTTTCTAAGGTGCGTGGCATGGAGCTGAATCATGTTGCCATATATGGTCTTTCGGAAGTCACTTCCTAGCTAGCACATGACAACAGTCAGCGGCAACAAAGGATATCCATGTGGATTGAGTTAAAGTCCCTTTTCAAAAGTGTGAGGTGGTATGATGTGGCATGCACTGGAAATATTATCACAATTTGAATGAACTTGGTCTTCATGAAATGTAGCAGTTAGTGTGGAATGTAGACGCGCCACCTGCTGCTCTGTAATTGATCCTCGTCAAAACAAGGTCATACTCTTCTCGGCTGTATCTTCTTGTTGAAGAGTTTTCTTGATTTTCATAAGACATTCGTAATGATGAGTCATTAATTTTTACAACAACAAAGATCCTTGTTTGGCACTTTCTTAATAGCCGACACTGCGACATCTATCTCTCTCGCCAAGGTCTACATTGCCTTTCTTGGCTTTCGACGAACCATTCTTTGCAGTTTTCAATGAATTTCGTTGTATAAAAAAATCAAATCTATTCGAAAATAATTATTTTCATCAGACAACTTTATGATGAAAATAATTATAATTAATGATGAAAATAATTATAATAATGATGAAAATAATTATAATTAATGATGAAAATAATTATAATTAATGATGAAAATAATTATAATTAATGATGAAAATAATTATAATAATGATGAAAATAATTATAATAATGATGAAAATAATTATAATAATGATGAAAATAATTATAATAATGATGAAAATAATTATAATTAATGATGAAAATAATTATAATTAATGATGAAAATAATTATAATTAATGATGAAAATAATTATAATAATGATGAAAATAATTATAATTAATGATGAAAATAATTATAATTAATGATGAAAATAATTATAATTAATGATGAAAATAATTATAATAATGATGAAAATAATTATAATAATGATGAAAATAATTATAATTAATGATGAAAATAATTATAATTAATGATGAAAATAATTATAATTAATGATGAAAATAATTATAATTAATGATGAAAATAATTATAATTAATGATGAAAATAATTATAATTAATGATGAAAATAATTATAATTAATGATGAAAATAATTATAATTAATGATGAAAATAATTATAATTAATGATGAAAATAATTATAATAATGATGAAAATAATTATAATTAATGATGAAAATAATTATAATTAATGATGAAAATAATTATAATTAATGATGAAAATAATTATAATTAATGATGAAAATAATTATAATTAATGATGAAAATAATTATAATTAATGATGAAAATAATTATAATTAATGATGAAAATAATTATAATAATGATGAAAATAATTATAATTAATGATGAAAATAATTATAATTAATGATGAAAATAATTATAATTAATGATGAAAATAATTATAATTAATGATGAAAATAATTATAATTAATGATGAAAATAATTATAATTAATGATGAAAATAATTATAATTAATGATGAAAATAATTATAATTAATGATGAAAATAATTATAATAATGATGAAAATAATTATAATTAATGATGAAAATAATTATAATTAATGATGAAAATAATTATAATTAATGATGAAAATAATTATAATTAATGATGAAAATAATTATAATAATGATGAAAATATGTCAGCGTTGAATGAAATTGACATTTATTGGCTTAAAGTTTTCTTTCCTTCATTGGTGAGCAGGATTCAAAGCCGCATAAACATCATATCAGTCTGATCAATCTAAGACTTTGGTCAATCACCAATTCATAAATCATGGACGACACTGATGGCAGTTTTCCATTTCAGTTATGCAGTATTAATTCAAAGTGATTTCGCTAAAGATACTGCACTCACTGCTGTTGTTGCACAAGTCAATCTTCTGTATAGCGCTCAATATTTCTCAGGATTTTCTGGTCTGTATGAAGTCCTCCTCATTGGTTGTAGCAATTGATTAGCTTGGAGGATTGTGAATTTTTACCTCAACACTGAGAACAGCAAGGTTCAGCAGTTACATGCAAAGCATGGATTGCCTTAAATAAGGTTTCAGACTTTTTTCATATTCGCACTTTTATTGATGGTACGCATGAACCTTGTCCTCTTCGGAATAATCTCCTCCAGCTGCAATTGTTGTACCATTCCAAAAACTTTTGGAAGCCCCCATGGAAGTCATCTCGTGTATGAATATGTCAATGACCCTCGTCACAGCCTCTTTCATCTCCTCAATTGTCTCATAACGACAGCCTCTAAGTTTTTCCTTGAGCTTAGGGAATAACCAAAAGTCACAGGAGCAAGGTCTGGACTATAGGGTGAGGAACTGCCTTGATGCCCTTTTTGGTCAAATAGTCTGTGACAAGGTCAGTTCCTCACGAATAATTGTGTACACAGTTCCTACACTGACATCAAACTGGGCACTTATTGTCTCTATAGACACACAACGATCTTTATCCATGAAATTCTTTATTAGGCCAATCAACTCTAGTGTTCTGATTCCTTACTCCTCCTACATCTCCCATCATCCCTCACATAACAGTCTCTGCTTTTCTTGAATCTCTTATACCACTCAAAAACTGATGCTTGATTCATGCACGATGATCCAAAAGCAGTTTAAAGCATTCCATACGTTTCTATGGCATTTTTTTCCCAAGTTTAAAACAGAATTTGATTGCATATCGTTCTTCTAAAATGTCCTCACATCCAGATTGCATTTTTGAAATTCACCATCTGTGACAATCACTTTAGTAGAATATATTCCAATTCCTGCTGTAGCTGTTCATTTGAACCTGAAATCATAAAAAAGAGTCAGTCATCTCATAAGATGTATAACAATAATATACTGAATTTTCAAGAGTCTACAACAATTTTAAATGTCTGTACAAAAAATTGTCTGGAAACTTATTTAAGGCACCTCATTGCAAAAAGTTTGGCCAAGAACACAATTTAACGACATAGAAGCAATATTGCCACTTTCATCTCATTGAATTATAGTTCCGCCTCTGATACGGTTTTGCTTACTACATGAAGAAGCAGAGATGACCAGAGGGCAACAGACACTCCTCCTGGATTTCCACCAGAACATTGAGTTATAACGATATTATTAACATGAATGTTAGGGGTTTTTTTTCGTAATGTTCCTCAAAAAATGAATTTTCTTAAATTTGTTACAATCTACGATCCTGCATTTGCAAAATTATATTGTTTTTTTTTTGTTTGTTTCTTTTTGTTTTTTTTTAAGTATTAAAAACTCTAACTTTAGTAAAAGTGTTTTTTTTTTTGTTTTACACAAAATAATAGATTTCCAGTAAGATTTTAAAAAATCATAATGAATTCATATTTTGTGATTATTATTTAATGAATACTGAAAATTTCATTAAAATTGGTTGATTTCCTGAATTTTGAAGTGAAGGGAGAGGTCAAAATTTTGGGCATCGTATTAATGGATAAGTAAAGAGAAGTTACCAGTTATTTTCTTTGATTTACCATGGAATTTCCACAATCACTACTAGCAGTCGAGCGGCTGACGTCTTTACGATCTTGTAAAATTACAGGTTAACGATCAACAATTCGTTTTCGATTTAACTTAATAATGTTTTAACTTCGTTTACTATTAGTAAAATACAAACTAAACTGTCTTTTTATGCTGGCTTCGCTCAGACTATTTCTATTTCAGTGTCTCCTTCTCCTCTCTTTCCCCCCCCCCCTCTCTCTTTTTTCTCTCCCCTTCTCTCTTTTTTCTCTCCCCTTCTCTCTTTTTTCTCTCCCCTTCTCTCTTTTTTCTCCGCCTCTCTCTTTTTTCTCCCCCTCTCTCTTTTTCTCTCCGCCCTCTCTCTTTTTCTCTCCGCCCTCTCTCTTTTTCTCCCCGCCCTCTCTTTTTTTCTCCCCCGCCCTCTCTTTTTTTCTCCCCCGCCCTCTCTTTTTTCTCCACCTCTCTCTTTTTTTTCTCCCATCTTTTTTTCTCCCATCTTTTTTTTTTTCTCCCATCTTTTTTTCTCCCATCTTTTTTTTTTTCTCCCATCTTTTTTTTTTCTCCCATCTTTTTTTTTTCTCCCATCTTTTTTTTTTCTTCCATCTTTTTTTTTCTCCCATCATCTCTTTTTTCTCCCATCATCTCTTTTTCTTCCCCCATCTCTTTTTCTTCCCCCGTCTCTTTTTCTTCCCCCGTCTCTTTTTCTTCCCCCGTCTCTTTTTCTTCCCCCGTCTCTTTTTCTTCTTCCGTCTCTTTTTCTTCTTCCGTCTCTTTTTCTTCTCCCGTCTCTTTTTCTTCCCCCGTCTCTTTTTCTTCCCCCGTCTCTTTTTCTTCCCCCGTCTCTTTTTCTTCCCCCGTCTCTTTTTCTTCCCCCATCTCTTTTTCTTCCCCCATCTCTTTCTCTTTCCTTTCTCTTTTTCTTCACCCTCTCTTTCTCTTTCTCCTCTCTTTCTCCTTTTCTTCACCCCTCTCTCATCTTTCAAAAAATGGTCAATAAGTTTCTGACACTTCATTCACTGATGTCATTCTTAGATAAGCAGATAATTATTTACTTTTCTTCATAACCGTCACTACATTCCATTCAAATTATCTTGTTTCCAACACAAATATTAATATTTTTTTTCTCGTGGTAAACATCAATTATTAAGTTAATAAATGAATAGTTTTGATTTTCTTGAACAGTTGATCAGGTGAAACATTTGAGATGATTTTAATTAAAAATTGCTGTCAAGTTTTTTTTTGACCAGAAATCTAGAAAAACTAATAAAAGCGTTTCATGTTTGTTCGTTATCTGATGACTAGGGTTATCACTTTTCACTTATCACTTTTCATTTTTCACTTTTCATTTTTCACTTTTCATTTTTCACTTATCATTTTTCAATTATCACTAATCACTTTTCACTTATCACTTTTCACTTATCACTTATCACTTATCATTTTTCATTTTTCACTTTTCACTTTTCACTTATCACTTTTCACTTTTCACTTATCACTTATCACTTATCACTTTTCACTTATAACTTTTCACTTATCACTTATCACCTTTCACTTATCACTTATCACTTTTCACTTATCACTTATCATTTTTCACTTATCACTTTTCATTTTTCACTTATCACTTTTCATTTTTCACTTATCACTTTTCACTTATCACTTTTCATTTTTCACTTTTCATTTTTCACTTATCACTTTTCACTTATCACTTTTCACTTATCACTTTTCACTTATCATTTTTCACTTATCACTTTTCACTTATCATTTTTCACTTATCACTTTTCACTTATCACTTTTCACTTATCACTTTTCACTTTTCATTTTTCACTTATCACTTTTCACTTATCACTTTTCATTTTTCACTTTTCATTTTTCACTTATCACTTTTCACTTATCACTTTTCACTTATCATTTTCACTTATCACTTTTCACTTATCACTTTTCACTTATCACTTTTTACTTATCACTTTTCACTTATCACTTTTCACTTATCACTTTTTACTTATCACTTTTCATTTTTCACTTATCACTTTTCACTTATCACTTATCACTTTTCATTTTTCACTTATCACTTTTCACTTATCACTTTTCATTTTTCACTTTTCATTTTTCACTTATCACTTTTCACTTATCACTTTTCACTTATCATTTTTCACTTATCACTTTTCATTTTTCACTTATCACTTTTCACTTATCACTTTTCACTTATCACTTTTCACTTATCACTTTTCACTTATCATTTTTCACTTATCACTTTTCACTTATCATTTTTCACTTATCACTTTTCACTTATCACTTTTCACTTATCACTTTTCACTTATCACTTTTTACTTATCACTTTTCATTTTTCACTTATCACTTTTCACTTATCACTTTTCACTTATCACTTTTCATTTTTCACTTATCACTTTTCACTTATCACTTTTCATTTTTCACTTATCACTTTTCACTTATCACTTTTCACTTATCATTTTTCACTTATCACTTTTCATTTTTCACTTATCACTTTTCACTTATCACTTTTCACTTATCATTTTTCACTTATCACTTTTCACTTATCATTTTTCACTTATCACTTTTCACTTATCACTTTTTACTTATCACTTTTCACTTATCACTTTTCATTTTTCACTTTTCATTTTTCACTTTTCATTTTTCACTTTTCATTTTTCACTTATCACTTTTCACTTATCACTTTTCACTTATCATTTTTCACTTATCACTTTTCATTTTTCACTTATCACTTTTCACTTATCACTTTTTACTTATCACTTTTCATTTTTCACTTTTCATTTTTCACTTTTCACTTTTCACTTATCACTTTTCACTTTTCATTTTTCACTTTTCATTTTTCACTTTTCACTTTTCATTTTTCACTTTTCACTTTTCACTTATCACCTTTCACTTTTCACTTATCACTTTTCACTTATCACTTATCACTTTTCACTTATCACTTTTCACTTATCATTTTTCATTTTTCATTTATCACTTATCACTTTTCACTTATCACTTTTCACTTATCACTTTTCACTTATCACTTATCACTTTTCACTTATCACTTTTCACTTATCACTTATCACTTTTCATTTTCCACTTATCACTTTTCACTTTTCACTTTTCACTTATCACTTTTCACTTATCACTTTTCACTTTTCACTTATCACTTTTCACTTATCATTTTTCATTTTTCACTTATCATTTTTCACTTTTCACTTATCATTTTTCACTTTTCACTTTTCACTTATCATTTTTCACTTTTCACTTATCATTTTTCACTTTTCACTTATCATTTTTCACTTTTCACTTATCACTTATCACTTTTCACTTATCACTTTTCACTTATCATTTTTCACTTTTCATTTTTCACTTTTCATTTTTCACTTTTCATTTTTCACTTATCACTTTCCTATTTTAAATCTGATGACTAGGGTTAGGCTTAAATCTGATGACTAGTGTTAGGGTTAAATCTGATGACTAGGGTTAGGGTTAGGCTTAAATCTGATGACTAGTGTTAGGGTTAAATCTGATGACTAGTGTTAGGGTTAAATCTGATGACTAGTGTTAGGGTTAAATCTGATGACTAGTGTTAGGGTTAAATCTGATGACTAGGGTTAGGCTTAAATCCGATGACTAGGGTTAGGCTTAAATCTGATGACTAGGGTTAGGCTTAAATCTGATGACTAGGGTTAGGCTTAAATCCGATGACTAGGGTTAGGCTTAAATCTGATGACTAGGGTTAGGCTTAAATCTGATGACTAGGGTTAGGCTTAAATCTGATGACTAGTGTTAGCGTTAGGCTTTAATCTGATGACTAGGGTGTGGCTTAAATCTGATGACTAGGGTTTGGCTTAAATCTGATGACTAATGTTAGGGTTAGGCATAAATCTGATGACTAGTGTTAGGGTTAGGCATAAATCTGATGACTAGTGTTAGGGTTAGGCTTAAATCTGATGACTAGTGTTAGGGTTAGGCATAAATCTGATGACTAGTGTTAGGGTTAGGCTTAAATCTGATGACTAGGGTTAGGCTTAAATCTGATGACTAGGGTTAGGCTTAAATCTGATGACTAGGGTTAGGCTTAAATCTGATGACTAGGGTTAGGCTTAAATCTGATGACTAGGGTTAGGCTTAAATCCGATGACTAGGGTTAGGCTTAAATCCGATGACTAGGGTTAGGCTTAAATCTGATGACTAGGGTTAGGCTTAAATCTGATGACTAGTGTTAGCGTTAGGCTTAAATCTGATGACTAGGGTTTGGCTTAAATCTGATGACTAGGGTTTGGCTTAAATCTGATGACTAGTGTTAGGGTTTGGCTTAAATCTGATGACTAGTGTTAGGGTTTGGCTTAAATCTGATGACTAGTGTTAGGGTTTGGCTTAAATCTGATGACTAGTGTTAGGGTTAGGCTTAAATCTGATGACTAGTGTTAGGGTTAGGCTTAAATCTGATGACTAGTGTTAGGGTTAGGCTTAAATCTGATTCCTAGGGTTAGGTTTTAACCTGATGACTAGTGTAAGGGTTAGGCTTAAATCTGATGACTAGTGTTAGGGTTAGGTTTTAATCTGATGACTAGTGTTAGGGTTAGGCTTAAATCTGATGTCTAGGGTTAGGCTTAAATCTGATGTCTAGGGTTAGGGTTAAATCTGATGACTAATGTAAGGGTTAGGCTTAAATCTGATGACTAATGTAAGGGTTAGGCTTAAATCTGATGACTAATGTAAGGGTTAGGCTTAAATCTGATGACTAGGGTTAGGGTTAAATCTGATGACTAGTGTAAGGGTTAGGCTTAAATCTGATGACTAGGGTTAGGCTTAAATGTGATGACTAGGGTTAGGTTTAAATCTGATGACTAGGGTTAGGCTTAAATCTGATGACTAGTGTTAGGGTTAGGCTTAAATCTGATGACTAGGGTTAGGGTTAAATCTGATGATTAGGGTTAGGTTTTAATCTGATGACTAGTCGGGTTAGGACAATTAATCGGAATTGGGAATCGGAAAAAATCAGAACTTTTGAGGTTATTGGAATTGGAAAAATTTTGTACCCATTTTCCAATGCCGAAAAAGATTCTTTTAATTGTAATTTTTGAATTTGTTTAATGCAAAATCTTCCACTACTATTAGTAATGATAAAAAAATGAATATTTTTTGCTTTTAAACTATCAGTAAAAGTAACATCTGTAGATCATCACTCGACAAATGTATTTTTATGTTTGAGAAAATATCTTCAAATTTAATGCGTGTTTTTAGGATAACTGAGAGAAAATAACGACATAGTTAAATATTTCGAGATTTATAAAGAATCAGAATTGTTAATTGTATCGGAATCAGGGGAAAATATTGGAATCGTCCCATCAATACTGATGACCCTAGAAGATTAAATCTGAACAGTATGCACAACAGAAGACTTCCCTGGTTTGGTCACATTAAAAGGATAGATGAAAGTTCTTGGGTTAAAGATAGATGTAGAGCAGTTGAGATAGCAGGATCAGTTGGGAGAGAAATGCCAATTAGAAATAGATTTAAGAGAAAGATGAATAAACTTCTGGTCAGATTTGCGGATTTAGTTTGGAAGTCAATTTCTAAAATCTGTTAAATGCCAGTATTTAAAACACATATTAAAGCAAATATGATGATTGTTATAATAACCATATTCTATCTCAATATCGTTTTTTTTTTATATTCAATTTTCACCCCCAAACAAAGCACAGTACCACTTTGAAGTAGGGGGCTACTATCGGGGACATAAGTTGCGGGGGTATTATGAAGGGAGTTGAGTAGCAGGATGTCTGTTTACATTACTTGAACTTCTGCATGTCCGTACAGTTGGGAAAGCAGAATCCCAGAAGGGAGTTCCAAAGTCTAGCCGTTCTGGGGAGGAAATTATTGGAGTATTTTTTTTATTTTGGAAGTATTTCTCTTACAGCCAACAACTTGACAAGTTATCTCCCTCCGACGACGACAGGAAAATGTGAGACAAGGTTCAGGCAGTGAGATTGAAGAGATAGCATCTTAGATGACAAGCATTCTGGCCTGCAAAAAATGCCTGGGGAGCTCCATCTGCATTCTCTGGTAGGGACGCCTCAGGTGATAATCAGTATACTAACCCCTTCTTAAAGAGAGGAAACAGAGCCTGGGAGGATAGACCTAGAATTGTGCCGGATCATAACACAATCAGCAAAAGGAGAAAGACGTTTAAAAAAAAGTAGCCTAGATTCTGTTGACTTTGGTATGGCGAGAAACGAATTCATAGCCACAAGCTTTGAATTTTGAAGCCAAAAAAACTGTTTGATCCAACCATGTCTTATGATGTTTAAGATTTTGCACATTGTGTTGTGAATTTTTCAATCGTATCCTTGTTGCCGTAGAAATAATCTGATTTTCGATGAGACTTTGTTATTAAGGATGATTACTTTTTTTCCCCGATATTCTCATCGACATCGTCGTCGTCGTCGTCATCACACGCTATGAATTGTGTTCTATCTTGTTGCGACTGGCACAACCATTAGGTACGCCACGTTTAGTTCGACTTATCTTCATCTTTCACTCGACTGCTCACGACCTGACAATTCAAATGTATTGTTTTATTCAGCAGGATAACTTTCCAACGCCAGCGTTTATTTATAGAATCATCAACAGACCGTGGACGTGCATCAGGTCTCTGGTATATAATTGAATGTCAATATATTTAACGAGTATTTCTTTCTAAATTGTTCAATGAAAAGATTTATAATCATAAATTTTAGAATGCATTTGTTATCATTCAAAATTCGATATTTGAATGGTTGTGTATTCATAAATATGGAGGCATATAAGAAGGTTGTGTATACTCATATATACTAGCGGGACCTGTGGAAATTCCACAGTGGCATCTTTCATATGTAATATATTACTGCTGGGCATTCTGTGGACATTCAGCGTGAATGGAGACCCCATAATAATATTGTAGCCCTTATGTTTAAACTGTATGAAAGGTATTTATCTAAGTTATCTCATTATTATGGTTTATTTCAAATATTCTATAGGAGTCTGTGATGTATTTCCATTTTTTTAAATTTTTTACATTGTGTCTTTGGTAATCAGGGTTCATAGTATGGCATCACCTTCTATCCTCTTTTTTTAATGAACAAGATCTAATTTATAATCTGGAAACCATTACACACATTTTTTTTTTTTTTTTTTTTTTTTTTATTACATTTTCACCCTAAACAAGGCAAATTGCAACTTTGGTGTAGGGGGCTACTATCAGGGGCAACAACTACTGGGGTACTATGTAGGGATTTGGGCAGCAAGGTGTCGGTTCATGTTACACTTGAACTTCTGCACGTCAGTACTGTTGGGGAAGCAGGGACCTGGAATGGAATTCCAGAGTCTAGCGGTTCTGGGGAAGAAACTATTGGAGTAAAAAGATCTTTTGCATCTAGGGATCTCTACAGTGTGGGGGTGGGATTTAGCAGCCTGTCGGGTTTGTCGAGGGTGCTCACGTCGTGAGGGCACAAGTGATTGCAGTTCGTCAGAGCATTCACCACTAAAATACTTGTAGAAAAGGCAGAGGGATGCAACATTTCGTCGATGGGACAGAGGCTGAAGCTTAGATGCCAGTTCAGGGCCTATCAGGTTTGCGACTCTCTTTTGAATCTTGTCAAGGAGCGAGAGACTAGTAGCAGATGCACCAGCCCAGATGTGCCAGCAATACTCCATACATGGGCGAATGGTGGCCTTATAGAGGTACAGGATACTTTCGGGTGTTAGTAGTTTTCTAGCACGGTAGAGAGAGCCCACCTTTCTTGCAGCGGCCCTGGCAATGCCTTCAATGTAATTGTTCCAACTCATGTTTCCTGTGAACGTTAGGCTAAGGAGTTTGAAAGATGGACTCTCAGATAAAGAGTCGTTGGCCATTGCTATGGGTGGTAGAGAGGGTTTCTTGTAATTATTGAATGAAACTAGTTTAGTCTTGGCAGCATTGAACGCGACCAACCACTTCTGTCCCCATTCCACTACAGATTGGAGGTCTTCTTCTAGTGTTTCTGCCATTTCTTTAGAAATGTGTTCATTCGTCTTCCTGTCGTGCCTGCCATAGAGTGTAGTGTCATCAGCATATATACCCATCTCAGAGGCAATGTTGTCGGGAGGTCATTTATGAATATCAGGAACAATAGAGGTCCAAGGATAGAACCCTGGGGCACCCCCGCATTTATATCATATTGTTTAGATGTACGACCGTCGAGGACAACCTGGATTTTTCTCTTATTTTAGAAGGATTTAATTATGTTAAGTATTCTACCAGTGATACCGTATGATCTGATTTTACTGAGGAGACCCTCATGCCATACCCTGTCAAAAGCCTTAGATATATCTAGAGCTACCGCTCTGCCCTCCCAAGCTTTGTCCAGTGAATGGTATATACGTTCAGAGATCACAGTTAGGATGTCTGCTGTGGATGTGCGTACGTTAAATGTACTACAATATTAATATTTATAATATAAAGCTGAACGTCTGTGTGTGTGTCTGGTCACGAATAGGCTTCTATATGGTTGACTATTTTAAAAACTGATCACATATATTATAGAAGATGTATTGAGACACAGGAATGGCTATGTTTGATCTGGCATAATGATGATTCATTAAAATTGTGGAGTCTGCGTACGCGCCTGGTCCACAAAGTATGGAAATAAAAAAATTTAAAAAAAAACGTTTACAAGTGTTTTTAATATAGATGTACATAATAATACTTTGATAAGTATGTTTTAACTTAAATAGGGAAGGTATAATAAAATTTGGGGGGGTCTGTGTTCGCGCCTAACTTCCAGAGAATGGAAATAGGCACAAACTTTAATAAAGACTTTTCATATCTATCTGCGTAAGTATAATTTGATAATTATGTTTCAGTTTGAAGAAATATGGTATAATAAAATTATGGGGTGTTCGTTCGCGCTTGACTTCCATAGAATGGAAATATGTCACAAAGTTTAGCAAGGTTTTTTAATATAGATCCACAGAATATTGTGATAAGTGTTTCTGTGTGAACAGGTATGGTATAATAAATTATGGGGTTTATCTATTTTATTTTTACTTTCATCATATTTTGTTTTGGTTTTGATACTCCCAAATTCGAAACTATCTCTTTACAACCCTTCCTTTTCATAACCTATCATACTTTCATAAATCAGAGTCCATTTTCTGTAGGCTGTTTTTGAACCCAGTCAACGACGGGTACTTTTGCTAGTATAGATATAAAAAGGCAACAAAGGCATAATTTTGTTGACTTGTTAGTTGCAAACGAAACAGTATTGTAATAATTTTCTTTTTGAAATGTACAAAACTACCAACAGAGAAGACTTGATTTGTAACTTTGAAAGCTATTAGATAAAACTATATATATATATATATATATATATATATAGTAGCGTTCAAAACTAAGGGACAACATTTTAAAACCTAATATTTGTTAGAAATAACAACTGTGAAAAGCTGAAATTTTGACAACTGGTAGTCGTTATCGTCCATAATAACATATGAACGTTTGAATCATTTGCAAAGGATAGAAAAAGAATTATAACAATTCTGTATTTATTTTCAAAATACGAACGTCCAAAAGTAAGGGATAAAATTGAGAAAAACAATGTAAGCAATATGCTATATTTTGATTTTTTCTAAAGAATAAGTTTTACTTAGTCATTTGTAAACATTGCATCGGCCGGCACCATGGCGAATCACCAAAAACTTGATTACTCTGTGAGGCAAGCTATTGTGAAGCTACACAAGGAAAAGCACACCATTAGAAAGATTTCAGAGAAAGTGAAACGTTCCAAGAGTGTTGTAGGCAGGGTTGGTACATCCTATAATGATACTGGCAAAATAGTGCTTTTAAAACTGGCAGACCCTGCAAAACTTTGGCAAGAGAAGATTGAATAATACAGCGTATGTCATTAAAGGACCATTTTAAGTCTTGCACAGAAATTAAAAGGGTTATGAATGTGTTAATGTGTCAAGACACACTGTTTCTAGACGACTGCAAGAAATAGGGCTGTTTAATCGAATCCCAGGGAAGAATCCACTTGTTAGTTTGAAGAATAAGAAGAGATTAGAGTTTGCAAACCGATATGTAATTTGGACGTATGAAAATTGGGCAAAAGTATTTTTCAGTGATGAAAGCAAGTTTAATTTATTTGGAAATGATGGAAAAAACAATGTAAAGAGACGTATTGGTGAAAGATTAAATGCAAAGTGTAATTTTGTCCCTTAGTTTTGGATGCTACTATATATATATATATATATATATATATATATGATAATGTAGACAAAGAAGCAAAAACCTCTCACCTTGATCAGAAGACACTTGTTGCAACACATCAGTTGGACTATAGAAGCATTTGATAACACATAAATTACACAAACCAATTCAGCAAACCATGTTTTAGCACGTGACTTTGACACATATGTGCCAAACCGTGCAGGTCATCTTCTGGTGTGAAAAGTCACCTTTGGACCGATGGACGTAATTTTTGTATCGCTGACAATTCACACAACAACTACAATGCAGGTGGTGAAATGGTTAGCATCAAGACGAAACAATTGTCATATATGAACTTTATTTCGTAACGATACAAAATAATGTAAAAATCAAAAATGCTAACCTTTTTCTTTCGTTTTTTTTTTTTAAGAATATTATACCTTAGTTTGTCAATCGATACCTTTGGTTTCATGGAACCACTGGAAACTCAGTCGACAGGTTAGGGTTAGGAAACTCAGTCGACAGCACTAGAACTATCAAGCGTATCAGTTCTTTAGTTGATTGGATCACTTGGATCATCAGAATAGTCCAAAGCAAATGACTCTATAGGGTGGAATTTGTCAATAAAAAAAAAACAAAAGAAAACACTACAGCTTTATTTAAATTTTTTAATGAAAAAATCAATTCAGGTAACTTGATTATGTAGTAGAGCTGATATCTATTCAATGTAGCCGCCTTGAACCTCAATCAGCACCTTGATACAGGTCCAGAACTGGGAGCATGCCTTTTCCACAAGTGCCAGCAGGAACTTGGCAGATGGCAACAATCAGGTTTGCTTTGGTGTTGAGCAAGGTTATGTTGTGATGTTCTCGACGTATAACCAAACAAAGTAGTCCAATGGGTTATGGTCGGGGTAGCAGGGGAGCGAGGTCATGTTGGGATAGAAGGGTACAAAGTCATAACACTCCTGAAGCCAAACCTGGGTCCCTTTTGACTTGTGAGCTGGCGTTGAGTCCTGCTGCCACACCCAGGGTCTGCCAGCAGCCACCTGATTGCATGATGGAATCACCACACTCTTCAGCACATCCAGGTACACTTTGATGTTGACTTTCAAGCCGTGAGGTGGCATGATGTGGCCCTCACTTGAAACCACACCAAAGACCATAACTGTGGCCAGAAACTTTATTGAGCTTTGCCCTCAGGCATTGAACCGTCTGGATTTGCATTTTGAGGGTGCTAGCAATGGTCCTGTTGTCATAACTTGTATTGGAAGGGAGCATGAATTGTACAGTGGCACATCTCCAATCTCGCTTGTTGAACATTGTATCACTTTCAAACATGATAGAAGACTCCTATCGTCTTGGGATTTGTACACAACTGACCAACTAGTAGATGGTCTGCAACAAAAAAAGAAAACCGGTTTTTATCAAACGGAAATGGAATCATGTTGTCTTTCTTAGGGTGACAATTTTATCCACCCTGTACAAGATTCTTTTTAGATTCATTTTGATCTACAGGGTTTGATTATTTTTGTTCTGTCAGCCATAACCAGTAGAAGTTTTAAGTATATTATTCTTAGTTATTATCGCTTGTGGTAAGGGTTGAACCTTCGACCTCCAGAAGATTGTCACAGAACAGATTGTTAATCAACTCGGTCCATGATGAATTTGTCAGTAGTTAATATTTCTTTAATGTCATGTTTTTATATCATTTAAAAATGCTTTGTATCCTTCATTTTTGTCAGAATATTCCAAAAGTTATCAGGTTGTTTTGTGTTTCCTTTTTCCTTGTCATTTGAAATCTCCACATAAATAACGTGCCAGTACATTTATTGATAAAATTGTACATAACATTCAATTATTTTATTTTTTTTTTTTTTTTGGCAACCTTTACTCTCCAGCTTCATACATGTCCGCAAAGATGATGTTCCAAGATTATGGGAAGAATTTATTCAGGTTTTTTGGCACTGACTCCATATCAATTCTCTTTACTGATTAATAAAAAATGTACTCTTATTCCCCCCCCCCCCCCGCAAGAATATCTGGAATGCTGTTAAGTTTTTGTTTGCTCTTTTAATTGAAAAACTAAAACTCAAAACGTAACAATTTTGGGAGTTGAGCCAAATGCTTCTGCAGCGATAGAAATAATGGCTAATTCTGAAAAAGACTTTCATGTACTGTTTGCAGAGAAAGGTAAATAATTCCAAGAACTTTCTTTTTAAAGAGAAATTGAATATGCAAATTTTCACTTATGTTTACTCTTGTTAAATTGAGGCAGCTTCTTCTTTGGCTTTCGCTTCATCCTGAAACACGGTGGCCCATGCACAGCAATTCTGTGAGAGGTTGCGCAAGATGGTCAACCAATTGTGATTCCACTGTTCACTTGTACACTTGAGTCGGACCAAGTTTTCTTTAATGATTGTTGTCTAGGCTTGCAGCTGTCTGCCAAAACACTTGTGCCACCCAGAGAGGAGAAGGATTACTTCTCAAATTAATTTTCTCTCTAGGCCAGGGGTCACTAAATTATGTCCCGCTGGCCAGATTCAGCCCGCCAAAGTTTTTAACCCGGCCTGCAGAGCTCTTATGGAAAACGTAAAAATATTCAGGAAAATTTTTTAAAAAATGAAAATGTGTGAAAATTGTGTTGCAGTTTTTTTTGTTTTGTTTTTTTTTTTGTTCAGAAAATAATTAAAAGAATTAAGTTTTGGAGAACCAAGTTTGCTAAAAAATTAATCGGCAAAACAGTATAAAACACATCCAGGTCATTTTTATTATTATTATTATTATTATTATTATTATAATATGATTATTTTATTATTTTTTTATTTTTATTATTATTTTTGTTGTTGTTGTTGTTATTATTGCTGCCACTGCTGCCATAGCTCTAAAAAGTCAGCCATATGACTTCTCGTTTGAAAACTTTGGAGAACCCTGCTCTAGGCAATGAGCTGCATGCCAAAACAATGAAAAAAACGTTGCTATAACAAGTTAGACGGCAGAGATTTCGGATTGAGGTGTTGGTGGAAAACCTGTCCATTTCAATCGATCATAAACTACTTTTAATTATAAAAGAATTGGCATAAAATTAAGTAGTAACGTCAAATAAGTGACGTATGTTTTGCATTGTGTTATGTTTTTGTGTGTGATTTGTTCTTTTTTTTTTGCTCACTTTTAACACATGAATGTACACCTTTGGATATTTGCTTCTGCATTTGTAACTTTGGGTTTTTGTCCAAGATGGCCACCAAATGTTTTTTTGTTTTTTTTAGATGTGTCTATGCATTCTCTATAAGAGGTTCAGAAGGTTGTTGTGTCCACCACGCTTAAGTTTGAAATCACATTGTCATTGCTACATACTTAGATTGAATGCAACTAAAAAGGAGGAGGAGGAGGAGGAGTAACATCCATGCATCTTTCTACGTGCCAGTATCCTATACCGCTACAAGGCCATCATTCGCCCACGCATGGAGTATTGTTGCCACATCTGGGTTGGTACAACTACTACAAGTCTCTTCCTCTTAAGGTCTATAAAATAATCCAATAATAGGTTCCATATTATCAGCCAAGCTCCAACCTCTGCAACGTTGCATCCCTATCCCTGTTTTAAAAGTAATTTAATGGAATGTACTCTGATGAACTTGTAACACTTGTGCTCCCCTCATCGATATACATGTTGCTGACTAACCAGCCAAACAACAAAATCTCATCTCTTCATCGTTAAGGTCTTTAAATGTTGGAAAGTCTTCTACTGTAATACTTTTTTTTTCCTCATAGACTTATGCATGAAACGAGAAGAAATTGGAATCTTAGGAAGATCTCCATCATTCCAGTTATTATAGGAGCAACTGGACTCATGAAAAAGAATTTTAAAACTACCTGGCAAATATACCCGGCGAACTAAGTGCAAAACAGATACAAACAATTGCATTTGAAGGGATATTGGAATGTATGAGATAACAGGTGAATGTCTAGCATCCAGTAGGATGCCCCATTTCCAGCTTGAACAAAATAAGAAAATAGAAAAAAAATATGAATAACTTTGCATTTTTTTTTTTTTTTGCATGCTATATCATAAAATGTAATGAGTTATTATATCATCGTGATAATGTCACGGATCTTGATAACTTTTTCATTCTTTGTGAATCCTCTGTTAGTTGATTGACCTACTTTTTCACATCTTACATTTTGTCGATTAGTGAATGTATAACATTTTTTTTTTAATTATACACGCACACATGTACATGTTCATTGTGTTTTTAAAATGTTAAAAAAAAAAAAAAATTATACACGCACACATGTACATGTTCATTGTGTTTTTAAAATGTTAAAAAAAAAAAATTATACACGCACACATGTACATGTTCATTGTGTTTTTAAAATGTTAAAAAAAAAAAAAAATTATACACGCACACATGTACATGTTCATTGTGTTTTTAAAATGTTAAAAAAAAAAAAATTATACACGCACACATGTACATGTTCATTGTGTTTTTAAAATGTTAAAAAAAAAAAAATTATACACGCACACATGTACATGTTCATTGTGTTTTTAAAATGTTAAAAAAAAAAAAAAAATTATACACGCACACATGTACATGTTCATTGTGTTTTTAAAATGTTAAAAAAAAAAAAATTATACATGCACACATGTACATGTTCATTGTGTTTTTAAAATGTTAAAAAAAAAAAAATTATACACGCACACATGTACATGTTCATTGTGTTTTTAAAATGTTAAAAAAAAAAAAAAATTATACACGCACACATGTACATGTTCATTGTGTTTTTAAAATGTTAAAAAAAAAAAAATTATACACGCACACATGTACATGTTCATTGTGTTTTTAAAATGTTAAAAAAAAAAAAATTATACACGCACACATGTACATGTTCATTGTGTTTTTAAAATGTTAAAAAAAAAAAAAATTATACACGCACACATGTACATGTTCATTGTGTTTTTAAAATGTTAAAAAAAAAAAAAAATTATACACGCACACATGTACATGTTCATTGTGTTTTTAAAATGTTAAAAAAAAAAAAAAATTATACACGCACACATGTACATGTTCATTGTGTTTTTAAAATGTTAAAAAAAAAAAAAAATTATACACGCACACATGTACATGTTCATTGTGTTTTTAAAATGTTAAAAAAAAAAAATTATACATGCACACATGTACATGTTCATTGTGTTTTTAAAATGTTAAAAAAAAAAAAAATATACACGCACACATGTACATGTTCATTGTGTTTTTAAAATGTTAAAAAAAAAAATTATACACGCACACATGTACATGTTCATTGTGTTTTTAAAATGTTAAAAAAAAAAAATTATACACGCACACATGTACATGTTCATTGTGTTTTTAAAATGTTAAAAAAAAAAAAAATATACACGCACACATGTACATGTTCATTGTGTTTTTAAAATGTTAAAAAAAAAAAATTATACATGCACACATGTACATGTTCATTGTGTTTTTAAAATGTTAAAAAAAAAAAAATATACACGCACACATGTACATGTTCATTGTGTTTTTAAAATGTTAAAAAAAAAAAAAATTATACACGCACACATGTACATGTTCATTGTGTTTTTAAAATGTTAAAAAAAAAAAAAATTATACACGCACACATGTACATGTTCATTGTGTTTTTAAAATGTTAAAAAAAAAAAAAATTATACACGCACACATGTACATGTTCATTGTGTTTTTAAAATGTTAAAAAAAAAAAAAATTATACACGCACACATGTACATGTTCATTGTGTTTTTAAAATGTTAAAAAAAAAAAAAATTATACATGCACACATGTACATGTTCATTGTGTTTTTAAAATGTTAAAAAAAAAAAAAATTATACACGCACACATGTACATATCATATTTTTAAAAATGTTTGAGATTCTTTAAGTAGGATTAACTCCACGGTGTGAATGCGGTATTGTGGTGAAAGGTGCTGACTAAGAATAATCTCAAGTTTTGTAGACAAATAGAAAGACCCTTGATCCTCCCTCAATTTTCTTAGGGTTTCATAAGTTTTTGCTGTTCATTTTAAATTATATTCCTTAATGTTCTCATTATTGTCATGTATATTTGATTCGAGTCACAATAAAACTAAATATATAAATTCCGTACAGTCTATCTACTAGGAAGACTGCATCCCTATTTTAGCATCCACAAAAAAAACATAGCTAATAATTTCATCCAGCAGCGCCAAGCAATTCCGGTTCTTTTTCTCTGATTGGGGTTGATATCTGACGTAGGTATCCATAGAGTTGCTCTTTCATGAAATGCCATCTCCAAGAGATGGTAAGCACCCAAAAGATGTCTTGGCATTTTAGTGCACACAACACCAATTCTCTTCTTCAATCTTGATGACAGTCCACGTGTTACTTCCATACACAAAAACTGATGTAACTATGCTTTTAAAGAATTCACGTTTTATCTTGGAAGATTTGACTTTTTGCTTTCAGTCCAAATCTTGTGAATTTGCCCATTTATTTCACATTCTCTGAAATTTTCCTTTGCAATGTTAATGCCAAGATAACTTCATTAACATTTTTGAGACGTTCCATTTAGGAAAGAAATCTTATTGTATTGCATCAAAATAAGGTTTGCTTCTTTTCTATAAAATTAATTCAATTCTCTCTTTCCACGCACTTTTTTCTTTTACTTGCTTTTCTTAAACGTATTTAAAACGTGTTCACTTTGATATTTTTTGCTAAAAATTGCTGTGTTGCCTTTTAATCATCGATTTCATCAACATTTAATACATTTCATCAACTGATTAATACAAGAATTGGGTGGCTTCACATTTTTATTCAGATGTACTTCAACTCTACGTTTTTTTTTTTTTGTTACGTTTGTCTGAGAAGAAGAAAGAAACTGAGTAGAGAGATGGAGTTTGTGAGAGAGAATGGATTCGGTGGCTACCCTGGGGAGTACCCCGACATAAGTATTTTTTCTATGACTTTTTTTCTGAAAATGAACTTCACATTTCTAATTGAAATATTATACAAATTATATATATATATATATATATATATATATATATATATATATATATATATATATATAATATTCCTTAATTGGAATTTATTTTCGAGATGAGCATTATATTAATTTATTTTTATTTTTATTTCAGACCATTATTCTCATCCTTATTAGTTGTTTTTTGTTTCATCTTTATTGGTTGTTGTTTTTCACAACGTTTCCAAAATAAAAATAAATTAATATATATAATGCTCATCTCAAAAATGAATTCCAATTAAGGAATAATATATATACTAATCGGTACGGACCCGACTATGGAAGATCAGATAATAAATAAACGTGGATTTATAAGATCAAAGAATCCAACCTTGATCGCCCTTTGGGGCCCGTGGCACAGTTGATAGAGACGTTGAATCTCTACAATTCCAGGTGAGAATTGTCTGAAGATAGCGGTTTCGATCCTACCCAAAGCCAGCCAGAGGTTTACTTGGCCAAAAACGTGGTGAGACAACAACAACTATGGATGGCAGTGATTGCCGAGAATGCAATTAGGGGATTCAAAGTTCCTATCCGTCGCGGTTACCACCTGACGAAGGCCAGAGGAATAGTTGGCCAAAACGTCGTGAAAAACAACAACCAATAAAGATGAAAAAAAAAAACAACTAATAAAGATGAGAATAATAGTCCGAAATAAAAAATTAATTATACAAATTGTTTCGTTTTATTTTTTAATGTAATTTATTTTTGTAATCTACATACTTTTAGAAATTTAGGACTCCGGACAACACCAGGTAGCCCTGCTTGTTATACGAATAAAGCATGCTACTAAAAATCTTTAATTATTTTTGTAATTTCTAAAAGTTAATTTTCATAACCTTATAATCTATATCCTCATGATTAGCACGTTTGTTTGCTATTAAAATCTTTGATGACCTGGAAGGGGGGGGTGCTGAATACGATTAAAACATGACATTTTGTATTCACTTTTTTATGCGTATTTTTTTTTAATCTCTTCTGAGAATTGAAAAATGTTAAAAACTTTGAAAGGTCAGGAATGTTGATCGGATCATTTCGCTTCTGGATCACTGGTCTTTTCACCGATTCTAATCGAAAGAGTTGCGTGTAGATGTCTGATGAAGCAACGATTTGATTCTCGTCGACGAGGAAAGGTCTTAGCGTCCGAATTATATTCTCCTCTTCACCACCATCATCACCAACCCTTTCGACATCTTCTTTAAGCAAATCATTTCGTCCTTTCTTCGTGGATCAGTTTTCCTTCTGATGACACATCTTTTGGATCAGAGGAAAGCGTAGTATCTGTGTTGATACTATACTTGACTGACAGGACAGAAAAGGTAAAGGAAAAACCCTTCTAGATTGAGGTAATTAGTTTGGTCTAAATCCAAAGTGCCTGTTTTAGGGAGCTGGATTTTCCCCACATTACAAACTGTGTATCTAACTCTCCTCGTGGGGAGGCAAGTTAATAGAGACACATGATTATTGAAACGTTTGTTGGTTGTAAAGCTTCTCTTTAACACGTTCGTCTGTAAAATGATGATGCGGGAAAAGATTTTTATTTTTGTCATTTTCTGATCGTTTTTGTCAACATTTTTCTGATTGTTTATTTTTGGTCCACAAAAAATGCAATCATTTGACTCACTTCTCACCGCTTTGTGACCTTGTCTCAATGAGACACAGTTCAAAAGGCTGGATACACACACAAATTTATTTTTGATTTTTATTATTTATATAGATGAATGCCTATATTTTTTCCTTTGTCTTACACGTGTTTCATTGTTATGATGAACAGATATAGTTCTTATGCCATTTACATATATATATATATATATATACAAAGATTTTTTGATAATCTTATTATTCATAATTGTTTGTTCCCATATTGTAATAAATTCTATACTAGGTTTACTTAGTAAGTCCAATGAATAATATAAATTATCAATCCTTGTTTAAAAAATTCCGAAACATTATTTTAGAATTTGTCTGTTATAATAGGCTAAGAAGAAGGAGATAGTATATAGATGCCAATTTTTCAGTTTCGTTGGTGCTGGTTTAGACGTTTTGTTGGATCGTTTGATTTCAATAAAAATTCCATTCCGCAACACCTAATCATATACTAATTATACACCATGTTCTAAACCATCAGAGATGAAACATGAAAAGCAGTTCAACTTTTTATTCGATGAAAGTAGATCAGTGTTTGTTTATGTTTGACATTGCGGCTTTCGCTTAGATTCGTCTTGCAAACCATGCTTGCAGCGGCCCTGCTGTTTTAACAGCGTTGGCAATCACAGCTTTCCAAATTGTGGAGCCATGGTAATCTCGGGAAGACAAGTAAAGACAGTAGTTTCCCGTTACTTTCCGTCTTGATTCGTGGATGTATCTCCCTCCACGTATGTTAAACACACCCCGAGATATCAAAATTTATGGAAATTTTTATAACTCTGCATGGTACATACAGCACCTAGCCTTCCCAAATGGTCACCCATCTGATACTTGCCAGGTTCATTGTTGCTTTTTATTCTGGTGATCTGGCGAGAACTGGTGTGTCAACGTGATTGTGCCGTATATTTGGAAACTATAACACTGGTTAAATTTAAATTAATACAGGGACTACCACCAGCAGGTACAGTGCAACCAAATAGATGACATGCTACATACAAAAGTTATCTGTTGCTGATCAGTAAATTAGTCTATTTATGATGAATATGTTTTGGGCCTAATTTTTTTTATTTTTTTATAATGTAACTTTTTGTTTAAAGGAATTGCTTTGCAATGTTTCATCCGGAGAGTTTGGAAAATCAACAGGAAATGTTGATTTTTTTTTTTTTTTTTTTTTTTTTTTGAAGTCACCACTTATCAAGGCCCGAAGGCCACTCTGGTATAAGGGGGTACATGGTAGTTAATGGGACAATAATGTAGTAATTGTTAATTGTGGAAATTTGGTAAATTGGATTAAGGGAACGGCTCATCAAGAACTTGTTTACATTAGGCTTGAAGACGACCATATTGTATTCAGAGAAACTGAAGACAATTCCACAGGCATGCAGTTCTAAGAACGAAACTTTGTTCATGGAATCCATGTTTAGGTTTAGGCACAGATAAACAGTGTAGGAAATTATTGATAGTGGTTTCAGATAGATGAGTGTTTTCATGAAAGTTTGGCATGGGGGAACCATAGATTGGGGCTCAGACGAGCACTTGCCATGAACATAATGATAGAGCATAGACAGGCTTGCAACGTCTCTTCTGTGGGAAAGAGGTTGCAGAGAAACAGAAAGGGCATCCTCAACTAGGCTATGAAGTCTGTTCTGAACTTTGTCAAGGCAGGATAAGCTACTAGATAAGATTGAAAAAGATTCAGTCTAAATTAGTTAAGTCTTTTCCAATTAACAAAGTAACTTTTGTCAACTTCAAACGATATTTCCTCCTCCTCCTCCTCCTCCTACTAGTATCACGTAAGCTATCCAACTATAATCTTTGAAGTATATAACGTACATAACTAGTATCAATCTCTATTGATTGATATTTGATCTTGTACTAAACCTGCCGACTCTGATCAGGTTGTTTATCCACATGCATTTCGTCATTTTTTATCTCCTCCGCATCCTCCTCCTCCTTCTCCCTACACATGCCTCCTCTCTATTCTCAGCATTTTTTTTTTTTCGTTTTCTGAACATTCTGCTATTTCAAAATCGTTTACAAGGAATAATGTGTTAGTTTTATTTTATTTCGGACTATTAGTCTCATCTTATCTTTTTATTGGTGCACAACGTTTCGGCCAACTTCCTCTGGCCTTCGTCAGGTGGTAACCGCGACGGATAGGAACTTCAAATCTCCTAACTGCATTCTCAGCCATCACTGCCATCCGTAGTTGTTGTCGTCTCACCACATTTTTGACCAATTACCTCTGGCACGCTTTGGGTGGGATTGAAACCGCTATCTTCAGACAATGTTCATCTGGAACCCTAGAGATTCAACGTCTCTATCAACTGCGCCACGGGCCCCGAAGGCCAGAGGAAGTTGGCCGAAACGTTGTGCACCAATAAAAAGATAAGATGAGACTAATAGTCCGAAATAAAATAAAACTAACATACAATGCTCATCTCAAAAATAAAAAATTCCAATAAGGAATAATATATATAAGGAATAATGTGTTCACCATCTTCTCTATGAGAGCAAGTTTGACACAAGATCAGTTTAAAATTGAGGATCCAGAGTTGTGGATGATTTATACTATTAAAAACAAATATATAATTAATATAATTAATTTTTAACTCTTTAATGCTTAGAAGGAGCATATGGTCCGCTTAAAAAAAAAAAAAAAAAGAGCTTATTACTAATGAACATGTGACAGAGGGCACTGATGCCATTTAGAATGCATCTAATACGTGTTATAGGATCGTTTGATACAACAAATCACAAAATAATAATTTTTAAGCTTCAGTCAGCTGTCGAGCAGCTATGAGTGTGCGTGCGTTCGTACGTTACTTACGTAACTGTGAAAGTGTACACAGGGGTACTATGTAGGGAGTTTAGCAGCAAGATTTCTGTTCACATTACACTTGAACTTTTGCATGCCAGTACAATTGGAGAAGCAGGAAACCGGAAGAGAATTTCAAAGTCCTGCCATTCTAGGAAAGAAGCTATTAGAGTAAAGGGCTTTCTTACATCTAAGGATCTTAACTGTGTAGGGGTGGGACTTTGCTGTTTGTCGGGTTTATTTTCGTCGAGGGGGGTACAAGTGCTTGCAGTTCGTCGGAGCATCCACCATTAAAATACTTGTAAAACAGGCAGAGGGATGCAACATTTCATCGGTGGGACAGGGGCTGAAGTTTAGATGAATATTCAGGACCTATTAGGTTGGTGACTGTCTTTTGGACTCTGTCCAGGAGCGAGAGACCAGTAGCAGATGCAAAGCCCAAATGTGACAGCAGTACTCCATACATGGGCGAATAGTGGCTTTGTAGAGGTACAGGATACTTTCAGGTGTAAGTAACTTTCTAGCACGATAGAGAGAGCCCACCTTCTTTGCAGCAGCCTTAGCAATGATCTCAATGTATCTATTCCAACTCCTGTTTTCTGTGAATGTTAAGCCAAGGAGCTTAAACAAAGTGCTCTCAGGTAAAATGTCTCTAGCCATAGCTATTGGTGGTCGATAAGGTTTGATGTAATATTAAAGGAAACTAGCATCGTCTTGGCAGCGTTGAACGTTACCATCCATTTATGACCCCATTCCACTACAGACTGAAGATCTTCCTCTAGGGTTTCGGCCATTCCCTTAGATATGTGCTCATTAGTTTTTCCCACGTGTCTGCAATAGAGCATGGTGTTGTCGGCAAATATACCCATCTCAGAGACAATTTTATCAGGTAAGTCATTTATGAATATCAGAAATAATAAAGGTCCAAGGATCGATCCTTGAGGTACACCCGCATTTATATCAAATTTTTTGGACGTACTATTGTTATTAATAAAATTTTCATTATTGTTGTTATTAATAAAATTTTCATTATTATTGTTATTAATAAAATTTTCATTATTATTGTTATTAATAAAATTTTCATTATTATTGTTATTAATAAAATTTTCATTATTATTATTAATAAAATTTTCATTATTATTGTTATTAATAAAATTTTCATTATTATTGTTATTAATAATAATATTTTCATTATTATTGTTATTAATAATAATATTTTCATTATTATTGTTATTAATAATAATATTTTCATTATTATTGTTATTAATAAAATTTCCATTATTATTAATAGACCTTTCATTCTTATTAATAAAATCTTTAGTAAAAATTGTGTTCAGGTTGTTTCTTACACCTTTTGGATTGGAAAAAAAAAATCACAAATTTTTAAAAAGTTTCTCAAATAATTTGGACATTAAAGTTAAGTCGCATGTTTAAATAAAAAAAAAAAAAAAAAAAAATTTTATGTCTATGTGCGTTGTTGTAATAGTGTTCACCTTCATCAGGTTGAGCCGATTTCTTCCTCAGACTGCACTTCTGAACCGTGGCAATCCTGAGTAAGGTCACACGAGATGGTTAACCAATTGTAATTCCACCATTGATGGCCGAGCACCTGTGGACAGAGCTTAGTTAAGTTCTCCTTCATGGTTCTTGTCCAAGCTCTTGGCTGTCTTCCGATATGCTTACATCATCCAAGTAGAAAGGTAATAAAAATTACCAATGACGTTCCAACAGTAATGCCTCCTATTTTTCATTCTGCTCAAATGGATCAAAGGGACTTGCAAATTGCATTGTTATAATGACTGAACTTATGCATTCATGATCTGGAAGTTTTATCTCTCTGTTGCAGATATTAACGGTATGAAACTCTAGGAAAGCAATCCCTATCATGGATGTGCATCAGAAGCAGAGATGCATCATTGAATTTCTGGCAAAAATGATTTTAGAATGGTGGTGACTATGTGGAAAAAGAAAATCTGGAACACAAAAGCACCACTGGCTACGCCCTTGATGGAAATATTAAAATTTAATATGGAAATGTTTGTTACCACATCTAGGCTGGTGCATCTATCACTAGTGTCTCCTTCTTGGATAGTGTCCAGAAAAGAATCTTCAACCTAATAGGTCTTATTTTGTTCACTAAGCTCCAACCCCTGCCGCAATTTTGCAACTCTTTGCCTGTTTTACAAGTATTTTAATGGAATGTGCTCTGATGAACTTGTAGCACTTGTGTATCTGCTTCCATGACTGTACTGATATGCAGAAGTTTAAATATAATGTAAACCAACATCTTGTTAATCTTTCCTAGGCATGGTCCCAAATACGCCCAAGTAGCAATATTCCTTGTTTAGGGGTGAATGAGAGTTTTATTTTGTTTTTTTAAAAAAAAGGAATAAGAAAATGTTAACATTTAATATTGAAATAAAATTATGCATTAATTTTGAAGCGTATTTTTAATGCCTTTAAATAAATAAAACGATTTAATTTTTCTCTTTTTGTTTTTCCTTTCAGAATTGAAAACTGGCTAGCTGGAATTTAGTTTGACTGTATTCTAATGGGGAAGTGCCTATCGTGTTGTGAACCCTCCCAATCCAATGGTCGTTCCTACGATGACAATCAAAGCGGATTGACTGAGAGTGGTGGTGGCAGCAGCAGCAGCAGTTGCAGCAGCAGTAAAAGCCCGCAGCTAGAGACGGTGCAACAAAGCAAGGAGACAAGGCGCTTGCATTCAAGTGGTCCCAAGTCCCAAGGAGCCGCACTAGCCAAGTCATACGGGATCGGCTCTGCTGATGTACCCCACAAAAAGTTCCAGACTAATACCAAAATGCCACCCATGAAGCGACAGACCAATGGCGACAGCAAACGGATGTCCTTGTTGTGTCGCGACTATTCTGAGCCGGAGATCCATGCTCTTTTCGATCATTATCGAGATATCGGACATGACATGATTCTTGCGGAAGGCATAGAGAAATTCTGCAAAGATTTGGATGTGAAACCGGAGGAATTTATTGTACTGATTCTGGCGTGGAAATTCCAGGCAGAGACAATGTGCTGCTTCACACGCTGTGAATTTGTTCAAGGTTGTAAGGCCCTCAAAGTAGATTCTATTAAGGGCATCCGCTCCAAATTCAATGATCTGATATTGGAAGTCCAAAACAAACAGTCTTTTAGAGATTTCTACCGATGGACGTATAAATTTGGTCTTGAGACAGGCCAGAGGACTTTGCCGATAGAAATGGCCATTATTCTATGGAGACTCATATTTACACGGACAGAACCTCCCATTTTGCAACACTGGCTGGAGTTTCTGCAAAAACATCCAGATATTCGAGGCATTCCAAAAGACACTTGGGACATGTTTTTAAATTTCACGGAACAGGTTGGCGATGATTTGACCGCCTATGACGACACTGAAGCTTGGCCGAGTCTGTTCGACGATTTTGTAGAATTTGAGAACGATTTAAGAAACCAAAATGTAAAAAGCGACTGAGATTTTTCCTTTTTTTTCCCCGTCGTCGTCTGCTCCATCTTTCTCTTTTTATGAGTTTTTCTTGCTTAGCTAATTTATATCATAAACTATCTTTCTTTTTGTTATATTTTTATTTTTTAATTTAATTTTGGTCATAAACTTTTTATTCGTTTTGTTAAATGCTGTAACCATACGATGCATCATTTTAATTGAAGAAATCTATTTAAAATTTAGGGAAAAACATTTCCGTTCAAAGGTCGGTGAGACATCGTGTTTTTCTGTGATAATTCTTCACAAGATTGCTCCTGTCACTGATCTTTGGCCGTAAGATGAACCCCAAAGTTTTTTTGTTTATTTTCTAGTAAGACATGTGCACCGTGTATTCACAAAAAACTAGAATTTTTTTTTTAAATCTGAATAAAAACACATTGTGATCAAATGATCCAAAATATTTTTGTTTCATATTGGAAAAACATGGCCTTTAATATTTTCGTTGCTCCTGTCCAAATTTCTCCAATCTGTTCTCTCCAGCATGAAAAGACCAACCTGAGGAAAATGTTGTCCCCACCCCTCCTCCTCCTCCTCCATCATTTCATAAACTGCATCATGCTTTACTCTCACTCAAGATGAGGATGACAATAGGAAAATCTAACAAATTGCACTGAATCAGGCTTCATTCAACTCCAGTTGTGACTTTCTACCAACTTCGACTTTGCCATTTCTTTACAAATTCACCTCTGATTATCCGCTTGTGTTTTGGGGCATTCTTTCTCTATCTCTGACCCCCCCCCCCCATTCTCTTTCTCTCTTGTAACATACACATGCAAACATAAGTATTTTATTTCCAAACTATATATTACAGTGTCTGTTGGGTGTATCTGGGTTTCATTGATCTGGTCTTACTGGATTTAAGACTCTAGCTGGTATGAGTACGAACAGATCGACTTTAGCACCTTTCAGTAAGAGTCGATCTGTTCGTACTAGCAGGATCCTGCTCCAAATCCAGCATGACCAGATCAATAAAACTCGGGTACACCCAACAGACACTGTAATATATAGTTTTGAAATAAAATACTTTATGATAGGTCTTGTAGAACCTATGATCAAGAATTTTTTTAATTTTAATTTTTTTTCAACTAACTTATGATATATTTATATATATGTGTATGTTTGTGTGTCATCCACAGACACTGTTTCGCTGTATCACAGCTCTTCAGTGCAGCTAGACTAACAACTGCCTCCAGTTAGGGTATAATTTATTCTGTTGGGTGGAAAGAAATGTAATAAAGTGCTCAATTATTGTATAAGAGAATAATAGGGTTTTACAAAAGTTCAAATTGCCTCTTGATATCGCAGTTTCACAATCAAGATGGTATGTAGCTAAGAATTGGTCAGGTATTATCCATAGTGTTGCTTATTGGGCATGCTTTACAGATCAAGCATGATTGACAATCGACACCATGGATAATACCTGGTTATTCTTCGCCATGTACTATCTTGGTTATGAAATTATATAAACTGTTGTAAAATTCTTTGTCCAGTTCAATATATATACATATATATATATATATATATATATATAATTTCCTAGATGTAAAGCCACTAAAACCTGTGTGATTATTAAAGAGTGCTCAATAGAGGACCTGGAAGGTATATAGTATGTTTATTATATAAACATGTATACACATATGTAATGAATAATGTTTGTATAATAAACATTCTATATATATATATATATATATATATATATATATATGCATGCATGCATGTTTCGGACATTGTTGCTTCAATTTTTACGTTTCAGCCATAATCAACTCGAGCTTTCTTCAGTCGCCTTTGTCATGAACGAAAATTTTGTGAAAATGGCATCAATAACAGTAGCGCATTTTCTCCACCCTTCTCTTAGGTATCGAGAGCTAATAATGGGACACACAAAGTAGAACATCTTTGTCCACCTCCATTAGAAAAAGCGAGGCATATATTCTCCTTGTGGCTCTTACAGCAAAGAATACGATTGCTGTTTCTGGTTCAATCGAATAAACTATATGTACTGTTTCCAGGACAAGTGTACAAATGTGTTCTCTCGCTCTCGAATTTATGGAAACCTAACCAGACACTCTTTCTTGTGGAATAGAGGTTAAAGTATAAACACTTTTTGAATACCGTGGAGATAAGCATGCTTTTTCCAGTCTGTAAAGAAGGGTCCTATTTGCAGCTTTCAGTCTATTGCTAGGAAAGGGCTAGCCAGCTCCTTGAGGCCTGTCTGTTCGTTCAACCTGTTGTTAAAGGACTAGCCTGCTTGTCTATTCACACTTGTTGTTGGTGAAGCCTTACCTGCCTGCACTTTACAGTTTGGTGTTGGTGAAGGACTGGACTGTTCCTTTCATTCTGCTGTTTAGGGCCACCTGTTCCCAAAAACTTGCTTTCTCCTTTTAGTCTCTTGTTAGTGGATAACCAGTTTGCTCCTCACAGTCTTTCGTGGAGTGTAAGCATACTAGGAGAGACTGCTGAGGAATGTGCTCATTTCAACTTAACTAGCTGGTTTTTCATCCTGGTAAGGAAGGCCGTCTCAACTCCTTTCAGCCTATTGTTGGGTGAGGGTCAGTTGGCTTACTCCTTTTTTACCTATTCTGGATAGCCAGTCTGCTCCTTTTCTTTGTCTGCTCCTTTTCTTTGTCTGCTCCTTTTCTTTGTCTGCTCCTTTTCTCTGTCTGCTCCTTTCAGCCTGTGTCTTTGATTGTGCACTCTATTTTACACCATCATTCTCCTGATTATAACAATGAAAAACTATTTAATTCTATCACTTTGAATTGAAGGTTTGAGTGGAGGTTGGTCTAATTCCATGCTTCATAAAGAGAATCTCCGACGTTTATTGCTATAACCAATGCAAATGGTTCATACAACTATTCACAGCAATTTCGTTCCAGTTTCTTTCCAATAATTTTGGTTTCGTTTTTAATTTAATTGTTTTTTTTATTTGGTTTAGTCTTTTCTTTTTGTTTTTGTTTTCTTTTTTTTGCTTTTCCTTTCCTTGTTGCTGGAAATCTCCCCAAAATTTCTTGACGACTAACAACACCAAAGTGCACTTTGCTTGATATTGGTGCATCTTTTTTTTTCTTTTTTTTTTCTTTTTTTATTTTTTTTAAGAAAACCAAAACAATTGAACAATAACTACGACTGGTCTTAGACCTGAACTTTTTCCTTGTTCTTCATGCCTAGATTATTTCATTGTCTTTCGAACCATTTTTGTCTGCTACAAGTTCCTCATCAACATTGGGTTTGGAGGGTGGGAAATTAGGGGCATCAAACTACATGAATTAGTCCCCCCCCCCTTATTCATTTTTTTTTTTAATGTATAAAAAAAATGTCTTGTGTTGTTCAAAATTTGTTCTTGAAAATTGTTTTTGCAATATTTGCGTATTTGTAGGCATACACACATCTTTAATTGAACTGTGAATTAAATTTGATTTATTAATGTGTGTATATATATATATATGTATATATACATTATATATGTATATGTATTCGCATATCTGCACATGTGGTGTATGTATTAAAATTATAGACCATTTGTATATTCGTTTGAATAATTACTGCCACAAAACAAAAATTCTCAAATGTTTTTATTGTAATTTTAAGGTACTTAAACAATGGACAGATTTTGGTAAAAAAAAAATATAAATGATATTCAGAATTTTTTTTTTTTTTTTTCAGTCATTCATTTCTCCCCCTTGCTTTTTGAAAAATGCGTTTTTTAAGATAGGTTTATGAATAGAATTTCAATAATAAATTGGTTTAAATTAAAATTTGTTGAATTGAAAAGTGCTTTAACAAATTTCTGTTTTTACTTCATTAACTTCATAAAACTCTTCAGATGAAATCTGAAAATTAAAGAAAAATGAAAAAAACATTGGGAAAATTACCTGAATTTTTTTTTTTTTTCGGTTTGTGATTATTATTTGATCTTTTTATTAAATGCATTTTTTTGTTTATAAATTTAGATTTTAACAAAAAGTCAGATTTTTTTATCTTTTATCAAAATAATTTTTTAAATTTTATTCATTGCCTGTTTTTCATTTTATTATGCTTGATCATTCCCCCTCCTCCTCCAAAGTAAGTTTTTAGGTCAATAATTTATTTAAATTTTCTTTTCATTCAACAAAATTGGTTCCATTCGTTCTACGATGCCATTTTATGAATAAAGAGTTACTGCCAAATTCAAAAATCATGAATTCTTTTTTTTTTATTTCCTTTTGCTTGTTTAACCTTTGACTTTTTTTTTTTTAGGGTGTGGGGGGTATTAATCTTCATTTTCAAATTTTTTTTTTCTCATCTTTAGTGACAGATTGTGGAATATTCTCGAAGTATCTTGAACTTTCAAGAAAGACTCAATGAGTGCAGAACAGTTAAATCTAATAAGTTTTCAAGATCCATAACTTCAATCATGTAATCAGTACTTTTTTTTATTTATACACTGAATAACTGCTTTTAAGGCCGAAGACATAAAATGGGGCCAGATTTGGTGGGTGGGGGGTCTTTAATAGGGAGTTATGGAGCAAGATGTTTGTTCACATTACATTTAAATTTTGACATGTTGGTACCATTGAAGAAATAGAGGTAATTTCTAATGTTAGCTATCTGAGGAAAGCAGCGATTGGAGTAGAACGTTTCCTAGTATCTGAGGACCTCTATATCGAAGGGGTGGGATTTTGCTGCTAGTCAGGTTGATCATGGGTGTACAAGGTACCTTATTTAAGTTTCCAGACTTTTTTTGTACAGGCATTTAGAATTGCCGTAGACTCTTGAAAATTCAGTATGTTATTGCTATACATCTTATGAGATGACTGACCAATTTTTATGATTTAAAGTACAAATAAACAGCTACAGCAGGAATTAGAACACATCCTACTAAAGTCTAATTGTCACAGCTGGTGAATTTCAAAAATGCAATCTGGATGTGAGGACACTTAAGGAGAACGATATGCAATCAAATTCTGTTTTAAACTTGGAAAAAAAGCCACAGAAACGTATGGAATGCTTAAGACTGCTTTTGGACCATCTTGCATGAATTGAGTATCAGATTTTGAGTGGCATAAGAGATTCAAGGAAGGTTGGGAATCTCTGAGGGATGATAAGAGGTGTGGGAGGGGTAAAAGGAAGTCAGAACACCAGTGTTGATTGGTCAAATAAAGAATTTCATGAATAGAAATATAGAGACAATAAGTGCACAGTTTGATGTCAGTGTGGGAACTGTACACAATTATTCGCAAGGAACTGAAGATGCGGAAAATTTACATGGATGCACCAGTCCACTACTCCATCCTTGTCACAGAATATTTGAATAAGGTGGGCATCAAGACAGTTCCTCACCCTCCCTATAGTTCAGACCTTACTCCCTAAGCTCAAGAAAAACCTTAAAGGCTGCCATTATGAGACAATTGAAGAGATAAAAAAAGGCTGTGGCGATAGTCATTGACACGCTCACACAATAGGACTTCCATGGAGATTTCCAGATTTGTTGAACTGGTACAACAAGTGTATTCCAACTGGAGGAGATTACTTTGAAAGAGACTAGAGTTTCATATGTGTACTATCAATAAAAATGCTTATATGGGAAAAGTCTGGAAACTTATTGAAGGCACCTGATATATACTATGAGGGCGTACAAATGTAGTAAGAATATCGGAGCACATTCCGTTCAAGTACTTGTAAAATAAGCATAGATGCAGATTTGCAGCGATCCGATCAAGAATGGAGCTTCTGATGCTGAACCGATTTTGGTAGGACCATCCGTTGAATTTTCCTACTTTGTTGTCAGCTGGTCAATGCAGGGGCAGATAATTCTTGGTAGATGAATCAGTGCTTTGACAAATGTCCCTTAGCAAGGAAGATAACTTTTGGATACAAAGAGTTATTTCCTCTTGAATAGAAAAATCTGTAAGGTATCATAGATGGCGTATCTAGTTAACACTTTCGTGCTATTAAGGTTTCCGTCATGGTTTTACTTGCATTTTATTTGCACGGTTTGGGATGTGAAATTAATCATCTTTAGTTGAGCGCTAGGTTCTTTCTTCTGCAGAAGTGAGTGCTTTGCTAAAATAACTCCAATAGTATTTCCACTGGCAAAGTAGTCTTTCATAAGGTTGTAGCTGATTCAGATGTTAAAGCTAAACAGAGGACTGATATTATAAATAATACTTCCTGTTTGGTGGAGGATGTGAACTTGGTCAACTCCTCTTTTCGATAGTCTTTTGCTAAGACTTTTTGTCTTTTTTGGCAGAGTTGGTGGAAATTTTCTGTTTCTATGTCTATCCTTGTAGCCATGTCACTAGTAAGGGTGCTGGAGGTAAACGTTTTGTCTGGGCTGACGTTATCCGCCTGATAGTCAGGGACCCGAACCTTGGATTAACCACTAAGGAGGCTGTCCTATCAGCATGTGCAAAATACTGGGGCTGCTGTATTGGTGAATGGAATCTGGACCATGCAGTAGCTTCTGGTGGGGCCTCTCGATGCCATACTAGTGGGTAATTGTTACGGCTTTACCTTATCATGTGCTACAAAAAAAAAAAAAAAATTCTTCATTTCTTTTTCTCTCTTAGTTTCCCCTCTCTGTCCTGCTCTAAGTAAATCTGTCGACCTAGTCCACAAATTCCAAAATTTCATCATGACAAGTTTCAAGAAAAAATACACGATTAAACCCGGTTCTCCAACTTCCAACGTAGACCCCTACTACCATGTCTCCTCCTCCAACATCAGGGGTCTTCGTTCTAACCTTCCAGAGGTTGAAACCCAATTACAGGAGACTAAACCAGACCTTTTATTTTTAAGTGAAACTGGCATTGGACAAGCTATTTCCCTAGATGAGTTTGCAATTACAGGATACTCTAACTTAACTTCTAAATCTGACCCCCAAGATCGCCATGGGCATGGAATATGTGCCTATATTAAAGATAGCTTTCCATGTGGGAGGGACATCTCCAGGGAAGATCCTAACTTACCCTATATGTGCTTCCGGGTTGCTTTAGCTCACACTACTGCATTTATATTTACTCTCTATCGCCCCCACAACAGCGGAGTTACTATCTTTCAAAGCATATCTGAGAAAATTGACCAAGTCCTTTCTACTTATCCTTCAGCTAACATTCACGTATGTGGAGACTTCAATGTTCACAACGTCGAATGGTTGACCCACTCAAACAAGACTGATGATGAGGGGAGGTTCTGTCATGATTTCTCCATTGCCTATGACCTCACTCAGATTGTTCAGGAACCTACCCGTGTGCCCGATAATGACGGCCAGTATGCGAGCCTACTAGACCTTTTTCTCACAACTTGCCCTGAACTATGTTCAGTTTCTGTTCTGTCGCCTCTTGGATCTTCCGACCACTCTGTTGTATCAATTAAGATAAAAATGAAATGTAATAAGTCCCCAGACGTACCTCTTCATCGTACAGTATATCGATACACTAAGGCTGACTGGGATAGCTTCCGTACATTTATATCTGATCTACCTCTGCATTCCATGTTTAAAAAGGATGTGTCCTCTATAGTATTAGACCTAACTGAATGGTTAATTGTAGGTATTGACCATTTCATACCCTCTAAAAAGTTTCAGCAAAAACCTAACAGCCAGCCATGGTTCTCTCCAGAATGTGCTGCTGCCATTGCGCACAGAAATCACTTTTTCCACTGCTTCAAACGTAATAGATGTATGGAAACTAAAGCCGTTTTCAGGACTGCCAGCAACCATTGTAAGAAAGTAATAAGGAACGCAAGAGAGTTGTATGCTCAATCTGTTAAGTCCAAAGTAGCTGAGCAGCGGCTTGGTTCCCACCAGTTTTGGCAAATAGCAAACAGAATCCTGAACAGAAGCGTGTGCTCCATCCCAACTATTATCAATGGACCTGAGGTAATCTCGTCAGCATCAGACAAAGCCAAACTCTTTGTCAAGAACTTTGCAGCTAATTCTACCCTTTGCGACCAAGACCGCCAACCCCCAATATTTCCTCCTGTATCAGAAAACACGCTATGTGATATACGTATATCTGTACGTGATGTTGCGAAGCTAATCAAAAACCTTGATTCGAGTAAAGCAACTGGCCCTGATGGTATTCCAATTATAGTACTCAAAAAACTTCAACCTGAACTAGCGCCCATACTTACAAAACTGTTTAAACGTTGTCTTAAGGAGAATAGTTTCCCATCTCCCTGGAAAATCTCATCAGTATGCCCTGTATTTAAGAATTCAGGTGATCGCTCATCCCCCTCTCAGTACAGGCCAATAAGTCTCCTGTGTGTCATGAGTAAGTTGCTAGAATCTGTGTTAAATACAGAAGTAATCAAACATCTCAACAAAAATAACCTTCTTAGTGACACTCAATATGGTTTCCGTTCTGCTAGATCTACAGCAGATGTTCTTACAGTTATATCGCATAGGATTAGCAAATCTCTCGACGGTGGCAATCTTTCTAGGGCAATTGCTCTTGACATATCTAAAGCCTTTGATAGGGTATGGCATAAAGGTTTACTTCATAAGATCGCTAGCTATGGTATAGCTGGAAAAGTCTTCTCAATTATTAAATCATTTCTTTCTGATAGGTTCATAAGAGTAGTAGTTGAGGGGCAAAAATCAGAAGTTCACAGTATTAATGCCGGTGTCCCTCAGGGATCCATCCTGGGCCCAACTCTTTTCCTGATCTACATTAATGATCTTCCAAATACTATCCTTACATCATTTGTAGACATTTATGCTGACGACACTACCATTTATGGTACCACATCTAAGACAGTAAACGACCAAGTTCTCTCCAATTCTCTCTTAGTACAATGGGGAAAGGAGTGGCTGGTTACTTTTAATGCATCTAAAACCAAGCTTCTCTCTTTACATCATCAACATTCTAATCCACATTTGTCATCAATTGAAATGAATGGCTCTCGTCTTCAGGAGGCCTCAAGTTTTGACAAGCTTCTGGGCTTGACCATTACTCCTGATCTTAAATGGAACACATATATCAAATCTGTTGCCAAGGCCGCTGGAAAAATGGTGGGATCTTTCTATCGATCCAGTAGATATCTCACTGCTGATGCTATTCTCTATCTATATAAGAGCCAGGTACGTCCAAGGATGGAATACTGTTGCCACATCTGGGCAGGAGCTGCTAGAAAGGACTTGTCCTGCCTTGATAGAGTTCAAAATAGACTTCGTAGCCTCGTAGGAGATGTCCTTTTCTCCTCCTTGCAACCTCTATCTCACAGAAGAGATGTTGCGAGTTTGTCTCTGATGTATCGTTATTTTCATGGAAAGTGTTCAACTGAGCTTCAATCTATGGTCCCCCCTCGCCAAACTTTCACAAGAAACACTCGTCTAGCTGTAAACACTATCAATAATTTCCCCCACTCTTTATCTGTGCCTAAACCTAAACGTAGATTCCATGAACAAAGCTTCTTTCTTAGAACTGCACGCCTGTGGAATTGTCTTCCGTTTTCCTGCTTTCCGGCTGACTACAATATGGTTGTCTTCAAGTCTAAAGTAAATAAGTTCTTGATGAGCCGTTCCATATAAGTTATTAAATTTACCAAATTTTCATTACTAATGATTACTATATTGACCAATTTCTACTGTACACTCTTTAACCCTTATCCTTGAGTGGCCTCTGGGCCTTGATAATGTGGTGATGCCTTTGTAAAAAAAAAAAAAAAAAAAAAAAAACTGATGACAGTTGAACTACCGTTCCATTTGCATATTTCTCTTGTGAGAATTTTGTGAGGCTGGATGAATGGCATCCGTTGGTAATCAAACTATATGTTTCATATAGGGTTTTTTTTTTTTACATGGTGGTCACCATTTATCAAGCCCCGGAAGCCACTCAGGGATAAGGGTTATTGCATGTACAGTAATCAATGGGATAATATTGTAGTAATCGTCAGCATTGGAGATTCGACAAAGTGCCTTACTTAAGGGGATGGTTTTTCAGGAATTTGTTTATGTTGGACTTGAAGACATCCAAGTTGTAGTCATGTGGGAAACAGGCAAACGGAAGAGAGTTCCACTGGCGTGCACTTCTAAGAAAGAAGCTTTGTTCATGGAATCTACATTTTGATTTAGGCATCGATAAAGAGTGGGGAAAATTACTAACAGTGGTTTCAGGCAGATGGGTGTTTTTCATGAAAGACTGGCGAGGGGGGGGCAGAGATTGGAGCTCAGACGAGCACCTGCTATGAAAATAACGATAAAACAAAGACAGGCTCTCAACATCTCTTCTGTGAGAGAGAGGTTGCAGGGAAGAGAAAAGGGCATCCCCCACTAAGCCACGAAGTCTATTTTGTACTCTGTCAAGGCAGGATAGGCTGTTTTTTAGCAGTTCCTGCCCAGATGTGGCAGCAATACTCCATCCTTAGACGTATTTGACTTTTATACAGATAGAGAATTGCATCAGTAGTGAGATATCTTCTGGAGCGGTAGAAGGATCCCACCATCCTCCTAGCGACCTTGGCAACAGACCTGATGTATGTGTTCCATTTCAGATCAGGAGTAAAGGTCAAACCCAGAAGCTTGTCAAAACATGGAACCTCCCCAAGACGAGAGCCATCAATTTCAATTGATGCCAAATGGGGATCAGAGCGTTGATGGTGTAAAGATAGGAGGTTGGTTTTAGATGTATTAAAAGTAACCAGCCACCTCTCCCCCACTGTACCACATGCTCGAAATCAGAGGAGAGAGAATCAGAGAGAACTTTGTCATTTACAGCCTTTGATGTGTTGCCATAGATGATCGTGTCATCAGCATAGATGGCAACGAATGATTTAAGTATGTGTTTAGGGAGATAATTGGTGTAGATCAGGAAGAGAGTCGGGCCCAGGATGGACCCTTGAGGGACTCCAGCATTAATATTGAGGGCCTCTGATTTCTGCCCATCAACCACTACACTTATGAGTCTATCGGAGAGAAATGATTTAATAATTGAGAAAACATTTCCAGTTATACCGTAGCTGAAAATCTTGTGAAATAGGCCCTTATGCCATACCTTATTCAAGGCCTTTGATATGTCAAGAGCAATTGCCCTAGAAAGGAAACCTTTGCTGAGAGATTCACTAATCCTATGAGATAAAGACGTTAGCACATCTGCTGTAGATCTAGCAGAACGGAAACCATATTGCATGCCACTAAGGTTATTTCTGCTGAGGTGGTTGACTACTTCTCTATTCAATATGGATTCCAGCAACTTACTCATGACAGACAGAAGACTTATTGGTCTGTACTCAGAGGGGGATGACTTATCACCTGAATTCTTAAATACAGGGCATACTGATGAGGTTTTCCAGGGTGATGGGATGCACTTCACCTTAAGGCAACGCTTAAACAGTTTTATAAGTATGGGGGCAAGTTCTGGTTGAAGCTATTTCAGCACTATAATTGGAATGCTGTCAAGGACAATTGCCTTTTTTTTTTTTTTTTTTTTTTATTCAATTTTCACCCCAAACAAGGCACAGTGCCACTTTGAAGCAGGGGGCTACTATTAGGGACTTAATTAGCGGGGTCATTATGAAGGGAGAAGAGTAGAAAGATGTTTGTTAACATTACACTTGAACTTCTGCATATCATTGCAGTTGGGAAAGCAGAATCCCGGAAGGGAGTGCCAAAGAACCGCAGTTCTGGGGAAGAAACTATTGGAGTAAAAGGCTTTCTTGCACCTAGGGATCTCTACTGTAAAGGGATGAGACTTAGTAGCTCGTCGGGTTTGTCGGGGGTAGTTACGTCGGGGAGGTACAAGTGTTTGCAGTTCGTCAGAGCATTCACCATTAAAGTATTTGTAGAACAGGCAGAGGGATGCAACATCTCGTCGATGGGACAGAGGCTGAAGCCTAGATGACAGTTCAGGACCTATCAGGTTGGCGACTCTCTTGAACCCTGTCCAGGAGCGAGAGACAAGCAGCAGATGCACCAGCCCAGATGTGACAACAGTACTCCATACATGGGTGAATGGTTGCCTTATAGAGGTATAGGATACTGTCAGGCGTAAGTAGTTTTCTAGCACGGTAGAGGGAGCCAAGCTTCCTTGCAGCAGCCTTGGCCATGCTCTCAATGTATCTATTCCAGTTCATATTCCCTGTAAACGTTAGGCCGAGGAGTTTAAAAGAAGTACTTTCAGGCAATGTGTTCTTGGCCATTGCTATTGGTGGTAGAGAAGGTTTCTTGTAGTTGTTGAAGGAAACAAGCTTAGTCTTAGCAGCATTGAATGTGACCAACCATTTTTGTCCCCATTCCACTACGGATTGGAGGTCATCCTCTAGTGTTTCTGCCATTTCCTTGGATATGTGTTCATTTGTTTTAGAGAGTGGTGTCATCGGCAAATATACCCATCTCCGAAACAATTTTATCAGGAAGGTCATTTATGAATATCAGGAATAATAGAGGTCCAAGGATAGACCCCTGAGGTACTCCCGCATTTATGTCATATTGTTTGGATGTACGACCGTCGAGGACAACTTTGATTTTTCTATTACTTAAGAAGGATTTAGTTACATTATGAATTCTTCCAGTGATTCCATATGATCTAATTTTCCTTAGAAGACCATCGTGCCATACCCTGTCAAAAGCCTTAGATATATCAACCTACCCTCCCCTGTTTTGTCCAATGAACGGTATATACGTTCAGAAATTACAATTAAGATATCTGCTGTTGAACGGGCTTGCCTGAATCCATATTGTTTGTCAGTCAGGAGTTTAGCAGCTGTTAGGTGCTGGACTAGGGCTTGATTAACTAAGGACTCAAATATTTTGGCGAAAAGCGGGAGGAGGCTAATGGGGTGATAATTTAGTGGGTCAGTTCTTTCACCAGAATTCTTGAAGACTGGTACCACAGAGGCGGTCTTCCAGCAGTCAGGAAAACAAGATTCGTTAAGGCATTTATTGTAAAGTTTGGACAGAACTGGAGCAACCTCGGCAGAGCATTTTTTTAATAGCACAGCCGGGATGAGATCTGGTCCACACGCTTTTGAGGTGTCTGGGTTTTTTATAATAGCATGTACCTGAGAAGGGGTGATTTTCAAATCGTCTAATGTGGCGTCTGTTCGCAGAGGAAAATCAGGGAGAGAGTGGTGTACCGAGTTCAGTGTGGAGTTTGAGGCAAACCGACTGGCAAGCAGATTAGCCTTGTCAGTTGCCGTGCAAGCAACCTCATGATTGTTTGTTAGTTGGGCAATAGTTGACTGTCCATTATTAACTACGCTGTTGTAGATTTTCCAAAAATCCCGGGTTCCTAATTTCTGTGCTTTACTGGAATCAAGGTTCTTGATTAACTTGGTGACTTCACGCACAGATATTTGTATGTTGCATAGCGTGTTGTTTGTTATAGGAGGAAATATGGGAAGTTGATGGCCTTCGTCACATAGAGAAGAATTAGCTGCAAAGTTCTTGGCAAATAGTTTGGCCTCAGGTCCATTGATGATGGTTGGGATAGAATGCACGCTTCTATTCAGGATCCTGTTTGCTATTTGCCAAAACTAATGGGAACCAAGCCGCTGCTCAGCTACTTTGGATTTAACGGACTGAGCATATAGCTTTCTTGCATTTTTTATTACTCTTTTACAGTGGTTGCTGGCAGTCCTGAAAGCAGCTTTAGTCTCGGTACATCTATTTTTTTTTTTTTTTTTTTTTTTATTACATTTTCACCCCAAACAAGACACATTGCCACTTTGTTGTAGGGGGCTACTATCAGGGGCAGCAACTACTGGGGCACTATGTTGGGATTTGGGCAGCCAGATGTCGGTTCACGTTACACTTGAACTTCTGCATGTCAATACAGTTGGGGAAGTAGGGACCTGGAATGGAATTTTAGAGTCTAGCGGTTCTGGGGAAGAAACTACTGGAGTAGAAAGATCTTTTACATCTAGGGATCTCTACTGTGTTGGGGTGGGATTTAGCTGCCTGTCGGGTTTATCGAGGATGTCTACATCATGGGGGCACAAGTGTCTGCAGTTTGTCAGAGCATTCACTATTAAAATACTTGTAGAACAGGCAGAGGGATGCAACGTTTCGTCGATGGGACAGAAGCTGAAGCTTAGATGCCAGTTCAGGGCCTATCAGATTGGCGACTCTGTTTTGAACCTTGTCTAGGAGCGTGAGACTAGTAGCAGATGCACCAGCCCAAATGTGACACCAATACTCCATACATGGGCGAATGATGGCCTTATAGAGGTACAGGATACTTTCGGGTGTTAGTAATTTTCTAGCACGGTAGAGAGAGCCTACCTCCTTCGCAGCGGCCCTGGCAATGTTTTCAAAGTAATTGTTCCAATTCATATTTCCTGTGAACGTTAGGCCAAGCAGTTTGAAAGATGTATTCTCAGATAAAGAGTCACTGGCCATTGCTATTGGTGGCAGAGAAGGTTTCTTGTAATTATCGAATGAAACTAGTATAGTCTTGGCAGCATTGAATGTGACCATCCATTTTTGTCCCCATTCCACTACAGATTGGAGGTCATCCTCTACTGTTTTTGCCATTTCTTTAGATATGTGTTCATTTGTTTTCCTGTCATGCCTGTTATAGAGTTTGGTGTCATCAGCATATATACGCATCTCAGAGGCAATTTTGTCGGGAAGGTCATTAATGAATATTAGGAACAATAGAAGTCCAAGGATAGACCCCTGAGGCACTCCCGCATTTGTCTACTTACACAGATACAGCGGGCAGCACAACACATAGCTTCGCTATATCTCACTCATTTCCAACCCGTTTTCCTGACCAGCAAGAAAAACACGCATCACTTCTAAATCTGTTTCTGATATCAGTTCCCGATGATTGTATAACAAATGCTGACAGCCCACTCGGGAACGCTGATCATGCAGTGATAATGGTTGAAATCGCCCTAAACTCTAGACCCAAAACTGAAGAACCAGTGCTCAAAACAATGAGATATTATAAAAAGGCTGACTGGGAAGCCATCAGAGATCTTATCAGAGATGCCCTATGGGGAAATATTTTTTCTCTTCCTGCTGAACAGTGCGCAAATGAGACCACTGAATGGTTCAAAACAGCAATTGAAGCACATGTTCCCATGCAAAAATTTTATAGCAAGCCCCACTCTCCCCAATGGTTTACTTCGACTTGTGCAACTGCCATTGCTGAAAGGCAGCATGCATACCACAGATTTAACCGTCATAAATCCAGTTTAAACAAACAGAAGTATATAGAAGCTATAAGTAACGTTAAGAAAGAAATAGCGACAGCTAAGAGAGAATTTACTGAAACGACTAAAAAACGCATTGAAGCACAAAAATTAGGAACGCATGACTTCTGGAAAATCTACAACAATGTAGTAAATAATGGGCAATCAACAATTCCCTCACTAACCAACAATCACGAGGTTGTTTGTTCAGCAACCGACAAGGCTAATATACTTGCCAGCCGGTTTGCCTCAAACTCCACACTGGACCCTTCCAACCATCCCCTACCTGACTTTCTTTTGTGAACAGACGCCACGATAAACGATCTAAAAATCACCCCTGCTCAGGTGCATGCTATCATAAAAAACCTTGATACTTCAAAAGCATGTGGACCTGATCTAATCCAAGCTGTGTTATTAAAAAAGTTCCCCGCCAAAGTGGCTCGAGTTCTCTCCAAACTCTACAACAAATGCCTTAATGAATCTTGCTTTCCGGACTGTTGGAAAAGTGCTTCTGTGGTACTAGTATTCAAGAATTCTGGTGAAAGAACTGACCCATTAAATTATCGCCCCATTAGCCTCCTCCCACTTTTTTCCAAAATATTAGAGACCATAATTAATCAAGCTCTAGTCCATCACCTTACAGATGCTAAACTTCTGACTGACATCTATTACGTTGGTAGCTATGGAAAAGGTGATTTATGTGCACGATGGCAGCAGCACATTCTGGGGAGAACCATGTCTGGTTGTTAGGTTTTCATTTATAATTTCCAATCCAATTTCAATTCGCAACATTCCATTGTTTTGCCATTTTCTACACAGTGATAGCTGATTTGGTGTTCCCAATGAAGCAGGTGTCAACAGATGTCTTAATAGAAATAATTTATCAGATATTTAATTGTGGAAGCATTCTTTATTCTTAGTGTTATAAGTAGTATTATAATGACAAATTTGATATTACTGGCCTGGGTGTCCGAGTGTTTGGAGGTGTGTGTTGAGCAAAAAAAAAAAAATAGTAGTAGACAGGCAGGCTCGAACTTGTATCGCAAAGGAGGAAAAGAACATGAAAAAAAAACGTGATGTCTTTACTGTTGCATCCATCGCCAAACCGGAAGTGGGGAAGGTTTAAGTTAAGGCTAGTCAATCAAAAAGAGGGGATGACTTTCGAAAATATCTACGAAAAAAAGCGACCCCTCTTTGTAGAAAAGTGCCCAGTTGAGGGTGAAGGAATTAATATTTTTAGACAATCTTTCGATATTTGTCATCCGAAGGGTCAAGCTTCATAATGACACTGATCTCACGAAAATTTGTTACCTCTGTCGAAAGTTTTAGGCAGACATACAAACATACATACATAGATACATTTAAACAGGCCGGTGAGATTTATCTTAAGACTAGCAGAGGTACCCATCATTGCCGGGGTGTTTAGAGGTGTGTGTGTTTGGGAGGGGGGGGTAAATCAAAACAAAAGAATAACAATGTTTAAATATATAAAAAAAAATGTTAAAATTTCTTAAAAAAAATCGTTGCCCGGGTGCTTGTAGGTGTGTGTGTTGGTGGGGTAAAAAAATGTTTTGGTAGGTAGGATTGAACATGAAGCCTTGAGGCAAAAGTGTGAAAAAAACCTGACACGTTATTCGCTTGGCCAGCAAGGAAGAGTAACTGAATCACGTTTGAATTTATTTAAATATTAAAAACGGAATTGAATTGACAGGTGCACGATTGTAATGAGGTCAGATAGAAATACCGCAGTTAATTTTTACTGTGAGGCAGTTTTTTGGGGTTTGCTTACCAAACTTTGGCTAGTTTTGTTCTCCCAAGATGTGTGTGTGTGTGGGGGGGGAAGCAAGAATTTTGTAAAAAATCAATGTAAATAAATCTAGACATGACGCGCATTCACAAATCGTACATATTATGATCTAGGGGTATGTAAACAGTTACCCAATGAGAATCCTAGCAAAAAAAGCCTTTCTTGGACATTAAAAAATGTGCGCACCACATTTGCCTTTTATATATATAGATATATAGATGATACAGATTAAGTACAGATCCAGCATATCGTATTGCCGACAAATTTTTGATAGTATTAACCATAAATTCATTCAATGAAAATGTGTTTTGGAACATCTTTTTTATGTGACACATTCTTAAAAGTAATTAAACATTTCTTATTTAAAAAATCTATCATTCTTGCGTCAAAACAATGACTACTCATTACTTCTAATAATTATTATAATACAAATACTACTACTAATAATAAGTCCTATAAGAATGTCTCTGCAATAAAATATGTGATAAATTCCTTCAGTTAAAATATCAATTGGAACATGTTTCGTCAAGAACACCAAATCAGTTATCACGGTCGAGAAAATAGTGGAACTAAGGCAACAATGAAATGCATTGAGAAACATGCCAGATGACCAAATGCTGTTTTAAATGATTACACAAAATGCTCAATCTGTCTATTTGATTAAGGATGTAATGGTAGCATTTCTTTCCAAAATAGGCCAAGAGGAAAGTTTTGCTGACATTTTGTTACGGCTTTTAATTGCTTGTTTGCATTATTCTGACACAACTTTCATGTGCCGTATATGCCGAATATTCCGATGTCCAAAATGAAATTGTATTAATCCACAATTTTTAAATTTTAATACTTCAAAAAGAATGCACCCATCAACTCAGTACTTTGCTATGACAAAAAAAGTTTTCCTCCATTTATTTATAAAAAAAATGATTTATTTTTTCATTAAATTCATTAAAAATTCTCTAACATCCGGTATCTCTATCAGCCTCTCTTTGGTATCAACAGTGCATACGTTAAATAAATTTTTGTTTACGCCAACTCCAAGGTCAGCAGTTGTGACCTGGTTCTTCGCTCACCGCTTTCTCAGACATTCTTTTCCTGGTTTTAATCTATTTATGACTTCATTTTTTTTTAAATAAATTTTTTCTTTTTATTTTCATATTAAACCTGTCCGCAGATGATCCAAGTTTAAAACTCACTTTCTGTCCAATAACATTGCAGAAGGTTGTCTTTTACCAACTCTTCACAGCTTTTCGTATATGAATGACAATCTTCACAATCATATCTAATGCCCTTCATCTGCCTTCCAAACTCCATCATCATCATCATCATCAACATCCAGTTTCATGTTTTATCTGCTGGCAGAGATAGGTTAGATTTGAACATGCCAGCACGTGAAGGTTGCTAATATCCCGGAGTTTTGTGGAACGAATCGGATTATTTGAACTTGTCAGTTTGTGATGTTAAGAACTTAGGTATTGTCATCCCTCCAAATTTTGTTTTTTAAGTAAAAAAGGAAAATTCAAAATAAATAGAAAATGAGTTACGCAATGATGATAGTCATATTCAGAAAGAAAGGAGAATGTGCGTTGGAATTTGACGTCAGTGAAACATACGCGCATGATGCAAAATGCAACACTAAATGAGCTTCAAATGAAGATGAGGAGAGAGAGGGTACAGAAGGATCAGATATGACAGTTTCAGTTTCTCACATGAAAACGAAATTAGTTTGGGTGTTCAACGCGAATCATTGCTGACAAAATTTCTCAAAGACACACGCACTGTTGAGAGTTGTCGTGGCAAGCGACGCTGATGTTTATCTGCTTATCCATTATTTAAGTTAAGATTTCTTTCTCCTTTATAATTAAACGCAAATTCTACTTAACATTTTTTCTCTTAATAAACCTCCATTTCCAAAGTCTATTCTTACTATAACTCAGTAAAGTTATGGAAACAATCAGTTTTAACAAGAGCCACTATGATGGTGAGAAGTTCAGGAGCTTATTGTTATAGGTCATATCTTGTTGAAGTAAAGAGATGCTACTCTTGTCGTCATTTAAATGTGAAGGTAAACTAAAAAACAATATTTTTTAATATTATGAGTGAGTTTGGTATTTCATTGAATTTCTCAGTTTTTCTTTCAGAACTGATGCAACATCATTAGTGAGACATTATAAAACTGTAGTTGCAATAATCAAGTCACTGTTTTCTTCATATTTTCAATTTTCATTTATAATTTTTTTTCCATGTTTAGAATCAATAATTTGCTCAATTATTTAATGTGTAAAACACTTCATAATTATTTATAATGATTTCCTATAAAAAAGCTGCACGAATATTATGGAAGAATTCCATGAATGGATACATAATACATTGGATTATTTGTAGAAAATATTTTTCAAAATTATTTGAGTGATTTTTTTTTGTATTTTCAGAAATATAAACAAAATAAAAATATAAACAAAATAAAATTAAATTAAAATTTCAATAACAAAATTCATAAAGACGCCATGATTTTTGATACACAATCGGTAATTAAGATTTTTTTAATGTCATTTATTTATTTGTTGAAATCTTAAAAGGAATGTTATCATCAACAGTGAAATCTTTTCTTTTCTTTCTGTTTTCTCTCTTTCTTGGCACTTATTCAGAATAAGAATGAGAATCGGAAAATTGAATTTCTACTAAAACCAATGATATCTACCTGTCATATCGAAATTATTAAAATATCCAAAATTTATGAAAAATGATAGAGTAGAAAATTAATTAACAAAAATAGTTTTCAAAGAAAATTGCAAGTTTTTATTAAATTGCACATTTTTATTAAATTGCACGTGTTAAACAGAATTCCAAATTTCATTTCAGAGATAATAATGGGCCATCAATGGATTATGAAATTGTGAAAGTTTTATGTAATAAATCTAGTAAAATGTTAATTTCAACACGATAATTAAGTCGATAAAATTGATTTTTGGTGGAAATTCAATTTTGTGACTTGATTTTCATTCTTGTTCTGAGCATACGCCTTTTTCTTTTTTCATCCTTTTCTTTTTTCTTTCATTAGTTTTTGTATTTGTAGGAGTGGTAGTACTAGTCATACCGCCTTCCTCATATATATTGGCAGCTTTGTAACTCTTGCTTCCCTTATTTTGTCCTTTAGTTCTCACATTCCATGAGCGATGTTTCTGATAAAAGTGGAAGAATTCTGTTTTCTCAGTTGGAATCTATGCATCTTATTGTTGGCTAATTTTTGACTTAGAAGTGGATTTTTATTAATTTTTTTAAAGTTCTTTACATCAAATGGCCTCAGGCTTTGTCTGGAGAAATTTCCATAAAACATTCTCAAATCTGAATTTTGTGAAGAGTCACCTCTTACCACTACTTGCAGGTCTACTCTAATTCAGGGAGGTGGTACTACTTGTCACGGCCTCCATATATGGGTTAAATAGAAACTGTCGTTTACCGACAGGGTGTTAACAAAATATGCAACACGTTTACAAACCAATCGTATGCAAAGCATACATTTACGGTTTCATCATAAAATGACTTAATAATGGTTGACAACGAAGATTAAAGAATTTGAGAAGGATGTTGCAGTTTGCTTAAAACACTGATAACTTTTTTTAGTCTTGACAGACTACGGATACCCTCTGTAAGGATGCCTCTACACGTAAAATTTTTGTGGCAAGAGTTGCGCAATCCTCAACCACACCTCTCCTTTTTTTTTTTTTTTTTTTTTTTTTTACACAGTGATCACCACTTATCAAGGCCCGGAAGCCACTCAGGGATAAGGGTTATTGTAAGTACATTACGTTAGTGAGATTTGCTGAAGTGTTTACTTAAGGGGGCGGTTCATTAGGAATTTGTTAACATTGGACTTGAACACATCCAAGTTGTAGTCCGGAGGGAAGCAGGCAGACGGCACAGAGTTCCACAGGCATGCAGTTCTAAGAAAGAAGCTTTGTTCATGGAATCCGCGTTTTGATTTAGGCACAGATATAGAGTGGGGGGAAATTTTTCACAGTGGATTCAGCTAGACGGGTGTTTTTCGTGAAAGATTGGCGAGGGGGGACCAGAGATTGGAGTTCAGACGAGCATCTGCCATGGAAATAACGATAAAACAAGGATAGGCTCGCAACGTCTCTTCTGTGGGAGAGAGGTTGCAGGGAAGAGAAAAGGGCATCCCCCACTAAGCCACGAAGTCTATTTTGTACTCTGTCAAGGCAGGATAGGCTGTTTTTAGCAGCTCCTGCCCAGATATGGCAACAGTATTCCATCCTTGGACGTACTTGGCTTTTATATAGATAGAGAATTGCATCAGTAGTGAGATATCTTCTGTGTCGACATTGTTTAATACCAGTGGCAAGTGGAGGTCCAGGATGACTGGAAACAATGCCGAGATAAGCAGAGAGCATATACAGCACCTAGAATTTCCAAATAGTCACCCATTTGATATTAGCCAGGCTCAACGTGGCTTAACTTCGGTGACAAGAACTGGTGTGTCAATATGATTATGCCGTATATAAAACCCCTGTTGAGTACGAAACAACGTAAAACGTAAAAAGAATATTTACAATATTGAAAGATTTTTAATGACTTTCAATTATAAAATATTTATTTCCGTACATAATGTGCTGAACCAGAATGGTTTTATGTATTTGTAGTTCTCAAATTTTCAAAGTATACTTCATCTTCTGAAAAAATCAAAAGAAAAAGTATATGCAATTAATCGGTGGATGTGTTTATATCAGAAGCCAGAAACAGCAGCTGTGCAGTCGGACAGGTTTGCATAGTGATCAAATTATTTCTGAAATGTGGGTTGGCATTTGTTTGTTATTGTGAAATATTATTACAATATTTATCGGTAATAGTTATATTATTATGTGTTTTAATTAGGTGTGAGTATAATTAGTTAAGGAATTTGCTTGTTCACTTCAAAAAGTGTATTTTTGTATTTGTCTGGAACGGTCATAAATGTTTAAACGTTTCTGATGAAACACGAAGACCAATTAGCTTTGAAGGGCTGCTTCCTTTGGGATGGACAGCAGCTTTAGAGAGCTTACCTAATGGCAAAACAAAGAAAGCGGTCTTCTCACTCGCCTCAGTCCACTGAACAACTGAGCAAGACTTTGTTGCATAGCAGGAGTGAATGTATATAAACGAGTGTACATATATTTTTGATTGTCTAAACAGGACATATAACAATTATAATAAACAGGACAAATAAAGTTCACCGGTCAATGGGAAAACATGGTTCATCTTTGGTTGGTCTTGATTTCGCGGATCATCTGAAAAACTGCAAATGAAGATTTGTTACAACTCGATGTTTCGGTGATATTTACAGCAGATTTGTTCCAGATGTTTCCTCCATTGGAAAACTGCAACGCTGGTCCCAGATTATTACTACAGACATTTTCCCCTACTCTGAGCCATATTTATTTTGCTATGATAACATTCTTTTTGACATTTTATTTTTACAAATATTAATAACGATCATATTAATAATCGTCGACCAGCACACCCGTCAGCGTTGCTTGGTCGATATTCAACAGCTGTTCTCCACTAGATGAATGACAACACAAAGAAAAGTTACAGCCCAACTTTCTACTTATGTCATTACTTCATTCTGACACGGTTTTAACTTTTGGCAGTCTACACCCAATGGTGTAGGTCACTCAAATACATTATTTGCTATTTATAGAAGGGATTGGTGCTTGTCCAGAAATTCCTCTATATTAAAAAAATAACGAAAAATCTGTATATGATATATCTGTGAAAATTCTGGTGAAGAACCAAAATGATATTAATGAATCCCAGGCAACACCTGATAAATACAACGTCTTTTCTAAAATATCATTGCGTTAATATTCTTGTGTGGTTTTACAATAAACGATGAAATGCAAACAAAATGAAATGGGCAATGCACATGCGCATTGTCATTGTGCTAAACAAAACGCCTATGCAGCAATTAGCCAATCATTGTGAGAGTAAAACTGATGTGCCAGGAATCCACAGTAAAACAGACTCACATTGCTTTAATCTCAGATTGAACCACTGTTGAAGAAATGCATTAATATTTTCAAGATTCATACATTCAATCTGAATGTTTTGAAGTGATTTTGTTATTAAAACAAAACATGATTATTGTATTAAATTATTTAAAAAATGTCTCGACAAAACTGTGCAGCATAATTAAATTGAAAAAATTATGAAAATGGGTGTCTTTAATATCTGCACTGCTCCTGAATGCCTTAGTTAGAGATTAATTTAAAAAAGTTGAACAGTCCCCCCTCAGCGTCTTAACTGGATGAAGATCGTATATAAAAGAGGATGAACGAAACCTTTTTGCTTTTATCCTGTCAAAATTAAATGCTTGTTAATTGGCTTAAAGGGAATCGTCTTGCCCAATCAGATGTGGTTATTTTAGAATACAAGGGAGATAATCCATCGTCAAAATAGACAAAGGGGAAAAAATAATATTTTTGATTGAAGAGTGATAACCCGACAGATCGATGGGCATAATTATTTTATCAAAATTCATGGACACATCAAAAACATCAGATTTAAAGAAAAAAAAAGTTTGAATTACAAACTAATTTTGTTGAAGAATATTTATTAAACAACAAAAAATTAAAAAAAAAAGTTTGAATTACAAACTAATTTTGTTGAAGAATATTTATTAAACAACAAAAAATTAAAAAAAAAAAGTTTGAATTACAAACTAATTTTGTTGAAGAATATTTATTAAACAACAAAAAATTAAAAAAAAAAAGTTTGAATTACAAACTAATTTTGTTGAAGAATATTTATTAAACAACAAAAAATTAAAAAAAAAAAGTTTGAATTACAAACTAATTAATTTTGTTGAAGAATATTTATTAAACAACAAAAAATTAAAAAAAAAAGTTTGAATTACAAACTAATTTTGTTGAAGAATATTTATTAAACAACAAAAAATTAAAAAAAAAAAGTTTGAATTACAAACTAATTAATTTTGTTGAAGAATATTTATTAAACAACAAAAAATTAAAAAAAAAAGTTTGAATTACAAACAAATTTTGTTGAAGAATATTTATTAAACAACAAAAAATTTAAAAAAAAAAGTTTGAATTACAAACTAATTTTGTTGAAGAATATTTATTAAACAACAAAAAATTAAAAAAAAAAGTTTGAATTACAAACTAATTTTGTTGAAGAATATTTATTAAACAACAAAAAATTTAAAAAAAAAAGTTTGAATTACAAACTAATTTTGTTGAAGAATATTTATTAAACAACAAAAAATTAAAAAAAAAAAGTTTGAATTACAAACTAATTTTGTTGAAGAATATTTATTAAACAACAAAAAATTAAAAAAAAAAAGTTTGAATTACAAACTAATTTTGTTGAAGAATATTTATTAAACAACAAAAAATTTAAAAAAAAAAGTTTGAATTACAAACTAATTTTGTTGAAGAATATTTATTAAACAACAAAAAATTAAAAAAAAAAAGTTTGAATTACAAACTAATTTTGTTGAAGAATATTTATTAAACAACAAAAAATTTAAAAAAAAAAGTTTGAATTACAAACTAATTTTGTTGAAGAATATTTATTAAACAACAAAAAATTAAAAAAAAAAGTTTGAATTACAAACTAATTTTGTTGAAGAATATTTATTAAACAACAAAAAATTTAAAAAAAAAAGTTTGAATTACAAACTAATTTTGTTGAAGAATATTTATTAAACAACAAAAAATTTAAAAAAAAAAGTTTGAATTACAAACTAATTTTGTTGAAGAATATTTATTAAACAACAAAAAATTAAAAAAAAAAGTTTGAATTACAAACTAGTTAATTTTGTTGAAGAATATTTATTAAACAACAAAAAATTAAAAAAAAAAAGTTTGAATTACAAACTAGTTAATTTTGTTGAAGAATATTTATTAAACAACAAAAAATTAAAAAAAAAAGTTTGAATTACAAACTAGTTAATTTTGTTGAAGAATATTTATTAAACAACAAAAAATTAAAAAAAAAAAAGTTTGAATTAAAAACTAGTTAATTTTGTTGAAGAATATTTATTAAACAACAAAAAATTTTAAAAAAAAAGTTTGAATTACAAACTAATTTTGTTGAAGAATATTTATTAAACAACAAAAAATTAAAAAAAAAAGTTTGAATTACAAACTAGTTAATTTTGTTGAAGAATATTTATTAAACAACAAAAATTAAAAAAAAAAAGTTTGAATTACAAACTAATTTTGTTGAAGAATATTTATTAAACAACAAAAAATTAAAAAAAAAGTTTGAATTACAAACTAGTTAATTTTGTTGAAGAATATTTATTAAACAACAAAAAATTAAAAAAAAAGTTTGAATTACAAACTAATTTTGTTGAAGAATATTTATTAAACAACAAAAAATTAAAAAAAAAAAAGTTTGAATTACAAACTAGTTAATTTTGTTGAAGAATATTTATTAAACAACAAAAAATTTAAAAAAAAAAAAGTTTGAATTACAAACTAGTTAATTTTGTTGAAGAATATTTATTAAACAACAAAAAATAAAAAAAAAAAAGTTTGAATTACAAACTAGTTAATTTTGTTGAAGAATATTTATTAAACAACAAAAAATTAAAAAAAAAAAGTTTGAATTACAAACTAATTTTGTTGAAGAATATTTATTAAACAACAAAAATTAAAAAAAAAAGTTTGAATTACAAACTAGTTAATTTTGTTGAAGAATATTTATTAAACAACAAAAAATTAAAAAAAAAAAAGTTTGAATTACAAACTAGTTAATTTTGTTGAAGAATATTTATTAAACAACAAAAAATTAAAAAAAAAAGTTTGAATTACAAACTAATTTTGTTGAAGAATATTTATTAAACAACAAAAAATTAAAAAAAAAAGTTTGAATTACAAACTAATTTTGTTGAAGAATATTTATTAAACAACAAAAAATTAAAAAAAAAAAATTGAATTACAAACTAGTTAATTTTGTTGAAGAATATTTATTAAACAACAAAAAATTTAAAAAAAAAGTTTGAATTACAAACTAATTTTGTTGAAGAATATTTATTAAACAACAAAAAATTAAAAAAAAAAGTTTGAATTACAAACTAGTTAATTTTGTTGAAGAATATTTATTAAACAACAAAAAATTAAAAAAAAAAAGTTTGAATTACAAACTAGTTAATTTTGTTGAAGAATATTTATTAAACAACAAAAAATTAAAAAAAAAAAGTTTGAATTACAAACTAGTTAATTTTGTTGAAGAATATTTATTAAACAACAAAAAATTAAAAAAAAAAGTTTGAATTACAAACTAATTTTGTTGAAGAATATTTATTAAACAACAAAAAATTAAAAAAAAAAGTTTGAATTACAAACTAGTTAATTTTGTTGAAGAATATTTATTAAACAACAAAAAATTAAAAAAAAAAAGTTTGAATTACAAACTAATTTTGTTGAAGAATATTTATTAAACAACAAAAAATTTAAAAAAAAAGTTTGAATTACAAACTAGTTAATTTTGTTGAAGAATATTTATTAAACAACAAAAAATTAAAAAAAAAAGTTTGAATTACAAACTAGTTCATTTTGTTGAAGAATATTTATTAAACAACAAAAAATTAAAAAAAAAAAGTTTGAATTACAAACTAGTTAATTTTGTTGAAGAATATTTATTAAACAACAAAAAATTAAAAAAAAAAAAGTTTGAATTACAAACTAGTTAATTTTGTTGAAGAATATTTATTAAACAACAAAAAATTTAAAAAAAAAGTTTGAATTACAAACTAATTTTGTTGAAGAATATTTATTAAACAACAAAAAATTAAAAAAAAAAGTTTGAATTACAAACTAGTTAATTTTGTTGAAGAATATTTATTAAACAACAAAAAATTAAAAAAAAAAAGTTTGAATTACAAACTAATTTTGTTGAAGAATATTTATTAAACAACAAAAAATTAAAAAAAAAAGTTTGAATTACAAACTAGTTAATTTTGTTGAAGAATATTTATTAAACAACAAAAAATTAAAAAAAAAAGTTTGAATTACAAACTAGTTAATTTTGTTGAAGAATATTTATTAAACAACAAAAAATTAAAAAAAAAAGTTTGAATTACAAACTAGTTAATTTTGTTGAAGAATATTTATTAAACAACAAAAAATTAAAAAAAAAAAGTTTGAATTACAAACTAGTTAATTTTGTTGAAGAATATTTATTAAACAACAAAAAATTAAAAAAAAAAAGTTTGAATTACAAACTAGTTAATTTTGTTGAAGAATATTTATTAAACAACAAAAAATTAAAAAAAAAAGTTTGAATTACAAACTAATTTTGTTGAAGAATATTTATTAAACAACAAAAAATTTAAAAAAAAAGTTTGAATTACAAACTAGTTAATTTTGTTGAAGAATATTTATTAAACAACAAAAAATTAAAAAAAAAAAAGTTTGAATTACAAACTAATTTTGTTGAAGAATATTTATTAAACAACAAAAAATTAAAAAAAAAAGTTTGAATTACAAACTAGTTAATTTTGTTGAAGAATATTTATTAAACAACAAAAAATTAAAAAAAAAAGTTTGAATTACAAACTAGTTAATTTTGTTGAAGAATATTTATTAAACAACAAAAAATTAAAAAAAAAAAGTTTGAATTACAAACTAGTTAATTTTGTTGAAGAATATTTATTAAACAACAAAAAATTAAAAAAAAAAAAGTTTGAATTACAAACTAGTTAATTTTGTTGAAGAATATTTATTAAACAACAAAAAATTTAAAAAAAAAGTTTGAATTACAAACTAATTTTGTTGAAGAATATTTATTAAACAACAAAAAATTAAAAAAAAAAGTTTGAATTACAAACTAGTTAATTTTGTTGAAGAATATTTATTAAACAACAAAAAATTAAAAAAAAAAAGTTTGAATTACAAACTAGTTAATTTTGTTGAAGAATATTTATTAAACAACAAAAAATTAAAAAAAAAAAAGTTTGAATTACAAACTAGTTAATTTTGTTGAAGAATATTTATTAAACAACAAAAAATTAAAAAAAAAAAGTTTGAATTACAAACTAGTTAATTTTGTTGAAGAATATTTATTAAACAACAAAAAATTTAAAAAAAAAGTTTGAATTACAAACTAATTTTGTTGAAGAATATTTATTAAACAACAAAAAATTAAAAAAAAAAGTTTGAATTACAAACTAGTTAATTTTGTTGAAGAATATTTATTAAACAACAAAAAATTAAAAAAAAAAAGGTTGAATTACAAACTAATTTTGTTGAAGAATATTTATTAAACAACAAAAAATTAAAAAAAAAAGTTTGAATTACAAACTAGTTAATTTTGTTGAAGAATATTTATTAAACAACAAAAAATTAAAAAAAAAGTTTGAATTACAAACTAGTTAATTTTGTTGAAGAATATTTATTAAACAACAAAAAATTAAAAAAAAAAAGTTTGAATTACAAACTAGTTAATTTTGTTGAAGAATATTTATTAAACAACAAAAAATTAAAAAAAAAAAAGTTTGAATTACAAACTAGTTAATTTTGTTGAAGAATATTTATTAAACAACAAAAAATTTAAAAAAAAAGTTTGAATTACAAACTAATTTTGTTGAAGAATATTTATTAAACAACAAAAAATTAAAAAAAAAAAGTTTGAATTACAAACTAGTTAATTTTGTTGAAGAATATTTATTAAACAACAAAAAATTTAAAAAAAAAAGTTTGAATTACAAACTAATTTTGTTGAAGAATATTTATTAAACAACAAAAAATTAAAAAAAAAAGTTTGAATTACAAACTAGTTAATTTTGTTGAAGAATATTTATTAAACAACAAAAAATTAAAAAAAAAAGTTTGAATTACAAACTAATTTTGTTGAAGAATATTTATTAAACAACAAAAAATTAAAAAAAAAAGTTTGAATTACAAACTAGTTAATTTTGTTGAAGAATATTTATTAAACAACAAAAAATTAAAAAAAAAAAGTTTGAATTACAAACTAATTTTGTTGAAGAATATTTATTAAACAACAAAAAATTAAAAAAAAAAGTTTGAATTACAAACTAGTTAATTTTGTTGAAGAATATTTATTAAACAACAAAAAATTAAAAAAAAAAGTTTGAATTACAAACTAGTTAATTTTGTTGAAGAATATTTATTAAACAACAAAAAATTAAAAAAAAAAAGTTTGAATTACAAACTAGTTAATTTTGTTGAAGAATATTTATTAAACAACAAAAAATTAAAAAAAAAAAAGTTTGAATTACAAACTAGTTAATTTTGTTGAAGAATATTTATTAAACAACAAAAAATTTAAAAAAAAAGTTTGAATTACAAACTAATTTTGTTGAAGAATATTTATTAAACAACAAAAAATTAAAAAAAAAAGTTTGAATTACAAACTAGTTAATTTTGTTGAAGAATATTTATTAAACAACAAAAAATTAAAAAAAAAAAGTTTGAATTACAAACTAATTTTGTTGAAGAATATTTATTAAACAACAAAAAATTAAAAAAAAAAGTTTGAATTACAAACTAGTTAATTTTGTTGAAGAATATTTATTAAACAACAAAAAATTAAAAAAAAAAGTTTGAATTACAAACTAGTTAATTTTGTTGAAGAATATTTATTAAACAACAAAAAATTAAAAAAAAAAAGTTTGAATTACAAACTAGTTAATTTTGTTGAAGAATATTTATTAAACAACAAAAAATTAAAAAAAAAAGTTTGAATTACAAACTAATTTTGTTGAAGAATATTTATTAAACAACAAAAAATTAAAAAAAAAAGTTTGAATTACAAACTAGTTAATTTTGTTGAAGAATATTTATTAAACAACAAAAAATTAAAAAAAAAAGTTTGAATTACAAACTAGTTAATTTTGTTGAAGAATATTTATTAAACAACAAAAAATTAAAAAAAAAAGTTTGAATTACAAACTAGTTAATTTTGTTGAAGAATATTTATTAAACAACAAAAAATTAAAAAAAAAAGTTTGAATTACAAACTAGTTAATTTTGTTGAAGAATATTTATTAAACAACAAAAAATTAAAAAAAAAAGTTTGAATTACAAACTAATTTTGTTGAAGAATATTTATTAAACAACAAAAAATTAAAAAAAAAAGTTTGAATTACAAACTAGTTAATTTTGTTGAAGAATATTTATTAAACAACAAAAAATTAAAAAAAAAAAGTTTGAATTACAAACTAATTTTGTTGAAGAATATTTATTAAACAACAAAAAATTAAAAAAAAAAGTTTGAATTACAAACTAGTTAATTTTGTTGAAGAATATTTATTAAACAACAAAAAATTAAAAAAAAAGTTTGAATTACAAACTAGTTAATTTTGTTGAAGAATATTTATTAAACAAGAAAAAATTAAAAAAAAAAGTTTGAATTACAAACTAGTTAATTTTGTTGAAGAATATTTATTAAACAACAAAAAATTAAAAAAAAAAAAGTTTGAATTACAAACTAGTTAATTTTGTTGAAGAATATTTATTAAACAACAAAAAATTTAAAAAAAAAGTTTGAATTACAAACTAATTTTGTTGAAGAATATTTATTAAACAACAAAAAATTAAAAAAAAAAGTTTGAATTACAAACTAGTTAATTTTGTTGAAGAATATTTATTAAACAACAAAAAATTTAAAAAAAAAAGTTTGAATTACAAACTAATTTTGTTGAAGAATATTTATTAAACAACAAAAAATTAAAAAAAAAAGTTTGAATTACAAACTAGTTAATTTTGTTGAAGAATATTTATTAAACAACAAAAAATTAAAAAAAAAAGTTTGAATTACAAACTAGTTAATTTTGTTGAAGAATATTTATTAAACAACAAAAAATTAAAAAAAAAAAGTTTGAATTACAAACTAGTTAATTTTGTTGAAGAATATTTATTAAACAACAAAAAATTAAAAAAAAAAAGTTTGAATTACAAACTAGTTAATTTTGTTGAAGAATATTTATTAAACAACAAAAAATTAAAAAAAAAAAGTTTGAATTACAAACTAGTTAATTTTGTTGAAGAATATTTATTAAACAACAAAAAATTAAAAAAAAAAGTTTGAATTACAAACTAATTTTGTTGAAGAATATTTATTAAACAACAAAAAATTAAAAAAAAAAGTTTGAATTACAAACTAGTTAATTTTGTTGAAGAATATTTATTAAACAACAAAAAATTAAAAAAAAAAAGTTTGAATTACAAACTAATTTTGTTGAAGAATATTTATTAAACAACAAAAAATTAAAAAAAAAAGTTTGAATTACAAACTAGTTAATTTTGTTGAAGAATATTTATTAAACAACAAAAAATTAAAAAAAAAAGTTTGAATTACAAACTAGTTAATTTTGTTGAAGAATATTTATTAAACAACAAAAAATTAAAAAAAAAAAGTTTGAATTACAAACTAGTTAATTTTGTTGAAGAATATTTATTAAACAACAAAAAATTAAAAAAAAAAAAGTTTGAATTACAAACTAGTTAATTTTGTTGAAGAATATTTATTAAACAACAAAAAATTAAAAAAAAAGTTTGAATTACAAACTAATTTTGTTGAAGAATATTTATTAAACAACAAAAAATTAAAAAAAAAAGTTTGAATTACAAACTAGTTAATTTTGTTGAAGAATATTTATTAAACAACAAAAAATTTAAAAAAAAAAGTTTGAATTACAAACTAATTTTGTTGAAGAATATTTATTAAACAACAAAAAATTAAAAAAAAAAGTTTGAATTACAAACTAGTTAATTTTGTTGAAGAATATTTATTAAACAACAAAAAATTAAAAAAAAAAGTTTGAATTACAAACTAGTTAATTTTGTTGAAGAATATTTATTAAACAACAAAAAATTAAAAAAAAAAAGTTTGAATTACAAACTAGTTAATTTTGTTGAAGAATATTTATTAAACAACAAAAAATTAAAAAAAAAAAAGTTTGAATTACAAACTAGTTAATTTTGTTGAAGAATATTTATTAAACAACAAAAAATTAAAAAAAAAAGTTTGAATTACAAACTAGTTAATTTTGTTGAAGAATATTTATTAAACAACAAAAAATTTAAAAAAAAAGTTTGAGTTACAAACTAATTTTGTTGAAGAATATTTATTAAACAACAAAAAATTAAAAAAAAAAGTTTGAATTACAAACTAGTTAATTTTGTTGAAGAATATTTATTAAACAACAAAAAATTAAAAAAAAAAAGTTTGAATTACAAACTAATTTTGTTGAAGAATATTTATTAAACAACAAAAAATTAAAAAAAAAAGTTTGAATTACAAACTAGTTAATTTTGTTGAAGAATATTTATTAAACAACAAAAAATTAAAAAAAAAAGTTTGAATTACAAACTAGTTAATTTTGTTGAAGAATATTTATTAAACAACAAAAAATTAAAAAAAAAAAGTTTGAATTACAAACTAGTTAATTTTGTTGAAGAATATTTATTAAACAACAAAAAATTAAAAAAAAAAAAGTTTGAATTACAAACTAGTTAATTTTGTTGAAGAATATTTATTAAACAACAAAAAATTTAAAAAAAAAGTTTGAATTACAAACTAATTTTGTTGAAGAATATTTATTAAACAACAAAAAATTAAAAAAAAAAGTTTGAATTACAAACTAGTTAATTTTGTTGAAGAATATTTATTAAACAACAAAAAATTTAAAAAAAAAAGTTTGAATTACAAACTAATTTTGTTGAAGAATATTTATTAAACAACAAAAAATTTAAAAAAAAAGTTTGAATTACAAACTAGTTAATTTTGTTGAAGAATATTTATTAAACAACAAAAAATTAAAAAAAAAAGTTTGAATTACAAACTAGTTAATTTTGTTGAAGAATATTTATTAAACAACAAAAAATTAAAAAAAAAAAGTTTGAATTACAAACTAGTTAATTTTGTTGAAGAATATTTATTAAACAACAAAAAATTAAAAAAAAAAAAGTTTGAATTACAAACTAGTTAATTTTGTTGAAGAATATTTATTAAACAACAAAAAATTAAAAAAAAAAGTTTGAATTACAAACTAATTTTGTTGAAGAATATTTATTAAACAACAAAAAATTAAAAAAAAAAGTTTGAATTACAAACTAGTTAATTTTGTTGAAGAATATTTATTAAACAACAAAAAATTAAAAAAAAAAAGTTTGAATTACAAACTAGTTAATTTTGTTGAAGAATATTTATTAAACAACAAAAAATTAAAAAAAACATTTCATTGGAAGATTTTTATATAAGAAATAATTTTTTATATAAGAAAACATTTAAACCTCTTTTCTTTTTTAAAAGAAATTTTAATGTAAAGCAAATTTTGTTTTGAAAAAAAAAAAATACTTCCATGAGCAAAGTTTCTTTCTAAGAAGTACCCATCTGTGAGAACACTATCCCACAGGGCTGCTTTCCAGCAGTTTTCATATCTAATGTTAACAAATTTTTGTTGAGCCATCCTAAATAATTAAATTTGTTACCAATGATATTTTCTCTTCCTTATAACTCTTTCTTACAGAAGAGATGCTAGTCTTTCTCTGCTGTGTTTTCTACACTAAGCCATTCACAGCAAGAACTCGTCCAGTTACAACCACTTTCTTTCTCTGTGGATCTAAAACCAAGCATAACTTTCATGAACAAGGTTTTTACTGAGAACTGCCTGTCCTTGAACACTGTATCTCAAGGCTGCTTCACATCTGACTACAACATAATTATTTTCAAGTATAATGTTAAATTCCTGTTGTGCCGTCCTCTTAAAAATCAAATTCTGCCCAGTTTCAACCACTGTTACCAATTTTCTCAAAGTGTTGTTTCACCGTTGAAGTGCTAGACAATTCATGACCAGTAGAATTTGTTATATATATTAATAAATATTTAATACGAGTTTTGTAAATTCGAAAATGTTTTACATAAATATTTGAGATTTCCAGATATTTAGAATTTGGAAATTATTTTTAAATGTTTGCAATTTCAAAACACGTTTCAGAAATATTGAATAATACGAGGTGCCTTCAATAAGTTTTGAGACTTTTTTTTTCGTATGGGAACTTTTATTGCTAGTACATACATGAAACTCTAGCCCTCTTCGAAGTAATCTCCTCTGGCTGCAATGCACTTGTTGTACCGATCCAACAACTTCCAATATGACATCAGGACAATATTCAAGAGCCACTCAACCCTCCGGAAACAGTTTGTGTGAGTCAAGCCCCTACCGAAAAAATCATGATGAAAAACTATGTGTATGAGGTGCAATGCAAACGTGGAAAATTATAAAAAGGTGAGATATGTGAGGCACTAAAAGAAGAACATCAAAAATGCATGAAGAGATTAAAAAATCAATATGGCTGACCAGATATGGAGGGAAAAGGGAAACTCTACCTTTATGGGTCGAAGTAAAAATTATAGACAGATTAAGACAACTCAAAGAAGCAGCACACATGGGAGGAGACATAGAACTTAACACAATATGGGACCATTGCTAACCATACGTTACCTAAAAGTACTTGGTTCAAACTCCTTGGCTTAACATTCATGGGAACATGAGTTGGAACAGATACATTGAGGGCATTGCCAAGGCTGCTGCAAAGAAGGTGGGCTCTCTCTACCATGCTAGAAAGTTACGCCTAAAAGTACCCTGTACTTCTACAAGGCCACCATTCGTATTTTTGTTGCCACATTTAGGCTGATGCATTTGATACTAGTCTCGCGCTCTTAGACAGGGCTCAAAAAAGAGTTGCCAACCTAATAGGTCTTGCACTATCAGCTAGGCTTCAGCCACCGTCCCATCGACGAAATGTTGCATCCCTCTTCCTGTTTTACAAGTATTTTAATGGTGAATGCTCTGACGAACTACAAGCCCTTATGCCCCATGGACGGAAATACACCTGACAAACTCGACAATCAACAAAATCCCACCCCTACACAAAAGAAATCCCTAGATGTAAGAAAGTCTTCTACTCTGATAGTTTCTTTCCTTGGACTGCTAGACTTTGGCTTCCCTGACTCAAATGATGCGCAAAAGTTTAAGTGTATTCGTATCATTTGGATTCATCAGACGACTGTTCTCATCTTGAGTGTGATTTTTACAACGTTTCGGTCGATATAGCCTCCGTCCTTCAAGTGCATCTTGTTGAACTCGGGAATTTGGACGGAATTTAGAAAGGAACCCTTTATTTACTTCATAGGGGTAGCATGCTCTTGTTTTGTCAGCCACGACTGGATTGAGGTCCTAATTAATTCGCAATTGTATTTTTTGGTCGCCCACACTGAGGATTGAACCTTCAGTAAAATATCACTTTTTGCAATTGATTTTTCCAAGTACTCTAACCATTGCGCCACGGGTCCTTGCGGGAAATAAATAAAGGGTTTCGCTTGAAATTTCGTCCAATATCCCAAGTTCAACAGAAACATTCCCAAGTTCGACAAGATATACCTAAAGAAGGTCGAAGGTTACATCGACCAAAACGTTGTGAAGATCACATTCAAGATGAGAACAGTAGTCCGATGAATCCAAATAATATGAATTACCAATCCTCATCTCAAAAATTCAGTAAACGTTCAAGTGTAAATATCTTGCTGCTCAATTCCCTGCATAGTACCCTATAAATTGTCCCATCAAAGTGGCACTTTTTTTTTGTTTGAAGTAAAAATGCAATAAAAAAAAAGGTGGGATTTTGATTGATGTGCAGACTATCATCTCAATTTTATCAAAGAAGTCGTTTGTCAACATCACGAATGATAAAGTCATTTGTGAACATCACGAATGATAAAGTCGTTTGTGAACATCACGAATGATAAAGTCATTTGTGAACATCACGAATGATAAAGTCGTTTGTGAACATCACGAATGATAAAGTCGTTTGTGAACATCACGAGTGATAAAGTCGTTTGTGAACATCACGAGTGATAAAGGTCGAAGGATCGATCCCTGAGGCGCACACATTAATATCATGCTGTTCGGACATACGGCTATCGAGGACAAGCTGATTTTTGTTCCTTTTCTCAGAAGGATCTGATTATACTAAGTCAATGCGTCCGTCCAGTCTCAAGAGACAATAGATACTCCTGTATAAGGGTAGCTGTGTGAGTACTTGTGAGGCAACGGTTGCACAATTCTCAATAACAACCCTCCATTGTTTGCGTCCAGTAGCAAAGAGAAATGCTAGATGATTGGAAACAGTGCCGAGATAAGCGGAGCACACATATAATACTTGGAATTCGTAAATGGTCACCCATTTCAGTACTGACCAGGCTCAACGTTGCTTAACTTCAGTGATCTTACATGAACCAGTGTGTCGACGTGATCATGCCGTATTATAGTAAGTATTTGTATGCTTTGTTCGAACATAACTTGTCTGCGTGATTTTGTGCTTTCAGAAGTTGCAAATCTGTAGCCAATAAAGAATTATTATTTTGTTTACTATTTTGTCTTTGCATAAATAATTCGTCTGTCCGTAATTCTTTTTTTTATTAAGAAAACTTTGCGACGTTAATTGATTTCATGGCCATTTTTTATTTTTTTACTAAGTTTTCATTAAATTGATTTTCTGTTCAGATGACATTGACTGATACACTATCACCTAATAATGCCCAACTATTATTAGTGGTAGTTTGTTAGCATGTCATCTATCGATGGTTGAACTTCTTCTGCGAGATGGGGGGAGGCGCCAAGAAAAATCATAATTATATTCTTTATAAATCAAAAACAAAACAAATCTGTTATTTAAAAAAAATTATTTTGCATTCTTCCCTCAAGCTGCTAGACTTTGCAATTCTTTTCCGGGTCTCTGCTTTCCTGAATGTATTGACATGCTGAAGTTCAAGTGTGATATAAACGGACATCTTGCTGGTCAACTCCCTACATAGTATCTCTGCAAATAATGTCCCAGATAGTTGCCCCCTATATCAAAGTGGCACTGTGCCTTGTCTGGGGTGAAAATGCAATAAAAAAAAATTACAATAACTACAACACATGCTAAATAATTTACGCTGTTTATAATAATTACATCCTATTTCACATCAGATCGTGTAACTTTTCATACATGCATCATCTATCAGAAGAGTCAAGAAATCTATTAAAATATTAAAACATTAAATCTATTAAAATATTTAAATATTAAAACATTAAATCTATTAAAATATTAAAACATTAAAACATTAAATCTATTAAAATATTAAAACATTAAATCTATTAAAATATTAAAACATTAAAACATTAAATCTATTAAAATATTAAAACATTAAATCTATTAAAATATTTAAATATTAAAACATAAAATCTATTAAAATATTAAAACATTAAAACATTAAATCTATTAAAATATTAAAACATTAAATCTATTAAAATATTTAAATATTAAAACATTAAATCTATTAAAATATTAAAACATTAAAACATTAAATCTATTAAAATATTAAAACATTAAATCTATTAAAATATTTAAATATTAAAACATTAAATCTATTAAAATATTAAAACATTAAATCTATTAAAATATTAAAACATTAAAACATTAAATCTATTAAAATATTAAAACATTAAATCTATTAAAATATTAAAACATTAAAACATTAAATCTATTAAACTATTAAAACATTAAATCTATTAAACTATTTAAATATTAAAACATTAAATCTATTAAAATATTAAAACATTAAATCTATTAAAATATTAAAACATTAAAACATTAAATCTATTAAAATATTAAAACATTAAAACATTAAATCTATTAAACTATTAAAACATTAAATCTATTAAACTATTTAAATATTAAAACATTAAATCTATTAAAATATTAAAACATTAAATCTATTAAAATATTTAAATATTAAAACATTAAATCTATTAAAATATTAAAACATTAAATCTATTAAAATATTTAAATATTAAAACATTAAATCTATTAAAATATTAAAACATTAAATCTATTAAAATATTAAAACATTAAATCTATTAAAATATTTAAATATTAAAATATTAAATCTATTAAACTATTTAAATATTAAAACATTAAATCTATTAAACTATTTAAATATCAAAACATTAAATCTATTAAAATACTAATATGTTAAAATATTAAATCTATTAAAATATTAAACCTCTGAATTTGTCTGCAACCAAACTATTGGAAAATTGAGACAATTTAAGATAAAAACTTCAATGATAAAATACCCCAAGATTTACTCAAGAATGAAATTAGTATCCAATCAATTCAACTACTGAGGGTATCTACTCGGCCTCCTAAATTAATTAACGATGATGATCGCTCCAGACAAAGTATGAAGCCACTTGATGTAACAAAACTAAAAAGAACAAAAGATGATTATCACACAAACAAAATGTGCTCATTGATCCTCGTCTTGAAAAGATCAAGCTTATAAGTAGGAGGAAAACAGTCAGCAGGAAAGGAGTTTCATAAGTTTACAGTTCTTGGAAAGAAGCTTCTGAAACAGAAAACTATTACGATGAGGTATCATAACAGTAAATTGATGGAGACCTCTACACCAATGAGTCAAACGAGCTGGAACAAAGGGAGCAGGGAATAAATCAGACAATTCTGAAGAACACGTGCCATATTAGTATTTGAAGAAAAGACTGAGACTAGCAACATCACGTCTGTATGTTAGTACAATGCTACTGTTAATGTCTTTTACATGAATTGTAAATATATTTTAACTTTTTCATGTACATGGTTGTTCTGCAAAATTAAATAGAAAAGTTGTTATAAATTTGAAATTGACAAATGATATTTGCTTTTGTGAACGTTAAGAACATCAACGTTTGATCTTCATTGTTAGTTGTTACAGGTCTTTTCGGAAGTCAGCTCAACTGCAAGGCATAGGATAAAAAAAAAAAACAGATTATATCAGGTACGTAAAATTTCTTTTCAAAATCATGGATGAAAGGGTTAAAAATATTAATAGGATGTAAGAGACGTGTCCCTTAACCCTCCGGGATCATGGGGGTGCTGCATTATTTCATGGAATGTGTCTTATTTTTTTATTACATTTTCACCCCAAACAAGGCACATTGCCACTTTGGTGTAGGGGGCTACTATCAGGGTAAACAACTACTGGGGTACTATGTAGGGATTTGGGCAGCAAGATGTTGGTTCACGTTGCACTTGAACTTCTGCATGTCAGTACAGTTGGGGAAGCAGTGACCTGGAATGGAATTCCAAAGTCTAGTGGTTCTAGGGAAGAAACTACCGGAGTAGAAAGCTCTTTTACATCTAGGGATCTCTACAGTGTGACACTTACGTCACCCGCGCGTCATCTAGTGGTGGAACGCTCCCAGATCGTTGGTCTTCGTGTCTTTTTGATGAGAATGTCAGCAGCCAGTACCTGAAAGAGACTCGTCGAGCGTTTCTGCAATCATGCCAAACAAATTAAAAAAAGACAAGTCAATATTTGTTTTTTGTTTTTTTTTGTGATTCAAAATCCCTTCTTATTCATAAAAGGTTACAATCGTCGTTTCGTATTTCACTATTAAGTTAGGGACTGGCCGTTTGTTAACTGCAAAGTTCTTTCGTTTTCAATAAAAGCTAAACGGCTACGTGGCAGGGTCAATCGATGAGGTCGGCTTTTTCGCTCGTTCGAGCCCAGGGGAGCAGATGTCTCTCTGTGTCTGTCAGTCTCTGTGTGTCTTGTGCTCAAAACTTGCTGCTTATATTGTGGGGGCGGGAGCTATATCTTCTTCTTTTTCTCTCATTCGGCCCTTAAGCCAATCAGGATGCCGGAACCGCTGTCACTCAAATCTTCACCAGGCGGCTTATGCCCAAAAAAGGGGCTGTTTTTCTTCTTCTGTTGGCAATCGAGTAGAATAGGCGGACCCCCAATCTCGGCCGGCATGTGCCTAATGGAATTTGACGGGCCATTAAAACCAGAATGGTCTCGTTCAATTAACTTTGAAGGATCATAAAAATGAACCAAATCCAATTCCACAAAGGCCACTTGTCTTTTCAATAGAGACCACTCACCCACCAGGGAGCAGCCATCAATGGTCGCTTTGTAAATTGGAATTTCATTGGTACCCTTCCTTCCATTCACATATCGGGCTGTCATGGTCAATTAGCGTTTACAGCTTTCTTGGCCAAAAGAAGTATCCCTCCACATACCACTCTGGCCCTATCTACCTTTTTTTCCTTTTTATTTTTTCTCTTTTGTTTACAACTGTTTTTTTTTTCTATGCCTGTCGTCCGTCCCACCACCCCCTCTTTTCTCAGTCGCCTCTTACCTCTCTAAGTGTCTACCCCGTTGGGTGCATTTAGCTTGCAGTTTACTGTACCTTCGAGCCTGTCTCACGGTGTGAGGGTGGGATTTTGCAACTTGTCGGGTCTGTTGAGGGTGTTCACGTCATGGAGGCACAAGTGCTTGCAGTTCATAAGAGCATTCACCATTATAATACTTGTAGAAAAGGCAGAGGGATGCAACGCTTCGTCGATGGGACAGAGGCTGAAGCTTAGATGCCAGTTTAGGGCCCATCAGATTTGCGACTCTCTTTTGAACCCTGTCAAGGACCGAGAGACTAGTAGCCGATGCACCAGCCCAAATATGACAGCAATACTCAATACATGGGCGAATGGTGGCCTTATAGAGGTACAGGATACTTTCGGGTGTTAGTAGTTTTCTAGCACGGTAGAGAGAGCCCACCTTCCTTGCAGCGGCCCTGGCAATGCCCTCAATGTAATTGTTCCAACTCATGTTTCCTGTGAACGTTAGGCCAAGGAGCTTGAAAGACGTACTCTCAGATAAAGAGTCGTTGGCCATTGCTATAGGTGGTAGAGAAGGTTTCTTGTAATTATTGAATGAAACCAGTTTAGTCTTGGCGCCATTGAACTTGACCATCCATTTTTGTCCCCATTCCACTACTGATTGGAGGTCATCCTCTAGTGTTTCTGCCATTACTTTAGATATATGTTCATTTGTTTTCCTGTCATGCCTGCTATAGAGTGTGGTGTCATCAGCATATATACAGTAGAGGTCCAAGGATAGATCCCTGGGGCACTCCCGCATTTATATCATATTGTTTAGATGTACGACTGTAGGACAACCTGGATTTTTCTCTTATCTAAGAAGGATTTAATTATGTTAAGTATTCTACCAGTGATACCGTATGAGCTAATCTTCCTGAGGAGACCCTCATGCCATACCCTGTCAAAAGCCTTAGAGATATCTAGAGCTACCGTTCTGCCCTCTCCGGCTTTGTCCAGTGAATGGTATATGCGTTCAGAGATTACAGTGAGGATGTCTGCTGTGGAACGGGCTTATCTAAATCCATATTGTTGGTCGGTCAGAAGTTTAGCATCTGTAGGGTGCTGGACTAGAGCATGGTTAATTAATTTTGGCAAAAAGTGGGAGGAGGCTAATGAGGCGATAATTTAATGGGTCAGTTCTTTCACCAGAATTCTTGAATACTGGTACCACAGAAGCACTTTTCCAACAGCCCGGAAAGCAAGATTCATCAAGACATTTGTTGTAGAGTTTGGAGAGAACTGAAGCAACTTCGGCTGAGCACTTTTTTAATTCATATGTTATTCCACGTATGTTTCTAGATACATATTTTCACGGTTATAGATGGTGTACGAAGCATTAAAACAATGTTTTTAATTTGTTATATTTTGATATTAAATATATTAAAATAAAAATATTAAAAAATGTGAAATGAGCAAAAAAAATATTTTGAAATCAAATTAACAAATCTACCTTAAATTCTAAATAGGGACATTTTTGAACCAGTTTGAAATGTGCTTTAGACTAAACATACAACACAACATTAGCTACTTTTATTTTCTCTACCGCTCTCCCTCGACCTAGAACTGCACCATAATAAACAAAGTCTCTGACAGCATAGACACAGCACTCTCCCTCGACACTAGCGCACAAGTACATGTATTTGGTGACTTTAATGTTCACCACAAAAACTGGCTTGGATTCTCTACTCACACAGATGCAGCGGGCAGCTCAACACATAGTTTCGCTATATCTCACTCCCTATCACAAATGGTTACGTTTCCAACCCGTTTCCCTGACCAGCAAGAAAAACACACATCACTTCTAGATCTGTTTCTAACATCAGTTCTCAATGATTATATAACAAATGCTGACAGCCCACTCAGGAACGCTGATCATGCAGTGATAATGGTCGAAATCGCCCTAAACTCTAGATCCAAAACTGAAGAGCCAGTGCTCAAAACAACGAGATATTATAAAAAGGCTGACTGGGAAGCCATCAGAGATCTTATCAGAGATGCCCCATGGGAAAATATATTTTCTCTTACTGCTGAACAGTGCGCAAATGAGACCACTGAATGGTTCAAAACAGCAATTGAAGCACATGTTCCCATGCGGAAATTTTATAGCAAGCCCCACTCTCCCCAATAGTTTACTTCTTGCGCAACTGCCATTGCTCAAAGGTAGCATGCATACTACAGATTTAACCGACATAAGTCCAGTTCAAACAGACAGAAGTATATAGAAGCTAGAAGTAACGTTAAGAAAGAAATAGCGACATCTAAGAGAGAATTTACTGAAACCACTAAAAAACGCATCGAAGCACAAAAATTAGGAACTCGTGACTTCTGGAAAATCTACAACAGTGTAGTAAATAATGGGCAATCAACAATTCCCCCACTAACCAACAATCACAAGGTTGTTTGCTCAGCAACCGAACCGACAAGGCTAATATGCTTGCCAGCCGGTTTGCCTCAAACTCCACACTGGACCCTTCCAGCCACCCCCTGCCTGACTTTCCTTTGCGGACAGACACCACACTAGACGATCTAAAAATCACCACTGCTCAGGTGCATGCTATCATAAAAAACCTTGACACTTCAAAAGCATGTGGACCTGATCTAATCCCAGCTGTGCTATTAAAAAAGTGCTCAGCCGAAGTAGCTCCAGTTCTCTCCAAACTCTACAACAAATGCCTTAATGAATCATGCTTTCCGGGCTGTTGGAAAACTGCTTCTGTGGTACCAGTATTCAAGAATTTTGGTGAAAGAACTGACCCATCTAATTATCGCCTCATTAGCCTCCTCCCACTTTTTGCCAAAATATTTCAGACCATAATTAACCATGCTCTTGTCCGTCACCTTACAGATGCTAAACTTCTGACTGACAAACAATATGGATTTAGACAAGCCCGTTCCACAGCAAACATCCTCACTAATCTCTGAATGTATATACCATTCACTGGACAAAGCGGGGGAGGGCAGGGCAGTAGCTCTAGATATATCTAAGGCTTTTGACAGGATATGGCATGAGGGTCTTCTCAGGAAAATTAGATCATACGTTATCACTGGTAGAATACTTAACATAATAAAATCCTTCTTAGATAAGAGAAAAATCCAGGTTGTCCTCGATGGTCGTACATCTAAACAATATGATATAAATGCGGGAGTGCCTCAGGGGTCTATCCTTGGACCTCTATTGTTCCTAATATTTATTAATGACCTCCCTGACAAAACTGCCTCTGAGATGGGTATATATGCTGATGACACCACACTCTATAACAGGCATGACAGGAAAACAAATGAACACATAACTAAAGAAATGGCAAAAACACTAGAGGATGACCTCCAATCTATAGTGGAATGGGGACAAAAATGGATGGTCACATTCAATGCTGCCAAGACTAAACTGGTTTCCTTCAATAATTACAAGAAACCTTCTCTGCCACCAATAGCAATGGCCAGTTACTCCCTAACTGAGAGTACATTTTTCAAACTGCTTGGCCTAACGTTCACAGGAAACATGAGTTGGAACAATTACATTGAAAGCATTGCCTGGGCCACTGTGAAGAAGGTAGGCTCTCTCTACCGTGCTAGAAAACTACTAACACCTGAAAGTATCCTGTATCTCTATAAGGCCACCATTCGCCCATGTATGGAGTATTTCTGACACATTTGGGCTTGTGCATCTGCTACTAGTCTCTCGCTCCTTGACAAGGTTCAAAAGAGAGTCGCAAACCTGATAGGCCCTGAACTGGCATCTAAGCTTCAGCCTCTGTCCCATCGACGAAACGTTGCATCCCTCTGCTTGTTCTACAAGTATTTTAATAGTGAATTCTCAGACGAACTGCAGACACTTGTGCCCCCACGACGTAGACACCCTCGACAAACACGACAGGCAGCTAAATCCCACCCCCACGCAATAGAGATCCCTAGATGTAAAAGATTTTTCTATTCCAGTAGTTTCTTCTCCAGAACCGCTAGACTCTGAAATTCCATTCTAGGTCCCTGCTTCCCCAACTGTACTGACGTGCAGAAGTTCAAGTGTAATGTGAACCGAAATCTTGCTGCCCAAATCCCAATATAGTGCCCCAGTAGTTGCTGCCCCTGATAGTATCCCCCTACACCAAAGTGGCAATGTGCCTTGTTTGGGGTGAAAATGTAATAAAAAAAAAATAAATAAATAAATAAAAATTCATAAGTTAATTTGATAATCTAAAAAATTATTATTTTCACACAAATTCATCTTTTACATCTTTTCAAATATTATGATTTTTCAAAAGTTACAATTTTCAAGATTTTCAGTTCTCATGCTAAAAGTTTTCTTCCAAAAGTTGGGAATCAGAGAGAGCAGATGTGATCAGTAGAGAGATAGAAAAACGATTCCCAGACTGTAATGGCTCCAAGTAGGGAGAAATATCAATAGTAAAAGTCTAGGACCAGCATTGCAGTTTTCCAATAAAAAAGCTGCTGTAAATAGCACCCAAAATTTGAGGTGTATGAATCTTCATTTATAGCTTTTCCAAGGATGCATTAAATCAAGACCAAAGATGTTTCTTCATTATAAAATGTAAAACTCCAGAGACTGTTATTTGTCCCTTAAAGTTATAATTGTTATATGTCCTGCAAGTCTGGCAAAAAGGGCTCCTAATGAAAATTAAATCGTATGGGATAACTGGACATATGCTAAGTATAATTAGACCCTTCTTAGATAATAGAAGCATACAGGTTGTCATTGATGGACATACATCCAAGCAGCATAACATTAATGCGGGAGTGCCTCAGGGGTCGATCCTTGGACCAATATTAATCCTGATATTCATAAACGACCTCTCTGATAATATTGTGTCTGAGATGAGTATATTTGCTGAGGATATAATATTCTCTAACATGCATTAAGGAACAATGGATGTACATAAAATGGCAGAATTGTTAGAAAATGACCTCCAGACAATAGTGGAATGAGGTCTCAAACGGATGGTAACATTTAATGCGAGTAACACGTAAGCTGCTCTTTTTTTACAATTACAAGACGCCTCTCCAACCCCCTATATCCATGACAAATAACACCCTACTTGAGAATTCTACCTTCAAACTCCTCGACCTTACATTTGCAGGAAATATGAACTGAAACAAATACATAGAGGACATTGCAAAGGCTGCTGCAAAGAAGGTGGGTTCCCTCTATCGAGCTAGAAGACTACTCTTATCTGAAAGTATCCTGTACCTTTACAAAGCCACCATTCGCCCATGCATGGAGTATTGTTGCCACATCTGGGCTCGTGCATCTACCACTAGTCTCTCCCTCTTGGATAGGGGTCCAAAAAGAATCCCACTTTGTCAACTAAGCCCCAACCTCTGTCCCATCGCCGCAACGTTGCATCATTGCGCCTGTTTTACAAATATTTTAATGGAATGTGTTCTGATGAACTCATTGCACTTGTACATCCTCAGCGTACATATCCCTAACAAACCCGCTTAACAACAAAATCTCACCCCTTCACTGTTGAGGTCACTAAATGCCAGAAAGCTTTCTATACTAATTTCTTCCCTCGAACAGCCAGACAGGAATTCCCTTTGTTACCTGCTTCCCTGAGTGTACTGATATGCAGAAGTTTAAATGTAATGTAAACCAACATCTTGTTAATCTTTCCTAGACATGGTCTCAAATAGTAGCCTCTTACGTATAAGTGGTGATATGCCTTGTTACGAGTGAATGTAAGTAAAAAAGAAAAAAAATGTCCTGTTTAAACAATCACTAGATGATCAGATATATATATATATATATACGTAGCCCCATGTCATACCAAAAGATGATACACAAATTCAAACAAACATTATATATATATATATATATATATATAAATACAATTAAAAATAAATAAGTATATATATATATATATATATATATATATATATATACGTAGCCCCATGTCATACCAAAAGATGATACACAAATTCAAACACACATTATATATATATATATATATATATATATATATATAAATACAATTAAAAATAAATAAGTAAAATATATATATATATATATATATATATATATATATACACACACACACACACACACACACATATATATACCTTTCGCACAACATGTACATCGATTCGGTGCCATGCATTCCCCCACACACACACACGCACGCACACACCCACACACACACACGCAAAGGGCATAATGAGCCCAGAACATATGGGTTACAACACAAACTACATGTACGTTAAATCTGTAACAATTTTGTACTTGCTAGTTATTTTCCTCTGAAGAAAAAAAAAACACTTCTTTTTGAAACTCCATGGAATAAGGAAATAATTCGTTGTATTCCTTTTTTTTTTTTCACAATAAATTTTGTAAATTTGAATTTATATAATTTAACTTTCCTCACATGTTGATGCTCTATCTGGAACATTGAGCACTTTTTTTTAGGATAGGATTCAATCTGTAAAGATTAATACTTGTATTACCATTTTGAAAATTTAGAATTTATGAAAATTTGGCTATTATGAAATAAATATCGATTGAAAACACATTATAAAACTGTCCTTGCAAGGATATAATTTTGAATAGATAGAACTCCTCCCACCTAAAATATAAAAAAGAATATTTTTAAATAAATGTTATTTTAAAGCAAATAAAATCGATTTTTTTCTAAATGTTGTTCTAAGAACATGATTATTATTCTTTTCCAATTATTATACTAATAAGAAACAGAGTAAATTAAAATACTATCTCAAGATTAAATCCACCTTAAGGCATATCGGTTTATTTGTAAAGAAGCCAGCCATTTTAATGTTCTGGTAATAATTGAAAAAAAAAATCAATTACTTTGTGAGTGTTTGAAATTTTAAAGGAAATTGAAAGTCTTTAAACTATCAAATAAAATGTCATTTGAATTATTTTTTTATGTTTAGAAAAAAATGTAGAACAAAGAATTAAAGACCTTTGGAAAACGTCGGATCCACCTCGTCAAACATTTAAAAATATTTTAAATGTTTGCTGCTGTTGCAAAGTCAAATTAAATCGATTTTTCTAACTGTCAGTTCTAAGAACACAGTTTATATATCTTCTCTTCTCTATATAAATAAAATGAACTGTCCTCTTTTCATGTAAATAAAAAAAAAGAATTAGTTAATTGAAAATGATATCAGATAAAACGGGAATCGAACCCTGTAGATAAGTTTTAAAGAACAATAGGTTTTAAACCTAGACACCTCAAAAGCGTGTGGACCAGATCTCATCTCGGCTGTGCTATTAAAAAAATGCTCTGCCGAGGTTGCTCCAGTTCTGTCCAAACTTTACAATAAATGCCTTAACGAATCTTGTTTTCCCGACTGCTGGAAAACCGCCTCTGTGGTACCAGTCTTCAAGAATTCTGTAGATAATTTTTAAAGAACAATAAGTTTTAAATGGAATGTCCAGTAAATTGTTAATTCTTTTAAAATATTTTATAAATAAAATTTGGCTGGAAAATCTATTCACATTCTTAGAAAGAATGTGTAATAAAAATATCGGTTAGAGAATTAACAAGTAGGTTAAATTCCTTTGTAAAACAAAGAGAATGGGAAATTTCCTGGTCATCAGAAATGGTTTCACAACGTGCAAATCGCGCATATTTGAAACATGTGAGTAACAATGCATGCTTAAACACGGAGGCATGTCATGCCATGTGTCTAATATGCACGTGTTGGTCATGCAATGACGTCATGGGTCTCAATATAGTCAGTCAAAAAACTCAGTCAGGGACTCAGTCAGTCAGAGCGGAGAAGAGAAGAGTCAGAGACAGAGCTGATAGAACCGTAGAAGCGGAGGTTGGAAGAAGAATCATGTAAGACTTGAATGCCTTGATGCAAAGCCATTGACCGGTCGAAATGGAATAAACAAACAACTTCATCTACAAAAGTATCTGCGTCTTCGGGTTATGTAGTCAACAGAAAAGATATAGTCCATTTATATTATAAGAACTTGTGAAAATCATCATCTCAAAAATATAAAGGAAGCGCATTTTAATATTAATTTTTTAATACAATGATTAATCAGTTATTTTAAAATTAATTTAAGCTTTTAAACATGTATGGTACTAACGTGCTATTTATTTGAATAAGTTTGTGGTGGTATCATAGATTTGGGTCGTACACATTTAGAACGCAGCCAAATGGTAAATAATAATTAGTGTAATAGAGTAAGTCTATAATTGATAGTTGGTGTTTAAACAATAGTAAATTATTCATCTGATTTATTTTATAAGGTTAGACAAAATATATCTGCATACAACATGAACCTCTAAAACTCTTTACTAAAACAAACAACAACAAATATATAAGTTGTCATCTAAATAAGAACACTACTACCCTTACAGTTCCTTGATATTCGTACATTTCTATATTTTTTCCGGTGAGAGTTCACTGCCACAATCGGTTAGAATCAATGGAAGTTGTAAATCTTTTCTCTCTATTCGATTCATACTCCGCTCGCGACCACTTATCACTGCTGTGGATATGTCCACATGGGAATATACGAGGAATACCGGTTTGAGTTCTCAGTTGCTCAAAAAATATGGATTGGCATTTTCCATCAGGTGAAATGCGACTTTACATTCCAGTTATTCTGTGGGTTACTTGTGCCATTTTATAAATTTCTTCTTTTTTCCCTTCTTTTCCTCCATTTATATTTTTTCTTTTTTTTTTGTAGGTGAGTGGAGGGTTGCGATTCAAGGGGTTACTTAAAACAAAACGAACTAACATTGGATTCCAGTTTTTACAAGAAACTTTAACAGTCAGCCGCCAGCATTCTTCAAATCTTGCATCGATTATTCGCTTTAATATTTCACTTACTGTCTTTATACTTCTATTATGTTTGCACTGATTTCATACGTGATACTAGGGGGGGGGCTGACTTCCTATTTTTGGATTAGTTACTTCTTCATTATTTATTTCTATACATTGCATTTCTGAGAGTTTCATAAGCACAATTACTACTACGCTATCGATATTGGAATCAGATGATATTCAAATTGGTTAACAGCGACAACAACCAAAAAAAATAAATAAATAAAAAACATGGTCAGTTTTCTGGTTTTATTTATTCATTTATTTTTTCTTTTTCATTGAAAAAGAAATAAATAAAATCTAATAAACATATTTTCATTATACATGGTAAGTTTTTGTTTTTTTTCCATTTAAATAAAAACAAAAAAATTAGATTTAAATAAACATCTTTCCATTTTACGCGGTAACTTTTTGGGTTTTTTTTTTTTTCCTTTGGTATTCTTTCACGTTCGTTTTGTTTTTATTCCTTTCAATTTTGCGCATCCTATATTAGCTGAACCAGGGCGGGGGGGGGCATCTATAAATATAAAAGCTAAAATGTGTGAGTGTGGGGGGTGTTCCTTCACCCTAAACTCGACCTCCTCCTGCTACTACGACAATGATGTCATGTTTGATCTAGAAAACGTTGACGTTAGTTTCAACCACCTGCAAGTGTTTTTAAAGGGTTAATTTTATCCATTCTCAATTGTGTGTCTCTTTGGCATAGAGGTAACGTGTCAGGCATTTCTTTTTTTCGCCTAAGCCTCGATGCTTCAGGTTCAAGCCTGTCTTCCTACCTAAATCTTTTGTCCTCTTTTACACCTTTTTTCCTTTATACATTTGTTCGCGGTTTTGCGTTGTTTTGGTTTTTCCAATTTTTTATAACATCGTGTTTTTTTTTATAATATTAAAACAGCCCCCCCCCTCCGTCCTACATACACCCGGGCAACGCCAGGTACCCTCACTAGTATATATATATATATATATATATATATATACATACATACATACTGTTATTTCATCCCAGCAGGACACAGTGCCACTTGAATGTAAGAAGCTACTATCTGAGACCAGATTTACAGGGATATTATGTAGGGAGTTTAGTAGCAAGATGTCTGTTCACATTACACTTGAATTTCTGCAGATCAGTACAGTCAGGGAAGACGACACCCGGGAGGGAATTCCAAATCGTAGCAGTTTGAGAGATGAAACTATTTGAGTAAAAAGTTTTCTGGCATCTAGTGATCTCTAAAATGTAGGGGTGGAATTTTGCTGCTTGTCGGATTAGTCAGGATATTTACGTCAAAGGAGTACAAGTGCTTTGAATTTGTCAGAGCACATTCCATTAAAATACTTGTAAAACAGGCAGAGGGATACAACATTTCGGTGATGGGACAGAGGTTGGAACTTAGTTGATGCAAAACAAATTAAAAAGACAAGTCGATATTTTTTTTTTTTTCTTATGCAAAATTCCTTGTTATTCATAAAGGTTACAATCGTCGTTTCGTAATTCGCTATTAAGTTAGGGACTGGCCGTTTGTTAACTGCAAAGTTCTTTCTTTTTCGATAAAAACTAAATAGCTACGTGACAGGGTCAATCGATGAGGCAGTCGGTTTTTTCGCTCGTTCGAGCCCGGGGGGAGCAGATCTCTCTCTCTGTTCTTGCGCTTAAAACTCGCTGCTTATATTGTGGGAGTGGGAACTATGCCTTCTTCCTGATCGTCTTCCTTTTTTCCTCTCATTCGGCCCTTTAGCCAATCAGGATGCCGGAACCGCTGTCACTCAAATCTTCAGCAAAAAAGGGGCTGTTTTTCTTCTGTTGGCAATCGAGTAGAATAGGCGGACCCCCAATCTTGGCCGGCGTGTGCCTAATGGAATTTGATGGGCCATTAAAACCAGAATGGTCTCGTTCAATTAACTTTGAAGGATCATAAAATGAACCAAATCCAATTCCACAAAGGCCACGTGTCTTTTCAATAGAGGCCACTTACCCACCAGGGAGCAGCCAACAATGGTCGCTTTGTAAATTGGAATTTCATTGGTACCCTTCTGCCACTCACGTTTTTGGCGATCGGCGCCGGGCTGTCATGGTCAATTAGCGCTTACTGCTCTCTTGGCCAAAAGAAGTATCCTTTACAAATACCATTCTGGCCCTATCTACCTTTTTTCCTTTTTATTTTTTTTCGTTTACAACTGGGGGTTTTTTTCTACGCCTGTTGTCCGCCCCACCACCACCTCTTTTATCGGTCGCATGCTACCTCTGTCAGTGTCTATCTCGTTGGGTGCATTTAGCTTGCAGTTTACTGCACCTTCGAGCCTGTCTCATTGTGGCACACACACATTTATATCATATTTTGAAGATAATCTGCGTTTTTCTCCTAAGAAGTATTTGATTATGTTAAGTAATACCACATGATTGAATCTTCATTGGAATACCTTTATGCCAGACACTGTCAGTTATTTAAACAGTTTCAGATTTTGACATTAAGAATGTTTTATGGACACTAGAAAAAGACAACATGGCAGCATCCTGCAAGAATTCATCATGAAAATCTTTTCTTCAGCTTACATGCATCAAGTCAAAATGGTTTTTAATTTAATATTAAATAAAAAACATAAAACCGTTTTTATCGCATTATGTTTACACCTTCAAGCTAACAAACAAAAAAAGTAATAAATTAAAATTCTATTACAAGATTAAATTCATTTTTTATTTTGTTAGTAGCTGAAAAAAAAAAAATTACTTCCTGATTGTTAAAAATTTAAAAGGAATTTGGAATACTTAAATTATTGAATAGATCCAATAATTTTATAGATATGAAAACAAAGTTTTATAACAATATTTGGAGGACGTTTAGGAAATTGACATCCACCTCTAAATTCCACAATTTCCCCCCCCCCCTCCTCTTTTTTCACGTTAATCATCGATTAAAAACTTAACTTTCAGCCCAATATTTTATATATTTTTTTAATTTTAAATCTAAATGTTCTGAAGTCGGTTTTTGCGTTTATATCTTTATATTTGTATAATGCTGGCATTTAGCTTCGAAATGCAATGGCTTAAAGAGGTTTGTCTTCCTTTTCCTCCTTTAACGATCTGACGATATAAAAAAGTTTGGTGCTTGTTAAAATACAGTCGACAGATCGATTGTTTAAAAAAAATGTTGCTTTAAGCAAAAAATCATATTACGTACGTAACTGTCATGCCGAAAATAGTAATATATTCCAAAATTACGAAAAATCATTGAGTAGAAATTTATTTATAGTAAAGTTGTTCTACTCGGTGAATTTTTGTAATCTTTAGATATATTATTATTTTCGAAATGATAATTAAGTACGTAATATTGTTTTTGTTTTATGCAGTCAAAATTACCTGAATATTTATGAATTATTAAACTTTAATCATGTTAGCAGGTGAAAATTGCTGCCATCTTGTTTAAATCAAAACAGAAAATTACCTCCTGTAGCGTCTACCCCGGAACTAATTTTGACAGTGACATTGAACATTCACCGTTTCCGGAGAGCTCCAAGAAAAGACAAAAAAAAAGCCGTGACGCTAAATTCGAGGAGTCTTTCGCTCTCTTTTTGCTCGCGAACACCAGAGGAGTGAGACGCGTTACTGCCACGCTCTGTCGCTCGTGCGTGACACACCCTGTGCCGGTTCCAATGGTGAAACCATACACAAAAAAAAGAAAAACATTCTTCTTATCTATTCACTCCGCTCCTTACCCGAACGGCTTTTCTAAAGAAAATTAATTTATCATTTCTTTCCAACTTAACGCCAAAAACATTTGACCAGTCGGGAAGGATTTCTTCTTTTTTTTTCGGACTCAAAATAAACACGAGTGTGATACACCAGGGCAAATAAATTTACAACTCTTATAACAAGCCAAGTCTGATTATTTGTTTTTAATTAATTTTTCTAAATATTTGTTTTCTTATTAATGTTTTTGAAAAATTAATTTTAAGTGAGCTGTTTGTTGTTTTGTCCAGCGAGCACCTCGCTTCACTGGTGACCCCCTTTTTTTTCGTCAGACTTTGGCAGAACACGCAAGGAATTGTGGATATTATCAATAAGGAAGAATTACCTGTAATCACACAAGGTAAATTTCTCAGCGACCACGCGCACGCCGAATGACGTACATGTCGACCTTAGCGGCACATCGGTTTTTCTAGGCATAAAGGATCTCATGGAGATTTTCTGCGGTCATCGTTCTCTTCAACGATGGACAGTGAGGCGCTTCCTTCAACGACGGCTACTCAGGCTATTTTGAGGATTCCTCCTTTTTGGACGCACGATCCAACATTATGGTTCGCACACGTAGAGGCCCAGTTCTACACGCAAAGGATCCTGAGCGATGTGACGAAATTCAACCACGTGGTGGCCGCATTAACGCATGAAGTAATGGCGGTGGTTCGCGACCTGATCATGTCACCCCCTGGATCGATCAGCTACGATTATTTCAAATCGGAATTGTTTCGTAGGACAACCGATTCACAGCAGAAACGCCTTCGTCAACTTCTCGTAGAAGAAGAACTCGGAGATCGGAAACCATCTCAGTTACTCAGACGTATGAAGCTGTTGATGGGTGAGAACGAGAACTCACTACCGCCGGACATACTTGAACAACTTTTTGTCAATAGACTGCCATCAAGTATTCAAATGATACTCGCCTCTTCGAATGACTCCACAACCATTGAGGAGCTAGCGGACCTAGCCAACAAAATTATGGACGTAACCGTTTCCATAGCCCCAGTTCACACGCACAGCTCTAACGATGCCCTGCCTAACGTCGCAAATCCCTCCAAGGATATACGCGAGGAACTAGAGCGACAGGCTCAAATGATTCACGACTTGAGTGAACAGTTTTTTTTTTTTTTTTTTTTTTTTTTTTTACACAGTGATCACCACTTATCAAGGCCCGGAAGCCACTCAGGGATAAGGGTTATTGCAAGTACATTACGTTAGTGAGGAAATTTGCTGAAATGTTTACTTAAGGGGGCGGATCATTAGGAATTTGTTAACATTGGACTTGAAGACAACCAAGTTGTAGTCCGGAGGGAAGCAGGCAGACGGAACAGAGTTCCACAGGCGTGCAGTTCTAAGAAAGAAGCTTTGTTCATGGAATCTGCGTTTTGATTTAGGCACAGATATAGAGTGGGGGAAATTTTTCACAGTGGATTCAGCTAGACGGGTGTTTTTCGTGAAAGATTGGCGAAGGGGGACCAGAGATTGGAGTTCAGACGAGCATCTGCCATGGAAATAACGATAAAACAAGGACAGGCTCGCAACGTCTCTTCTGTGGGAGAGAGGTTGCAGCGTAGAGAAAAGGGCATCCCACACTAAGCCACGAAGTCTATTTTGTACTCTGTCAAGGCAGGATAGGCTGTCCTTAGCAGCTCCGGCCCAGATATGGCAACAGTACTCCATCCTTGGACGTACTTGGCTTTTATATAGATAGAGAATTGCATCCGTAGTGAGATATCTTCTGGAGTGGTAGAAGGACCCCACCATCTTTCCAGCGACCTTGGCAACAGACTTGATGTACGTGTTCCATTTCAGATCAGGAGTAAAGGTCAAACCCAGAAGCTTGTCAAAACACGGGGCCTCACCCAGACGAGAGCCATCCATCACAATTGATGCCAGATGGGGATCAGAGCGTTGATGATGTAAGGATAGGAGTTTGGTTTTGGATGCATTAAAGGTAACCAGCCACATCTTCCCCCACTGAACCACGCGCTCGAGATCAGAGGAGAGAGAATCAGAGAGAACTTTGTCATTTACAGCCTTTGATGTGTTGCCGTAGATGGTCGTGTCATCAGCATAGATGTCAACAAATGATTTAAGTATGTGTTTAGGGAGGTCATTGATGTAGATCAGGAAGAGAGTTGGGCCCAGGATTGACCCCTGAGGGACTCCAGCATTTATATTGCAGGCTTCCGATTTTTGTCCATCGACCACTACTCTTATAAGCCTATCGGAGAGAAATGATTTAATGATTGAGAAAACATTTCCCGTTATACCGTAGCTGGAAATCTTGTGAAGTAGACCCTTATGCCATACCTTGTCAAAGGCCTTTAATATGTCAAGAGCAATTGCCCTAGAAAGAAAGCCTTTGTCAAGAGATTCACTTATCCTGTGGGATATAACCGTCAGCACATCTGCGGTAGATCTTGCAGAGCGGAAGCCATATTGTGTGTCACTAAGAAGGTTATTCCTGCTGAGGTGGTTGACTATTTCTCTATTTAATATGGATTCCAGCAACTTACTCATAACACACAGGAGACTTATTGGTCTGTATTGAGAGGGAGATGACTTATCACCTGAATTTTTAAATACAGGGCAAACTGATGAGGTCTTCCAGGGAGTCGGAAAGCACTTCTCCTTAAGGCAGCGCTTAAATAGTTTCGTAAGTATGGGAGCAAGTTCTGGTTGAAGCTTTTTTAACACTATAATTGGGATGCCATCAGGGCCAGTTGCTTTACTGGAATCTAGGTTCTTTATTAGCTTGGCGACCTCATGCACGGATATTTGTATGTTACCTAGCTTGTTCTGTGTTATAGGAGGAAATATGGGGAGTTGATGGCCTTCGTCGCATAGGGTAGAATTAGCTGCAAAGTTCTTTGCAAATAGTTTGGCCTTGTCTGACGCTGACGAGATGACCTCTGGTCCATTGATAATGGTTGGGATAGAACGCACACTTCTGTTCAGGATCCTATTTGTTATTTGCCAAAACTGGTGGGATCCAAGCCGCTGATCAGCTACCTTGGATTTAACACAGACTGGGCATATAGCTCTCTTGCATTTTTTATTACTCTTTTACAGTGGTTGCTGGCAGACCTGAAAGCAGCTTTAGTCTCAGTGCATCTATTACGTTGGTAGCTATGGAAAAAGTGATTTCTGTGCGCGATAGCAGCAGCACATTCTGGGGAGAACCATGGCTGGCTGTTAGGTTTTTGTTGGAATTTTTTAGATGGTATGAATTGGTCTATGCCTGCAATCAACCATTCGGTCAGATCTGATACTATAGAGGACACATCCTTTTTAAACATGGAGTGCAGAGGTAAATCAGATATGAATGTACGGAAGCTATCCCAGTCGGCCATAGAGTTATGTGGCCTCGAGCTCAAACCAAAAATGCATAAGCACCCCACTGAGCGAGTCCGTCCCCGGCGATTTAGCAGCACTCAGAACAGCGGTGGGCTCTGCAAGTACCACGTGCGTTTCGGTGAAAGAGCTTACCGATGCCACCAGCCATGTTCATATACGAAGAAACGTCTCTCAGGAAACGCCCAGGCCAGGCAGTAGGAGCAGCAGACACTCCTGGCAAGAACAACATTTGTCGCACCCTGTACGTGACTGTTAGAACCACTGGTATACGATTTCTCATTGATACCGGTGCGGAAGTCAGTATCATCCCTAAGAAGTTTGTGAAAGAGAATCGTCCTCAATCAAACTTATTTCTACACGCAGTGAATCACTCCTCCATTCCTACTTACGGAGAGACATCGATAACATTAAATCTTGGATTACAGCGCGCACTATGTTGGGTTTTCATCGTCGCAAGCAACCCGTTCCGATTTTAGGGGCGGATTTTCTGCACCATTTCGGCATCCTTGTAGATGTCAAACGCGGCAAACTCATTGATAATAACACTGGACGTTCCGTGCAAGGCATAATCAGTGGGTCGACCGAGATCAGCCCAGTTATACGTAAAGACACCACGGATTCGTATACAGATTTGTTGCAAGGTTTCCCGGAATTAACTCGTCCTACGTTTAATGGTGACAAAGTTAAACACGATGTCACTCATCATATCCAAACAAGGGGACCGCCTGTGAGCGCACACCCGCGCAGAATTAAACCCGATCGTTTAAGGGCGGCTAAACAAGAATTTCAGCATATCTTGGATTTAGGCATTATTCGACCCTCTAATAGCAACTGGTCATCGCCACTCCACATGGTGCCAAAAAAATCAGCCAGCGAATGGCGCCCTTGTGGGGATTACCGCGCACTTAACAGTCGCACTACTCCGGACAATTACCCTATTCCACATCTGCAAGACTTTTCTAACTCGCTTCACGGAAAAACAGTGTTCTCCAAAATCGACCTTGTTCGCGCGTACAACCAGATTCCCGTACACCCAGAGGATGTTTCTAAAACTGCGATCACAACTCCTTTCGGCCTTTTCAAATTCTTACGCATGCCCTTTGGATTACGTAATGCAGGGCAATCTTTTCAACGCTTTATCGACGCAGTTTTGTGAGGACTACCGTTCGTCTATGCATATATCGACGATCTCCTCGTGGCAAGTGCATCAGAAGGTGAACACTTACAGCATCTGCAGCAGTTATTTCACAGATTGACAGATTATGGCGTTATTATTAACCCCCAAAAATGCGAGTTTGGAGTTTTTTTCACTTTCGTTTCTCAGCCATTTAATCGACAAAGAAGGTATCCGTCCCCTTCCAGAGAAAGTCCAATCTATAGTCGATTACCAAGCTCCCACTTCACTTCGTAAACTTCGAGAGTTCCTCGGTTTAATTAATTTCTATCGACGTTTCGTGCCCCATTGTGCTGAAATCGCACAGCCATTAACCGACGTACTCAGAAATAAAAACAAAAAAAATGAGACGATTACATTAAGCGAAACGGAATTACGTTCCTTCGATAAGGTCAAGCAGGCATTAACAGAAGCGACAATGTTGGTTTTTCCCCGTCCAGATGCATCCCTAGCTTTATCCGTCGATGCATCCGACGTTGGCATTGGAGGTGTACTGCAACAATTAGTGGATAATACTTGGCAACCACTAGCTTTTTTCTCAAGGCGTCTTCAGCACGCTGAAACCAAATACAGCACTTTCAGCAGGGAACTTTTGGCCGCATACTGCGCAGTTAAACACTTTCGTTACATGTTGGAAGGATCCACTTTCACGCTTTTTACGGATCACAAGCCGTTATCGCATGCTTTGCTTGCCAAGCCCGGAAAACACTCACCCAGGGAAGCTCGCCATTTGGATTTCATATCACAATTTACTGCGGATATCAAGTATATCAGAGGGAAGGAGAACGTAGTTGCAGATGCAGTGTCGACAATGCACATCGATGCCATTCAAGCGATTGACGAGATCAATCTCCACCAGATCGCCATCGACCAACGGGATGACGAAGAACTAAATCGCTTACGTCACTCCGAAAATCTAACTTTCAAGCAAGTCCCAGTACCTTGTTCCAACGAGACAATATGGTGCAATGTTTCGAACGGTCATGAACCCCTTAAGCATAGGCGAGCTGTCTTCTTTCAATTACACAACTTGTCACATCCTGGCATTCGTTCCACACAGAAGCTGGTGACTTCTCATTTCATCTGGACAGCCATTAACCAAGACGTTCGCGAATGGATCAAGAGTTGCGTCCCTTGCCAGAAATCGAAAATACAGAGGCATATTAAAAGTCCCCTTGCTACCTTAGCAACCCCTGAGGCACGATTTCAACACGTTCACATAGATTTAGTGGGTCCACTCCCACATTCGAGAAACTGTACATACTTATTGACTTGCATCGACAGATTCTCTAGATGGCCTGAAGCCATCCCCATCGCAGATATTTCCGCAGAAACTGTTGCCCGAGCCCTGGTTACACATTGGATATCGCGTTATGGTGTGCCTCACACCATCACAACCGATAGGGGCAGACAATTCGATTCCTATCTTTTTTCTGAGTTGTCTCGCCTACTGGGAAGCAAACACATAAGGACTACCTCGTACCACCCGGCGGCAAACGGCATGATCGAGCATCTGCACTGTCAGTTGAAAGCAGCTATTAGAGCACATTCCGACCCTAACAGGTGGACAGAGTACCTCCCCTTCATTCTATTAGGCATCAGATCCACCATAAAAGCAGATATTGGCTTTACACCTGCCGAAATGATTTACGGAACAATGCTGACTCTCTCTGGACAGATGGTCGCACCGACCACTCCTACACGCATGCCTGACCCAACAAGTTATACCTCTCGTGTGAGGGAATACTTAGCGAAACCTTTTAACGTTGCCCTGAGAACACAGAACACACGTCCCCAAAGACATACAATCGTGGACTCATGTGTTTGTTCGGAATGATAGAGGCACAGCTCGACTGCAAACACCGTATTCCGGTCCCTTTAAGGTATTGAAACGCTACTCAAAGTTCTTCGTTATCGACATTGACGGAAGACGAGATTCAGTCAGTGTTGATCGCCTGAAGAAAGCTATTCTGGATGACGATGTGCTAGCACGCAAACGGACACAAAACACTGCAGTTCAGAACGGAAACTGCGGTTCACCAGTAATTACAACTTCTACCAAATCAGGCAGATTAGTGCAACGTCCTCACCGATTTGCTGTGTATGCCCAGTGACTTTTCCACTTTCTTTTGTTCGACATACTGTCTAGTAGGGGGGTATATAGCGTCTACCCCGGAACTAATTTTGACAGTGACATTGAACATTCACCGTTTCCGGAGAGCTCCAAGAAAAGACAAAAAAAGCCGTGACGCTAAATTCGAGGAGTCTCTCGCTCTCTTTTTGCTCGCGAACACCAGCGGAGTAAGACGCGTTACTGCCACGCTCTGTCGCTCGTGCGTGACACACCCTGTGCCGGTTCCAATGGTGAAACCATACACAAAAAAAAGAAAAACATTCTTCTTATCTATTCACTCCGCTCCTTACCCGAACGACTTTTCTAAAGAAAATTAATTTATCATTTCTTTCCAACTTAACGCCAAAAACATTTGACCAGTCGGGAAGGATTTCTTTTTTTTTCGGACTCAAAATAAACACGAGTGTGATACACCAGGGCAAATAAATTTACAACTCTTATAACAAGCCAAGTCTGATTATTTGTTTTTAATTAATTTTTCTAAATATTTGTTTTCTTATTAATGTTTTTGAAAAATTAATTTTAAGTGAGCTGTTTGTTGTTTTGCCCAGCGAGCACCTCGCTTCACCTCCCTTTTGAACTCTGTGTCTTACGATCGTTTTCATCAAATACTATTTTCTTTAATAAATGATTTTCTACCTTATCGATTTTCGTAATTTTTTGGATATAATTATCTTAAAAATACGAGGAATACGTAGATACCATTGTTTTCATATGAACGGCAATTTTATGACTTCCGAAATTTCATCCTAATAGTGTAGAAGGGCCAATTATTTTGTTTCACTGGAAACAAACAAAAATATAACCCACTCGATAATAAAAATATTTTCAACATATTTAATCGTCTACGCTGTGCCAGTTGGCACAGTTTAATATTCAAATTTAAAATCGTTAAATACAATTTAGGCGCGCAGTGCAATTGATTGTTTCGGCGCGTTAAAAAAATGAAAAATGACACCCACGCAAATTCCGGCGTGACCATTATATACCAAAGGTGCGTACGTAGTTGAAAGCACCCCATGTGATGTCTTCCGTCCAATGGAATTCCTCCTAGGACACATTTTAAAACTTATTTTCTAGAGCTCGTTTGGAGCCGATCAAATCAAATATAAACATGCACAAACACAAAATCTATCTCTTTACTCTCTTAGCCTTTCGAGCATTCTTTCGTCTCTTTAAACTCTTCCGACTCATTCAACGCTTTCTCATATGGACTTACCACGCGTGCAAACATCAATTATTTCATTTCCACTGCTCTGCGCATTAATACTCTCTTTTAACAGACGAACATTAATATTGTCAATGTTACAAATTTGAACATTCAAAGAACACAAAAAAGAGACTCTCCATCTTTCATATGAACTCAAAAAAAGGAACTCTGAAATATTGAGAACTATGTTTTAACTTGTTATTGTTTGTTATTTCTATTCCAGAAATAAACCTCCGTTTGTGTTGCACATAAGATTTCTTATTTTTATTTTTATTATTTGTGGAGGAAGTCAGTTCCCAAAAAAAAGGCCAGGCGACCCCCACAACGCAAAACGCAAACATAACGAGACGATCGGCCAAATAAAAATGGTAAAGTTATGAATAAAAAGAGTACCATTTAAAAAAAAATGTGGTATTCATTTAAATGTAATTCATTTCGGTAAATATTCAGATCCGCTACAACAGAACACCGACCACTCTAATTTGTTTTTTTTTTATAGGTAATTGAGGTCGCTGACAACGAATCTGATAGTCAAACTTGGGGCAAATTTACCGTTTGCATGGTATTAACCCCTTAACTACTTTCCACCATTTTGCAGCTTGCGCGTGCGCTGCAGCATGAACGCCGGCTTGCTTCACCTAGCAAACTGTCTTCTCACATGGCGTACCAATCAAAAAATTACGGACTGACATTTTTTTAATGACTTACAGTTAAAGAAAAGTACAACAAATTGGGGGATTTTTGTTTTTGTCTCATGTAGTTTTTTAATGCGGTTTACAAAAACATAAGCACCAAACATCTGTTTTTCATTCTTTTTTTGCGGGAGGGGGATTCAATTATAGAACTTATGTGGCTTAATAGGTGTTTCCGCAGTTTAGTTAACCGTTTTTTTTTTTCGTAAGTAACGCACTCGCACTAGGTGTGTCAGAAATTTCGTGAAAATAGTGAATAATAAACTTCAAACTTTACAGGTAAAATTCTAAAAAACACTACGTTTTTTTTTTTTTTTTAAAATTTGAATATATTATTTATTGACCTTTTCTCTTCAATTTGTGAGTAAATTAATTATTTACTTTTTTGGTGAGTAAATTATTTACTTTTTAATAGACACTTGAAAATGGGGGGGGGGCGTGAATAAAAAAACAAAACAAACGTTTTTCTAAAATATTATATTCGGTTTATTGGAAAAAACAAAACTTCACATTGACTCAGAAAATACCGTAAAAATAAAATCAATAGAAAAATTTTCATAATTTTTAAAGTTTAAAAATTGAAAAATATTGAGTTCGGAAAATTCATTACTGTTTAAAAAAAAAAAAAAAAAATTTCTATTACTTTTAAAACAAGTTTAATAGTTTATTTTGGAAGTATAATCCATAAAGAAAATAAACAACCCACTTTTAACAGAGAAATTACGAGATTTTTATATTTTATTTGCAGTTTCGTGTTAGGGGTGTCAAAAATTCCTACAAAAATTCTGATACACCTAGTAACGCACCAACATTTACCAATTAGAACACCATTTAACATTTTTCGAAGATTTTGGTGTTTACATTGGGGGCGCGAGCGGGGGGGGGGGGTGCGGCGCGTGCGCCCCCCACACACCCGCCCCCACCGCTCGCGCCCCCAATGTAAACAGTAAAATCTTCGAAAAATGTTAAATGGTGTTCTAATTGGTAAATGTCGGTGCATTACTTTTTGAAAATTTGAAAATTCTATGTTCCAGGAAAAAAAAAAAAAAAACAGATGAATTACCCCCCCCCCCTCTCCCCAGCTTGGAGTGCTTTCCTGTTCTTGTTTTATTTCTTTTTCAGCTAATTTTAAATTTGCCACCCAAAAAAGTGCTATAATATATTTTTGAAAATTAGAAAATTCTATGTTCTGGACCCCCCCCCCCAACGTAGTTTGCTTGGTGAAGCCGTCGTTTATGCTACAGCGCGCATGCGCGTAGCGTAGACGGAAGCTGCAAAATGGTGAAAAGTAGTTCGTGGGTTCAGGGGTTAATACCATGCAAACGGTAAATTTGACCCAAGTTTGACTATCAGATTCGTTGTCAGCGACCTCGATTACCTATGAACAAACAAATTCGAGTGGTTGGTGTTCTGTTGTAACGGATCTGGATATTTACCTCAATTTTTAACAATTTCCAACATTTCACTATAATTAAGAAATTAAAATGCCAATCTCAAGATTTCATAATGATTTGAAGACTTAAAACGGATTGCTTAGCATAAAAATTAAGTATAATTTATATTAGTATAATAATTTATATTCTGATAATGTGTCGATGGCTAAAAGTTAATTTTAAAAAAATTGCTGTCAAAAATGGCAAATCCAAAAAACCGGAAGTAGAAAACGAAATAAATGAGATTAAAGGGAAGTAATTCCCTTGAGTTAATTTGAGTTGCGTCCCTTGATAAATTAATTTTTTCTTTGTTCGTGGTAATACATTAAAAAAAATAATGTACTCAATTTAATCGGCTAGGGAAAACACACACACACACACACACACACACACACACACAGAGGAAAAGTAAGGGTAAATAACTTATCTCAACCAGCTGTAAATATGGTTCCAAATACATTTACAGGTTGATTCCTAACAGGCGGACTAAAAACAAGCATCAAATTTACCGCTTAGGTAATTAAAAGTTTTTTTTAAAGGGGTGTAACCTTAAGAATTACCTTTTTTCGTAAATACTTTATAAATTTCAAGATAATTTATACGGATCTATTTTAATTTCTAAACATGTTTTCAACACGAAAATTGAACGAATAGTGATGATCGTAATTTAACTTGAATGATTTTTGATTACGTAAGCAATATTTTTATTTTTGAAACATATATATATATATATATGTATTTTTTTGTTAATTACATTTTCACCCCAAACAAGGCACATTGCCACTGTGATGTAGGGGGCTACTATCAGGGACATAAGCTACAGGAGTACTATGTGGGAAGTTGGGCAGCAAGATGTCGGTTCATGTTACACTTGAACTTCTGCATGTCAGTACAGTTAGGGAAGCAGGAACCCAGAAGGGAATTCCAAAGTCTAGCGGTTCTGGGGAAGAAACTACTGGAGTAGAAAGATCTTTTACATCTAGGGATCTCTACAGTGTGGGGGTGGGATTTAGTTGCCTGTCGGGTTTGTCGAGGGTGTCTACGTTATGGGGGCACAAGTGTCTGTAAGTGAAGGCTCTTTTACATCTAGGGATCTCAACTGGGAAGGGGTGGGATTTTGCTCATTGTCGTAGGTATTTACGTCGATGGGGTTACAAGTGCTTGCAGTTCGTCAGAGCATTCACCGTTACAGTACTTGTAGAGCAGGCAGAGGGATACTACATTTCGTCGATGGGACAGATGACAGGCCAGGACCTATTAGGTTGGCGACTCTCTTTTGAGCTTGTCTAGGAGTTAGAGACTAGTAGTAGATACACCAGCCCAAATATGACAACAATACTCCATGCATGGGCGAATGGTGGCCTTATAGAGATACAGGATACTTTCAGACGTTAGTAGCTTTCTAGCGTGGTAGAGAGAACCTACCTTTTTCACAGTGGTCCTGGCAATACTCTCAATGTAATTTTTCCATCTTATGTTTCCTGTGAACGTTAGGCCAAGCAGTTTAAAAAGTTGTACTTTTAAATCAAGAGTCTTTGGCCATTGCTATTGGTGGTAGAGAAGGTTTCTTGTAATTATTGAAGGAAAAAAGTTTAGCCTTGGCAGCATTGAATGTGACCATACATTTTTGTCCCCATTCTACTACAGATTGGAGGTCATCCTTTAGTGATCCTGTCATATATATGTTATATATATAATATATTATATATATATATATATATATATATATAATCTATATATATAAAAATGTAATTCTTGGTTCGTTCAAAGTCGATAGAACCATATTTCTACATTACCAATTTAATTGAAATTTTCAGAAAATCTATTTTTAAAGTCAAGGAATGTTTGCATGTTATTAAAATAAATTAACATTGCGAATTATAAAAATATTAAATTAAATAAAAATATTTTTCGTAACTGCGAGAATTTCCGCCATTTCATTTTCGGTAGAAATGAGCCTTTCACTTATTGAGATAAGTATTATTTGCATTAATTTTTATGATACTCATGCAGAGAGTGATCCGTGCTGAAATAATAACGTTATTATTTAAAAAGCTATTCTTAACATGGGAGGGGAGGGTGTTTTGAACCTATTCTGTACTTTAACCTTACAATTGAATAAAAAAAAATATTGTAAAACTTTAATTAAACGTGGAAATACGATTTAAAAAATAGCGCGGATCACTCTCTGCATTAGCACCATTTTTATTTATTGCGGACTATTATTCTCATCTTTATTAGTTGTTGTTTCACGACTTTTCGGCCAACTATTACTCTGGCCTTCATGAAAAGAAGTAAGTACGTGAGAAATTATTTTTTCCTTTTATAAATGCTTAGTAACTTTTTCCTTTTATTATTCTTAAAGAGTAAAACTTTTCTTATTCATGAAAAGAGTTAAGCTTAGGTAAATAAATAAATAAATGTTTGTACACGTGATAAATTATCAATAAATGGTTTAGTTACTTTTTTAAAAAATTATTTATGAAAAGAGTTAACGTAAATAATGTTTGTAAAAGTGCGAAAGGCGACGTAAGTGATGTAGTTGTACAACCATCACCCCCATGCGTAATTTCTATACTTATAGATTTTTGGAAATTTTTTTCACTGGATTATTATTGATTGGACACTAATTAAACAGATTATTAAAAAAGAAATCATTATTTCGACATTTGAAAGTGGTGCTGGTGCTCACTTTTTAGTTACAACGTTCTGATAAATCAGTCACCCATTTTGTAACCAATAAAAACGTGGTATATCAAAACCATAGAAAGTAAAAATAATATGAGCCTCTACCGCATTTGTAAGTCAGAAATATATTTGTTTCTCAAAGAAAAAAAAATAGATTGAACATGACTTTTTTTAATTGTTTTTATGAAAATAAAGTTTCGAGTTTTTTTTTTATCTTTTTTTTTTTTACTTATTTAGTTAAAAGTCAGTTTGTGGGTGTTTTTAAATAATTTGTTTTTATGAAAGGTGAGTTTGTTGGTGTTTCTTTACAATAATTTATCTGTTTTTATGAAAGGCGAGTTTTTTTTTTTTTTTTTTATGAAAACTTGTTTGTTTTTTTAAATTTTTTTTTAAGTATTATAAAATTCACTAACATGCTGGTGAAATGTTAATAATTTAGTATTTTTCTTAGATTAGGTCCACCTCCACAATTTTCCTTTAAATGACGACATTTAAAGGTTTTCGAGTACGCTGAATACAGAAATCGCATTGAAATTTTGCGGAAATAAGTAGTTATCAAGATATAAAAAGTTGTATTATGCATTGTATTCTTTGGCGGCCATCTTTTTACGTGCGCACGCGCCATAAACAAATGCACGCGTGTAAAAAAAGATGGCCGCCAAGGATTACAATGCATAATACAACTTGTTATATCTCGATAACTACTTATTTCTGCAAAATTTCAATGCGATTTTCGTATTCAGCATAGTCGAAAACCATTACAAGTCGTCATTTAAAAGAAAATTGAGGAGGTGGACCGAATCTAAAAATTTACTAATAATTTTCTATCCCGTACGCCTCCCGATACATTGCTTCTTCAACATGCGATCATTTTATATCTCCCGAAGACACTTCCGTATTTAAAAAAAAAAAAAAAAAAAAAAAAAAAAAAAAAAAAAAAAATGGGTGACCGATTTACCAGAATGTGGTAACTAAAAAGTGAGTACCCCTTTCAAATGTTGAAATGATTTTTTTTTTTCATAATCACCAGATTATGAAAAAAAATTGAAAAAAAAAAAAAAAAAAAAAAAAAGTGTTCAATCAATAATAATCCAGTGAAAAAATTTCAAAAAACCTATCAGTATAGAAATTTGCATGGGGGTGATGGTTGTATAACTCCGCCACGTAAGTAAATAAATAAAAAATGTGACGTGTGCATGCGTTATCCTTGACTAGGGGGAAAGGACTAAGGGAACGACCATTAAATAATTCTGCGGGTCGCCATGGAACTCAACGCTCAAGGAGTACCAAAATAGTTTTCATGATATGAATAAATTCTTTTTCGAAAAGTGGGTGATCACTATTCCATGTAAATTTAACTTAAAATGAGCACCCACTTTCTGGACACCTGAGGAAGGGGCATTTATTTTTGTGTTTATTGGCTTAAAGGTTTTTTGACAAGGCAGTTTAGTATGCAAGTGCATATTAAACAGTTTTCGTTTATGCTCACGCGTAGCATAAACAAAGGCTACGTCTGTGAAATGGAAAATAGTCCCAGAGTTCAAGGGTTACCTTGCAAAAGAAATCAAACAAAAAACTTTTTAGCCAAGAAACACACCGGAAAAAAAAAAAAAAAAAAAAAAAAAAAAAAAAAAAAAAAAGAAGAAAAGAAAAGAAAAAAAAATAGCATCCATTTTTTTTCTATCGAATTCATTTGCTGTTTTTATTGAAAACTATTTTCCCCTGGATTTTTGATATAATTTTCCATTAAGGGCTGTGCGTCTCACGTTCGGATATAACAAAATTTTTTTTGTAGATTTCAGTGTGCTAAAAACGAATCTGCAAACCGTTTCTGTCGCAAGAAAATAGTTTTTATGATATGAAGAAATTACTTTTTCGAAAAGTGGGCGATCACTTTTCCATGTAAATTTAACTTAAAATGAGCACCCACTTTCCAGCCACCTGAGAGAGGGGGGTATTTTTTCCCATGTTTATTGGCTAAACAGCTTTCGTTTATGCTCACGCATAGCGTAAACGAAGGCTACGGCTGTGAAATGGAAAATAGTCCCAGAGTTCAGGGGTTATTACCATGCAAAAGAAATCAAACAAAAAACTTTTTAGCCAAGAAACACACAGAAAAATTCCCCTATCTCAGGTGGCCAGAAAGTGGGTGCTCATTATAACTTAAATTTAGATTGAAAAGTGATCACCCACTTTTCGAAAAAGTAATTTCATGAATATCATGAAAACTTTCCTTTTGCTACGGAAACGGTTTCCAGATTCGTTTTTAGCACACCGAAATCTACAATAAAATATTTCATTATATACGAACGTGAAACGAGCCTTAAAGTAAAATAATAACGGATTTTTTTGAGCAGATTTGACGTTTAGTTGTACAAATATCCTCAAACCAGGTAATCACTAAAAGGGACTCTGTATCGAGCAAAAGTTTAAAACCATCGATTATATGCCAGCCTACGTCATGGTAACATATATTGAGCGAGTTCCTAACAGTATCTTGTATAGTTTTTTAGTTTAAACTCATTTTCCCAAAATTTCCCCAAACTTAACGTGTTCGATATAGTCTGCCGCCATTTGTATTTTTCAGTTATACCGATAAAGATTGAATGTTTTTGAACCGATTATACATTATATAAAAACACTAAAATCTTATCCAGTTAGGTAAAACATTTACTTTTCTTGCCTTTGATAACATTTATTTGTTATATATTTATTTTTTGACAACTTTTTTGTATCTGTGTTTAGTAATATGAACCCTTTTCATTTAATGTAACGTTTAGTCGGCTTGAAAAACAGTGTTTATCGGTGTATTTGAAAGCTACAAATGGTGGCAGACACTGTTGATTACTTTAAGTTAGAGAAAGTGAGTTTAAACTAAAAAACTATACAAAATACTGTCAGAAACCCACCGATTATGCCAGCCTATGTCATGGTAACATATATTTGGTGGGTTTCAGACACTGTTTTATATAGTTTTTAGTTTTCAACTTACTTTCCCAAACTTAACGTATTCAACATAGTCCGCGACCACTTTGTTTTTCGAGCCGATTAAACATTTTACATTACATAAAAACACTAAACAATTATCCAGTTAGGTAGAAACGTAACTTACCTTACCTTTGCTTTCATTTATTTGTTTGTTTGTTTATGGCGCGTGCACGCGTAAAAAGATGGCCGCCAAAAAATACAACTTTTTATATCTTGATAACTACTTATTTCCGCAAAATTTCAATGCGATTTCCGTATTCAGCATACTCGAAAACTTATAAATGTCGTCATTTAAAGGAAAATTGTGGAGGTGGACCTAATCTAAAAAAAATACTAAATTATTAAACATTTCTCCAGCATGTTAGTGAATTTTATAATACTAAAAAAAAAAAAAAATTAAAAAAAAAAAAAAGTTCTGAAAAAAAAAACCTCACCTTTCATAAAAACAGATAAATTATTGTAAAGAAACACCAACAAACTCACCTTTCATAAAAACAAATTATTTAAAAACACCCACAAACTGACTTTTAACTAAATAAGTAAAAAAAAAGATTAAAAAAAACTCGAAACTTTATTTTCATAAAAACAATTAAAAAAAGTCATGTTCAATCTATTTTTTTTTTCTTTGAGAAACAAATATATTTCTGACTTACAAATGCGGTAAGAGGCTCATATTATTTTTACTTTCTATGGTTTTGATATACCGCGTTTTTATTGGTTACAAAATGGGTGACTGATTTATCAGAAAAAAAGTGAGCACCAGCACCACTTTCAAATGTCGAAATAATGATTTCTTTTTTAATAATCTGTTTAATTAGTGTCCAATCAATAATAATCCAGTGAAAAAAATTTCCAAAAATCTATAAGCATAGAAATTACGCATGGGGTTGATGGTTGTACAACTACGTCACTTACGTCGCCTTTCGCACTTTTACAAACATTATTTATGTTAACTCTTTTCATAAGCAATTAAAAAAAAAAATAAAACATTTTCACTAAGAGTTAAGTAAAAATAATTAGTTCATTATATTCTCCAATCATTATTTGAAAAATACTGCAATTTTCATTAGAATTCGTTAATTTCCTGATTTTTGGTGAATTTTTAAGTAAAGGGAGTCAAAATGTTTATACACTTTGAGCGTCGGCATTCATTTTGTGTGTACCTACCATTTTTCGATGAATATTTGATAGGAAAGCGACCACGTGTGGTTAATTTAAATTAAATTTTAATCACATGGTTACATTATCAATAATCATGTGATTAAACCCATTGAAAATTAACCGATATTGTAAACACATTCTGTTTACATTAAGCCTGTAGTGTTTTTTTAGTGATGCAATGTTGGCAACTGAGATTTTAAAAAAACCCGCGAGATCAGGAGAAAGAAATCTCCAGAAAATCGCTAGATTTTTAACTTTTATAGTCTGAAATTTTCAAAAATCGCTAATCCCCCCCCCCCAACTCCATATTTTAACTTCCTACCATAAAAAAATTATAAATATAATATATTCAATATATAAAATGTTCCGTGTTTTCTCACTATATGTTTCTGGAATTATATTGAAGCGGCTAGCTCCCCAGAAGGCTTACATATTTTATCAGCTAGTTTTGCCTGTTTTTTTCAGAGAGGGTATTTTTTTTTTTTTTGTAGGAAACAAATCATAAACTCAAACTTTTTATAATAAAAGTTAAATTGAAATATACTGCAAATTAAACATCACAATAATGATGCAACATTGAAATTAGAAAAATAAAAAACAAAAAAAAAAAACTTTGTTTTAGCATATTAAAAGTATTTAGATTAGTAGATAATTAAATTCTACTGTATTGGTATAAGTTTTTTTTTTTTTTTTTGCTGTTGTTTCTTGCTTTTTACAATTTTCGACTAAATACTTCTAAATAAAGCAGGGTTGCTTAGATCGTATTTTAAACTAAACTTCGGAGGTTGGAATGCCCCCCCCCTCACACCTAAAATGTACTTGGAAAAATCGATTTTATAGCGAGATTTAAGAATGGTTGAAAGGTGAAAAACAAAACAAATAATCAATAAATAATTGTTACCAAAGGCAATAAATGCTACTTTTTTTTTACTTACTTGAATGAATTTATTTATATGTTTTAAAGTATTTTCAAGTGCTTTTCTTTATTTTTTAATCTAAAATTGAGGATGTGTGGGTGCCAAATATCTCCAGATTTTCTAGAATTCCCCGCTAGATTGCAAACGAAATCTCCAGATCTAGCAGGAAAACCGCTAAATTGTAACACTGGTCACGTGACAGGAAGCGGTAATAAATAATTGTCCCTAAATAAAAAAAATGGCGCATCGGTACAAAGAAAACCGCCTATTTATCATAGAAAAATTAAGTATAATGTTATAATTAAAAAGAAGTATATAAAAACACATATGGATATAGTAAACATATTATACCAAAACGTGGAAGCCATCCGTCCAGTGGTTTTTTAAACTTTTAATTGCGAACGAACCAAGAGTTACATTTTTATATATATAGATATATTATATATATATATGTATGCATAAAAATAAAATACCAGCGATGGTTGACGTTATGTTGTTTTGAAAAAAGAAAAAAAAACGAATGAATTTATGAAGTACATGTCAGGATGACCTTAATCTGAAAACAGAATCATACTCAGAAAGTCCATCAATGGGGCTACCTGTGCCCTTTTCCCCTCAACCCGTCACTCTGAAAATTCACTAATTATTTCTCTTGCATTTTCGGTAATAGCCATCTGACATACTAGCCCTGTCTGTGGGGCATTAGAATATGCCGACTGCCCCCCTGCAGAGGGTAAGAAGTCCCTCAATGGGGCCACCTGTTGACCGTGAGTGGCTTACGAATGGAATCCTGGTGGTTGAGCAGATCATATCCAGGATATTTTAAGGACATGAGATGCAACACACCTCTTTGGCCCTTACTTAAGCTAAGACAGGCAGTTGGATAGGCCAGATCCAATCAATCGGTTGGTCATGCCTAGCCCTAAATCAGACAGACATAAGAAAATATGCTCACACTTCCCACACTATACAATAAACTGATTTAGTAAGCGGTGGCTGCAGGGCCAATCAACTTGCTGAATAATGGACTAAACACGACTGAAAAACTAAAATTCTTACTGAAAACGAGGCTTTCAGAAAGAAATTGAAGAACCACAGGTGCTTGAATCCACCAGCAAGAAGAGTATATTTTTCCTGTATCCCTGTTGGGTTGGGGGGGGGGGCGAATGGGTATCCCCACCACCCCAAACACTTCCCATATAGGACTCAGAGGCGGGTGGGGAACAGGAAAAATGAAACGAAACAAACCAAATATATTAATGGAAACCAGAAAGCCTCAAAAAAAGAAACCACACCGAAGTATCTGATGTCAGTAGTTCTGACTCTGAAACAGAGCTTCATCAAAAAAAAAAAAAAAAAATGTTCCCCGCGTCATAGTTATAGAAGCAACTGAAGGGAAACCAATAACCAAAATATCCCCATTCAAAATTGAAAAGATTCTATCTAGCATCAAACCTAAAATGGTAAAAAAACAAAATAATGGTACATTAGTTCTTGAAGTAGAACACCAAAAATATGCTGTTGAAATTTCCAAATGGAGACGTTTTAACAATCAAAAAGTTAAAATTTACCCTCACAAATCTCTGAACATTAGCAAAGGCGTAATCAGGAGTACTGAATTATCACTGTGCCCTTTGGAAGAAATTCAGACTAACCTACAAAAACAAAATGTCACTGATGTTAAAAGAGTCCAAATTAATAAACTTGGCGAAATAATTATAACAAATACTTATATTTTAACATTGAATACTCATCAAATCCCCCCAAAAATTAAAATAGGGTATGAAATGGTAAACGTCAAACACTACATACCAAACCCACTCAGGTGTTACAATTGCCAGAGATACGGACACCATCGGGACTGGTGTACCCGCCCTCCAGTATGTATAAGGTGCAGAGATAATGAACCTCATACGGATTGTAAAAAAGAGCTGAAATGCGCTAATTGCCAAAAAGGCCATAGCGCCAATTCAAAAGAATGTGACAAATGGAAGCGTGAAAAAGAAATCAAGAAAATAAAATATACAAAAAATATTACTTTCCAAGAAGCTCGCAAACTATCAGAAAATGCAAAATATTCTGAAAAAAAAAAAAAAAAAAAAAAAAAACATACAGCAAACTACCGAACCAAATAAAAAAACAAAAATAAATTCACTCAACATTAAACCCAAGGATATTATTAAATCACTTAATGAAATGATGGAACTTATGGAAGAATTTAAAATTATAAAACAATGCAACAATGAAAAAAAAAGATTCTATAATTGAACAAAACTCTCAAGCTAAAACTAAACCAAAAAAAACTCATAAAACCCCAAAATACAACACGCATAGAAACATCTCCACTTACAGAAGAAAATCAAACAGGTATCAAAATACGCTCATGAAGAGAAAAGAAATAAATCTCCAATCAACGAAGAAACTAAAACAAAACTAGAAAGATCACGCTCAACTTCCAGACCAAGAATCCCAACACAAAACAGATTTGAAGAAATGGACATAGAAGACCGAAGATCTGATACCAATGACTAACAAAAAACAAAAAATAATCCAGTGGAACTGTCGCGGTTTAAAAATAAATATGAATGAACTACTTCTACTAATAACACAAGAACACCCTGCAATAGTATGTCTTCAAGAAACATTTCTGAAACAAGAAGACAACATTAATATTAAGAAATATGAAATTTTTAATCATACTCATAACTTTGGGGGCAGGGCCTCCGGGGGAGTAACAATTCTAATCAGACACGATATACCCCATAGCCAAATAAACATAACCAACAACCAAGCAATTGCTATTAATGCCACGCTACATAAACCAATGACGGTATGTTCACTATATATACCTCCAAATGATGACATGGATAAAAACGAGATTAAAAAATTGATCAATTACCCAAACCTTTCGCCCTATTAGGAGATTTCAATAGTCATAACATACTATGAGGATGTAAAGGCACCAATAAAAAGGGCAAAACGTTGGAAGAATTTATCAACGAAAACGATATATGCTTCCTCAATAATGAAACACCTACACACATCAACCCAACTGGTGGAAACCATTCAACCATTGACCTTAGCCTGTGATCCAACACTATATATGGACTTAACTTGGAAAGTATATGACGACACTTGCTGCAGTGATCATTTTCCAATAGTGATAGAAATTCCAGAATTCAACAGTGAAAAACTTCCCAGATGGAAACTAAATAAGGCCAACTGGCAATTATACAAAGAAAAATATAGACATAAGTTGAATGATTCAGAGACAAACAACACCGTAGAACTTTTCACAGAAACACTAGTAGAAATTGCAAATGAATGCATCCCTAAAACTTCAGCATCTAACCGGTACAACAGACCCTGGTTTGACAATAAATGTCGGGAATTCATCAAATTGCGAAAAATTGCACTGAAGAAATTTCAGAAACAACCCACAACTTCAAATCTGATAGAATACAAATTAAAATAAAGCTCGTAGGGTAATAAAAGCAGCTAAAAAAGAGTGTTGGGAAAATTATGTCAATAAATTAAATTCCTCTACAGAACAGAGAGTAATATGCGAGATGATTAGAAAAATTTCAGGTAAACATCAATCAACACCAATTAAACACCTGCTTAAAAAACAACACCAGAGTAACTGTTAAAAAGAACATAGCAAACTTACTAGCTGAAACTTTTTCTCAAAACTCTTCTAATCAAAACCATAACTTTAAATTCATAACGATTAAACAAAATATCGAACAATACAAACTAAACTTTAAATCAAAAAGCCTAGATTATAATAAACTCCTTACATTAACCGAATTAGATTTTATTAAAAGATCCCACAACACAGCCATAGGACCTGATGAAATCCATTACAAATTTCTGCGACAACTCCCTTTGAAATCATTGAAGTTGCTACTAAAAATTTACAACAAATTATGGACAGAAGGCGAATTTCCTGACTTGTGGAGGCAGACCACAATAATAGCAATACCAAAACCATGAAAAGACCATTCGAACCCACAAAACTACAGACCAATCTCATTGACTAGTTGCTTGTGCAAAATAATGAAGAGAATAATGATAGATTGTTGGTTTCTAGGTACCAAACCAACCTTATCTCCAACCTACAATGTGGATTCTGTAATAAGAGAAGCACAACAGATCACTTGGTTAGATTGGAAACAGCCATAAGGGAAGTCTTTATCAGAAATGAGCACCTATCAGCAATATTTTTTGATCTGGAGAAGGCCTATGACACTTACGTGGAAATATGGAATTATGAGAAACTTGCATGAATTTGAACTAAAAGGATTTTTATCTGACCGAAAATTTAGAGTCCGCATTGGAACTACCTACTCAGACACCACAAATCAAGAGGAAGGAGTACCTCAAAGTAGCATTCTATCTGTGACACTGTTCAATGTTAAAATGAACAGCATAGTAAAATGTTTGGACCCTGGTGTAGAGGGATCTTTATATGTAGATGACCTACTGGTGTTTTGCAGATCAAAGAATATATGCACCATCGAACGCAAACTCCAACACTGCTTAAATTAGACAAATGGGCAATGGAAAATGGATATAAATTTCCCCAATCCAAAACCAAATGCGTTCATTTCTGCCACAAGAGAAAACTTCATAATGATCCTACATTGAAGCTCGGAAGAACAATAATCCCCACCATAGAAGAACACAAATTCCTGGGTCTAATATTTGAAAAAAACTGTCATTCATCCCCCATCTGAAGAATCTAAGAAATAGTTGCAACAAAAGACTGCAACAACTACGTGTAATAGCCCATACAGAATGGGGAGCGGATCAAGAAACATTAATGAGATTATACAGGACTTTGATTAGATCAAAACTCGACTATGGTAGTTTTATATACCAATCAGCCAGAAAATCCTATCTAAAGATTTTAGATCCAATTTGCCATGGAGGACTGAGGTTAGCTCTTGGTGCTTTTAGAATGTCCCCAGTTGAAAGCCTCCATGCAGAGGCCAACGAAATCCCTATAAATATAAGGAGTCAAAAACTGGATGCACAATATTACACTAAATTAAAAGCACAGCGAAATAATCAAGCATACGAAGCTACGTTCAATCCAAGATATAAAGAGGCATTTGAAGCAAAAAGAAAGGCCATAAAGCCCTTTAGTCTTAGAATGAAAGCAATACTGCAGGAATCAGAAATGACTGTAGAAAATATCCAAGAACATATACTACCTAAAACCCCACCTTGAATACTCAAAAAACCGAAAGTAATCCTAAACTTAAATGAGTTCCCATGTCGAATGAAAAAAAAAAACTCTTAAAAAAAGTTCTTCCAGCAGAAAGCTCTATTTTTACTGCCGAAATATGTGCCATCGACCTCGCACTCAGCATTATAGAAAAAGATGAACATAGGAAATTCCTAATTCTTTCAGATTCACTTTCCGTTTTAACATCTCTGAATGACAAAAAACTTGAAAACCCTCTAATCATCAAACTAACTAACAGAATTGATTCATTATCTGAACACAAAGAAATATTTATATATTGGATCCCAAGTCACATCGGGATGAGAGGAAATGAAAGAGCCAACTTAGCGGCCAAATCAGCTCTAAATTTAAAACCAGATACAATAAACATACCATATACTAATTTCAAACCCAAAATTAATTAATTCCCACAAAATGGCAACGACAATGGAATAACAACATAAATTATATCAAATCAAACCCATACTGGAAAAATGGAGACAAACTTCCCCAAAATCCAGAAAAGAACAAGTCGTTATAACTAGAATACATATTGGCCATACAAAACTCGCACACTCCTTCATTCTAAAACAAGAACAACCACAATGCCCATTCTGCCAGAAAACTTGCACCATTAAACATCTTTTCGTTGAATGTAGAGCTATAGATAATGCTAGAAAACAATACCACAAGAGCATGAAGAAACTTTTCGAAAACAACTGTCTAGATGAAATATTACTCTCTGAATCAACCCAATTAAACCTTATGAATGAATATTTGAGGATATAAAAGACTTAAAAAGAAAAAAAAAAGAGATCGTTAGATATTAAAACAAACAAAACTATTGAACTAATCAGAATAGATAGATACTTGAAGACATAAAGTTCTTTGAATACATATAATTTAAAAAAATTTTTTTATTGTTTTATTCTGGGTTTGGCATTGAATAACCTTAAAAGGGTTGATATATCGTTAAACAAAACCAAACCAATTCACATTTTATATTTATAATGGATATTTAAGTTTGTCACTGACGATTAAAGTAGAAAAAGATTGAATGGATTAAACGCGAAAGCTACATAAAAGATGAGAGCGCAAAAGGTTCACAGAGAATTTATGGTATTTGTGCAGAATTTGAACGTAACTAACCATCCACTCGGCTTTGCTCAGAACATGACGTTATGTGCTGAGATTTGACTGTAATCTGACGGAAGACACTGATCAATGCGCAGGAAAGGAACAGACGGTCTTTGGCGAAAATATTGTAAGAAAAAAAAAAAAAAAAAAAAAAAAAAAAATCAATGGGACCACCTGGAAGCTTCAACATTTGTTTTCAAGTTTATGAGGAGACAAAAATTTGGTAATGATCCTTTTTTTTTCTCCATCTTAAACCATATATTGGAAAGCTACTCGGTTGGGTTGGCAAAGTTAAAAAAAAACAAAAAAAAAAAAAAAAACAAGAAAAACATGTGTTTTATAAAAAAATTTGTTAAATTATGAAAAACACAAAAAAGTGTTTTGTTTCACAAAATCAAATCAAATTGATTGAAACAAATATACACTTACTCGTTCATTTTTTAACTTAACAAAATTGTGATAAGAATAAAACAAAAATTGTTATGGTAGGTTGTTGTTCCTTTTACATTTTCGTTATATATTTTTTTTCTGGTGATTTTATAACATGTAAATGTTTTCTTCAGTATTTTCCTTGAGTAGCGTTGTTACGCTTTGATAATCAGCGATGCTCAGCGAGAGCTGGCAGTTGATGTCATGTTGAACGGTAAGTTAGTTACGTTTGGTTCAAATTCTGCACAAATACCAAATTTATTTTATTTCTTATTGAAAACATTACACCACTGTTTGACTATCAACTGAGAGTGCGGTAGTAGCCAGACGCGGCAAACATAATCCAGATTAACTACCAGCAAGACTATCACAATTCTTGTCGATCCATAGTTTGCAATGGGAACATTCAATGGCGTTTACACGTACACTTGTGACAGCACAGGGAAATATCCCAACGTCCACTTCACACATCATCTGTTGTAACCGTATAATATCAAGCATGTTAAACGAATCAATATTTACACTTAGATAGCTGAATAGTGCAATACTAGAGCTATAAATATTTCTTAACGTACCACATGAATCTTACATTTAACCAGGAACTAATATCGCACAAATAAATTTATACATGGAAGCTTAGGTTATTTTTTTTTAGTTTTAAAACCTGACCGTGGCACGTGTGGTGATGTTTGCGGCTCTGGCGGTATTTATAGTAAGCATTTGAATCGGGTAGAGCGTTTTCAAAATCTATCAATACACAACATATCTGCACTTATTTTTCCCGATTTCACGTTTAACAATGGACTTGTCAAAGTTAACAGCTCATAATTAACACGGACCCAGCAAAAACTGAAGAGAGTCGAAGTTTCATGTTTCCTCTTGCCATATGATTGATTTAAAGCAACTGACACAACGAACTCAAGCCTCACACGGGTTTACTTCACAAACAAAGGAAAATAAACAGCAATACTACAAATTAACCACAGCGAGGGGAGAAAAAAAAAAAACTTGAATTCAACAAAACTTCAAATTAACAGCAAAGAAAAAATATGCCGATTCAACAGCACGAGTAAAACTGAAAAGGACTTTGGATTAAAACTAAATTCAGCCGGAAATTATTTGCTAAAAATAAAATTTGAAAAAAAAAAAAAAAGAAAAGAAGTTCTTGACTCATTGTAAGTACAACTTTCTTTTTGTTTGTACCTCAACTACATCAATGTTTAAGCCATGTGAAGTTGCGGGAGTGCTTCTATAAAAAAAAAAAAAACTTGAAAGCATTTTTGAAAGTTTTTTACGTTGCTTGTCTCTAAAAGGCGAACGAAATTGAGTGCTTATTGAAAAAAAACTCAACTTTGCAAAGATAGAGTAACTAAGTTTCTAACTCCTTGTCTTTCACAGATGTTATATTACATGATTGTTTAAGTTAAAAAAAGAAAAAAAAAAAAAACGTTGAGCAGACAACTTGGTGGTAAACTTGCGTTGTTAGCAGATCGCTAGGAAATCTGTATGGAAATCAAAGTTTGACTATTAAATGAGGATTTATTACACTTGGTAAAAAATCTGTGAAAAAAAGCAAATTATTCAAATATTGTGGCAGGTAGTGGCGGTTAGTTGCTGGTCAGAAGTGTATTAGCATATATCCTGCACGTTTCATAACCCGAAACAACAATTGTGACACTTTTGTAGGAGAGAAGCATTTTAAAAGTATTTTGGTAGCAGTAGCCATTTTTTCTTTTGTCTAGTCTAGTCCCTTAATGAGTGGTCGCAGTTTGTTTGACTTCTGTATGGTAAACTCTATGAGACTGCTTTCCTGTTACCTGCTCATGAATGGTCGTAAAGCCCAAAAGAACTAGAGACTCTTTTCGTTTCTTAAAGGACTGGAATATAGTTATATTGAAGTGGCGGACAAGGCGAGTGGGTGACTTTTCCAAACCTTTCATTATGGCCAATTCAACACCAGCAGGTGCTAGTGGCGGTAGCCGTAGAGGGTCGGTGAGCCGAAGTAATACAACTTGCAGTACATGCAACAAGAAAATTAAAAAAAGAGACAAAGCAGTCAGATGCGAGTTGTGCGGTCAGTGGTACCATGCAGCATGCGTTAGCATCGATGACACCTTGTATCAGGCCATAATGAAAGACAGCAACAAACCCCTAGCAACAGTACACTTCTACTGCCCCAAATCATGCAACACTCTAGCAAGCAAGTTCTTATTGAGCATGATGAATCTGGAAACCAAAGTTAACAATCTGACTGAAGACGTTGATAGTCTGAAAGAAAAGATGAAAAGGACGGAAGAGGATGACCTCCCGCAAGGTCTGCGTGACGCAGTCAAGGACCTAAACAAACAACAAACTGAGGATAGAGTGGAAAACGAAGTGCTTATGCAGAAAATAGCTAATGAGGCAACAAAGAAAGAGTTAGCCGAATTCCGCGATCGTACTAGAAGGGCCACTAAGTTATATTCGGTCTGGAAGAAAACCCATCAAAGGGGCAAGAGCATAAGCTAGTACAAGATGAGAAATCGGTGCAAGAAATGATGGAAAAAATTAAAGGAGTGCACCAACCTACTGAGATCCGTCGTTTAGGAAAGCTACCCAGTAGTACAAAGAGAGAAGACGAACCACAAGAGGACAGGGAAACTGGAAGTAGAAGAGAGACGAGGCCGCTGAGACTAAGCTTCTCTTCAGAAAACGCTTGTGACGAGACCCTGAAAGCATTTTACAAAATTAAGAAGCAGGTACAATCTGAAGAGGAGGACATGACAAAATGTAAAATCAGCAAAATCACAATCAGCGTAAGGACCTGACACCAAAGGAGAGAGAAGAAGAGGAGGCCCTTCACCAGGAGATCAAGAGGAAGAGAGAGGAATCGAAAAAGTCGGGGGACGGGAACGCCCACTGAGTCCGACGAGACGGACAAGTAATAAACAGAGGGAAGTACCCAGGCAAGCCCTCAGGGCAGAGCCTAAAGAAAAAGTAAAAAACAAAACAAAAACCTGTTCATGGTTTTAAAAGTGGGTGTGTTTGTTCAAAGTTTTCTTCTAATCAAAGTTGCAAGCATGAGTTTGTTTCGTCTAGTTTTTTATTTGAGCAGTCTGTTAGTGCTTTCAAAGGCTGCTGATACCTTGGCACACCCAGTATCACTGCTTTTCCGTAAATCTCTGCTAGAGGGACAAGTACCACAGGACTGGAGAAAGGCAAGTCTCCCCCGTCTTCAAGAAGGGAAGCCGACTATAAGTGAGTAACTACAGACCAATTAGTCTCACATGCGTACTCTGTAAGGTGATGGAAAAACTCATCAGGGAAGAAGTTATAAGGCATTTAAGGGAAAATCACCTTATTAGCACAGAGCAACATGGCTTTGTACAGGGAAGGTCTTGTACTACTGAGTTTCTGATTGTTATGGATACCTGGACAGAAACTCTCGATCCAGGAGGAAGTATCGACATTGTCTACATGGACTTCATGAAGGCCTTTGATTCCGTGCCTCACCGTCGCCTCCTGACAAAGATTGAGCCATATGGCATCCAGGGCAAAGTCCTCAACTGGATTCAGGCATTCCTAAATGCTAAGCAACAGTGTGTAGTAGTAAACGGAGCAAAATCAAGACCCGCACTAATAACAAGCGGGATACCACAGGGAAGTGTCATTGGCCCAATGTTATTCGTCATCTACATCAATGACTTACCCAAACTCTGTCAAAGTGAAATGAAGCTGTTTGCAGATGACACAAAGTTGTTCACACATAGTGACATCTCAGGAGCCACAGACAGCCTACAGGCTGACCTAGATAACTTGCAGAACTGGTCACAGGAATGGTTGCTCCATTTTCATCCATAGAAATGCAGTGTCCTGAAACTAGGGAGCAGGAGATAAGAGGCTAAATACACATTGAAAGATAACTCGCTTGGAGTGATAACACTGGAAGAGCATTTTTTTTTTTTTTAACACGGTGGTCACCACTTATCAAGGCCCGGAAGCCACTCAGCAATAAGGGTTAAAGCATGATCATGAGAAAGACCTAGGCGTCTACATCGACAACAAACTGAGTTCCAAGGAACATGTAGCTAAATCCATCGCAAAAGCCGGGATCATTCGCCGCACGTTTGACTTCCTCTCGAATACAGTCTTTGTGCAACTCTACAAAAGCCTTATGCGTTCTATCTTGGAGTATGGCCACTCTGTCTGGTAGCCACACCATAAGACCTTATGCAGTGATCTGAAAGACGTACAGTGCCGAGCAACCAAGCTGCTGGCATCACTGAAATTGAGCATCGGAGAAATCGTGGTGACATGATCAATCTCTACAAGTACATCCATGGGATCTATGATACAAGAAAGCCGTCTTTTCAGATCGCCAAAAACAGCGCAACCAGGGGAAACAGCCTCAAAATCGTAAAAAAAACAAACACTGTAGGCTAGATGTTCGCAAAGGGACCTTCTCACAGAGGGTTGTCAACACATGGAATGATCTCCCAGATGCAGTTGTACAAGCACAAACGGTAAACACATTCAAAAGCAGACTTGACGCCCATTGGAGATTGCTGCCGAGTTTATATTGTCCATCCTCCTAAATGGAAGTGCAAATTCCTGGGTTTCTGTGCCACGCATGCCACAAATTTTTCCCTTGGAACGCTGAACAGGTCCAAAATCTGGACCTCAAACATCTATATGTCAAAGTCAATAAAATATGCCGTTCATTAGTGTTTTCTCTTAAATACAATGGAGTTGTTTGATTTCTTTGTTTTGTGTTTACTTTTAGGCTGGATACAAAAATCCAGATCATTTTTGAGTTCAAGCTCAGAAGCGATCCTAATATTTGATTCAGTACCAATGTTATAGTTCATCTGTCTGAAACATTTTTGCAATGTGTTCCTGTCGAATCAATGAACTGCATAGTTAGAATGCATAGATAACATTATCCAGTCTTATCTATTTTTAGGCGGAGACGGAGACAAAGAAAATGTATCGACAATACATCTAATTTGGAACGTAGAGTAAACAGTGTTGTTAGAAACTTTATCTAGAAAAGGTATAGATAGAAAAACCAAAGAAAGGCAACATTATCTCTTTTACAAACAGATTTTAGGCAACTTTATACAACTGTCCCCCCACTTTTTTCTGATATATATCTAATATATAAAATGTTATATGTCTGTCTGTTTCCATATTTTCAAACTATCTCCTCAGAAAATGAAAGTCGTAGAGCAGTGCTAGGGGCCTCAAATGATTGGATTTTTTTACAGACCATTCTTTTATGGGTCTTTAGCCAGTTTTTAAGGGGATCAAAAATGAAAAAAATCATTATACGTTTTGTACATTCATCTTAGTTTATTTTTTTAATTTTTCAGTTCATATGCATGTCACATTGTACAGTGGTAACACCACCAACTTTGAATGCTACAGTTTTGGTTTCGATTCTAGCTGATGGCACCCAAATACTTTTTTTTTTTCTTTTTTAACTTTTGAAATCATGACTATAATGATATATATGAAATCTGGACAAATTAAAATATTGTATTTAAGAGTATTTTATGCTCGAACAAAGATATATATATATATATATATATATATATATATATATATATATATATATATACACACACACACACATTATATATATATATATATATATATATATATATATATATATATACATACAAATTTTAAAAGAGATATTTTTGAAAAAATTAATTTCATAAAAAAAAAAAGCAAAACAGAGGCTTCTCTACCAGATTGTTGTTGTTGTTTTTTTTTTTTTTTTATCAATCTTTAACCGAAATAATCCTATTCAAAAATTGAAAGGTTAGATTTTGTAATTTTTTATTTTTTTTTTTAAATGTAAGAACTTCATGTTCAATATATTAATATAAAGGTTTGCTTAAAAAAAGAAAAAAAAAAGGCCGAAGTTGTTCTAAAAAACCTGTCGGAGGTTCTGACCTCAATTAAAAAATTAGAATCTGGTGCTAAATCACTACTAATATGAAAATTTAGTTTTTTTTTTAAAAATTAAATAAAAATGTTAGACAGAAGGGAAGATGCAGCATACGAACCTTCAGATTTTCAAAAAAACTCATGATTTTACAAGCAATACAATGAGTAGAGGAGCACATGTCTAACAGTGTAGATAAGATACGTTTAATCGCAGTAGGTAATCCCCTCCAACAAAAATACAAAAAAAAAAATTTTTTTTTTAAAATAAAATGGACCCAAGCTAAACAAAGAGATCACAAAACATGTTTTTGTTTATTTCTGTCAAACATGGTCAGATTTTGGGCAAGTGTCCATATTTAAATGTTTGTGTGTATGAGAAGGGATGATCAATAATTTGACCCTCTTTATGTCTTCTGAAACCGAGGAAGTTTTTGTTTGTTTTTTTTTTTTTAATAAGAAAAAAAAAAAAAATCTCAGCCATGGCGTGAAGAATCTATTATAGCCTTCAAAATTCTGATTAGAATCAGTGCATCGTCTGGGTGGGAGTTTTAGATAAGGCAGGACGAGGAGAAGACCAAGGCGGGTTAGGGATGGGGGTAGAGAAATTAATAAACACACATGATGTGAAGGCTCAAAGTAGACAAGGAGGAATTTCATTTTTCATATTTTTTTTTTCTTTTTTTTTTTTAAATATTTTTTTTTTTTAAATATTTTTTTTTTTTTTTTTAACTGTTACTAAAACGTGCAGTATGAAAAAGCAACTTTGACCTGGAAATGAAATACAACTGAAGTCGGATGAATCTATAGAAAGACATGGTCCGATTGATGCGCACATTTATGGCACGTAACTATTTCAATTTTCGATAATGGAGAAAAAAAAAAAAAAAAAAGGAAAAAGATAAACTTAAGATGGGAACATTCAAATTTGAGGGTTACACACGTCACATTTGACACATGATTATAATTGAGATGGTTTAGGGTTGGCTATTGTTTTATTGAGCATGTGCTCATCCGACATGAGAGAATTATCAAGGCCTATAAGCATCTATAACGGAGAACGGAGATATAAGAGGGGTTAAGTCTGTCCACGTGTGTTTAAGCAAAGTAATGACAGTACATAAAGATAATAGTGATGGGAGGGGGGGTGAGACAGTTGCTTTTAAATCTGATTTTGTGTTTGCAAAAAGTAATTTTAGCTTATTTTGCCCTTTTATTTTAAAATCATAATTGCTCAAACTGGAGTCTATGAGCATAAATATATATTACGTATATATATTTTTGTTTCAGTATTTACGTCAACAGTGCCCAATAAATACACGAGTAGAGCTTAGTAGTAGAAATATATACTTATGGCAAGTGAGCTACAGAGACGCTTTTTTTTCTTTTTTTTTTAAATTCCACTAAAGGAAATAGGTTTGATGAATTTCTTTGGTGGAATAAAACACAAACATTTCTGTGTAGCTCACTTGCCATAAGTATATTTTTATATATTCAGTGTGTGCAAGTGTGCATTTAGTCCTATGACTGACACAGGGCATATGTGGGTTTAAGCACAGCACTACGACGTACGAGTACATGAATTTAGGCATCGAACTACAAGGTACGTCTGCATCTAGGCATGAATGAGCATATTACCAACACAGACATATGCATTTAGGAATACGACGCAGCCACCTGTGCATCTAAACATGACAGAACTAAGAAATGTGTCTGCATCTACGATGAGAGCACATGCACAAGTGCATTTACGCACAAAGATTTATTTGTTTCTACACAACTGAAGTGATTTGTTCTTTTGCTTTTTTATCAAAGTTGTACGAATCGTCAAGGGTTTGGATTGACCAACATGGATCTGTGTGTTCATCTATAGGAATAGCTAATGCTTATGTGCAACGCTTAGAGACTGAAGATGTGCATGAGGATATGTATAGACACAGAACTCCAGTGTGTATGTAGGGGGGGAGGCGACAGAAAACTGTGTGTGTGTGTACAAAGGTCAGAACCTCATTCCAATTTAAAAAGCATCCCATAATTATACCCTCCATAACATGCTCGTATTGAAGAGATCAACAAGTTCTGCTTTTTCTTCAAATTATTTGGTTTTAAATCGTTTTCTTTTTTCCATATGCATTATTTCATTTATTGTTGTTTTGTTTCTTTAGATGGTTTATTTATTTATTAGTTTTTTTTTTTTGCCTGGAATGTACTCCAGTAATATAAGTGTTTTTTAGTGAAAGAAAAAAAATAAACAATGTTTTATAAAAATGTGTGTGTGTGTACCTCTGAAATGTTCCTGTTTTGTTTTACAGAACCAGTGGTAATTAGAAGTCTCACCATAGTGAGACTTTTTACTTTGAAGCACTGTGCCAATGGGTAAACAGATTTTTTAAAAATCTGAAGCAAATTTAATGTCTTGATTCAGGTCAACAGAATCAAAAAACTTGGGAAAAATTTTCTTTTTTCAAAGAAAATTGTTTTTTTTAAGTAGACATGAACACAATTTCATGCCTACACATTTAGGTGCATTTCATCCATTCATATATATATATATATATATATATATATATGAATAAATTTTAATTAAAAAAGAAAAAGATATTGTTTTTGACGTAAAGCTGTCACATAACATCCAAAATCAACCTCTCAAAATCAAAAGAGCTGGCATAACAGCAAATCTTGCACAAACGGTTGATATTCTTTCAAACAGTTTTATAACAATTAAAAGGGTCTTATCTTCTGAGAATCACATGTACATGATACTGCTGTGAAGTGTTAAGATAAGCTCCCTTTAATTATTCATTATTTATTTATAAGCATGTGTGTGTGGGGTGTTGGTCTATTCGAAACGAGGTAATAAGCAAAGGACGACATGAACAAGAAAAAATTATGAACATCGAATCACCACAAACTTCAGATCATTCATACAGAGGACATCCTTACCTTTCTTTAAAAAAAAATAAAGCGAAAATAGAAAGCCTAGCCTACACCCTTCATAAGCTTGAATCACAATTTTCAAAACTGAATGTAATAATTCAATATCATTCATAGATATTCGGATTCACAAAAACCACACTATTTTACAAAACATAACTACATATATTATTATTTATACCAGGATGACAACTACAATCAAAACAAACTTACACAGCAGGTCTACATCCTAGAGCAACTAGAATGTGTAAAATGTCTTAACAAAATCTTGCCTAAAAGCTTTAAAATACCCAATAAGTTTCCTTTTAAATGCAAGAAGAAAAAAAAAAAAAAAAACGTAATCCGCATCTTCCACGATATAAAATCAACAAACCATTCTTGTTCCTGAGAACAATTCCCCTCCTACTAACATATGCCACCACAACATCATCATATCCAAATATAGTTTCAAAACCAAATATTCCACCTCACTCACAAGCAGAAATATATCCAACAAACATAAAAGCTGATAGTCATACAATCCCATATAATAACCACAAGGTATACATCAGCTAAACTCAGTATTGCGATATAAAATACAGAGCCATAAAGTTTGGCAACACCAAGAATCAACTAATCATACATATGGTGTTTTTAAAACAAGGATTTAACACAAAACACTAAACGACTAAGAGGTCTTCTTGAAGCAAATCTCATATCCCATATAAATAATCACACAAGTCAAAGTGTTGGATAATCCAAGTGGCCGGGAATTACATCAAAGAAAAGTTGGTCAGATCCTGGATGCAAGTGCCCTCAGGAATGACATCAAAGAAGTCAAAATAGGGGATATAGAATTCCCAGAGATTAGGTCAGTGAGACTGACTGACATGCATGGTGGAATGTTTCACATCATCTGTGCTAATAAAATAAAAGAGCTGACAACAACAACAAAAAAAGAGAGAAGCAGTGATGATGGGTGAATGAAGCGACACATTCTTCTCGACTACAAACACTCTCCCACCTACCACACATGCCATCACAAATGTTCAAACTGCCATTCTGAAACCAAAAAGATTGTGAAAAATATTTTATAACGAGCTGTTTGTTTTTATTTCACTGCCAAGTGTATATAGAGAAAATTACAAAAGTTGATTTTTTTTAAATTATATAAACTGAAAAAACAACATCTGACAATTGGCTATAGCAAATATATAACAAGAGGCTGGGTTTCTTTCAAACAAACGAAAAAAAAAAGTCACATACGGATACCTAACTTTGAATTAAGCTAAAGTGCTTTATTAACACACACACACACACGGATCAACTGTCAAACTTTCCATACAATTACCCCCACCCCACCTTAACATCGTCTGTCTTCCCTGTTCTCTCCTCCCTGCCTTCATAACATAACCACTACATGAGCTACAACCAGTGATGTTCACACCTAACCGACTTACAACCCGCAAAGACATTTTTCTCCATTTTTACTCAACTCTCGCAATGTTTGTAATACCTGAACTCATTTCAGCAATTTTTTTTTTTTTGTTACTTGGGAGTAATCACTTATCAAGGCTCAAAGGCTACTCGAGGATAAAGGTTAATGAATCTAAGGTGGAATTTCATGCAGAGAAAATATTTTGTAATATAAAAGATTCTTATTCAGAATTCAACAAAAAAATCTTTATGTATCTGTCCCAGAATGAAAATGTCATATTCCAAAAATCATAAATTGATGAAGTATTTTTTTTTGTATAAAAAAAATCATTTTTAAACGATTTTTTTTAAGCAATTTTCATAGGAAATTGTAGCCATTACAAGGCTTATTTTGACAATTTGAATTGAGTTATCTCCCCATTATTTATTAAACATCGTGGATCAAAACATAACATCTCACTTTGTCATAAAATTTAAATTTCTTAGTTAAAAAAAAAAAAAAACTACTTGATCATTTTATGTGATTTTTGGAATATGACATTTTCGTTCCATGACAGCTAAGTACATAAAAATTTTTGTAATTCTGATTTGGTGGAATACTGAATCAATATAAGTTTTCACGTTCATTTTAATATTGTTTGTGGCTTATTATCTTATTTCCATACACACCAACACATTCGGTTGGAAATTTATTTTTTTAAAAATTAAAACAAACCTACACACACACAATGACAAGCCAAAAACAATATCTTTTTCCAAAAAGTGGGTCGGTTTACTTTTCGAGGAAATACCAAATACCGAGCATTCTAATTGATTGAATATACTTAAAAAAAAAAATTCATTGAAGGAATGCATCACTGACAGAATCCGCAAATGTTAAAAAATTAAAAAAAAAAAAACCCGTCTATGAATAAATATGATTTACTTAATAGAAAAATCAAGACAAGAAAGAGGAGAAGGAAGTGGTGGTGGGGGTGACTTGTAACTTGTCTCCTGATCATCTTGTACCAGTGATTCCAGCCCAATTGAAAAAAAATTCTGACAGCAAATCCTGATTTGCAATTGAAGAAAAGTTTTGTCATCTGCGTTGCGAACTAAAGATGAGGAAGCAAGGTTGTCCAAAATTTTACTTTAAATATACTATATATAACATATATATCTATATGTATATGAAAATGTATGTGCATGCATGTGTGTGTGTGGACACTTCTCAACCTATATACTCAACGAGTTTTTTTAATCTAGAGACTTGAAATTTGGTATACAGGCTATTCAGACATGTGGCAAACTTTAATCCATTTTCATCCAGAAAAAAGGGCTGCTAAAGGGATAAAAATTGAAAAATTGGTACGAGGGGGGTGGGGGTGGGGGTCATCGGTTTTTATCTATTTGCTGTTTCATAAATGCGCATGCGTGAATAGTTCACATGACAGATTACTTAAGAATAAGTATTTTAAAAACACTTTTTAAAGATCATGTTACGTTGGTCTAATGGTTATCACACTTCATTGTTTTTAGGTTTTGATCTTAGCTTGAATATTTTTTTCTTTTTACTTACAAGAAGTGAATTGTTTAGAAAAATAAAAATAATACTCACATGCACATGTCTCAGTTTCTGTATTATGATCAAAATCTATGCATATTTTACGATTGGGCAACGCTGCGTGACCTACTAGTATATATATATATATATATATGAGAGTCTTGTGCAAATATTAAATGGCCATTTAAGACACATTTGTCATTTTGAAAATAATCATTGCAAGATTGTATTTACAACACAGGATATATTTTTGAAACATTTCTTGTCAAAAACAAATCCTAAGAAATTGTTTATCAAAATGTTAGTTATAAAGCTTATTCTTTTGTGGAATAATTGGTGAGGTTTTTTTTTTTTTGGGCTTTTTTATAAAAATAAAAAATTAAATTAAATTTAAAGAAAAGGACAATTTTTTTTCTCCAACTGTAAATCTAAACTTTTGCTGCAGAGGTGCTTGAAAATCAATATTATTAATTTGTGTGTAGGAGAGAATAAGGGGTCGATGGAAGAGAGAGCAACAGAAAAAAGAGAGAGAGAGCGACAGAAAAAGAGAGAGAGAGAGAGCGACAGAAAAAGAGAGAGAGAGAGAGCGACAGAAAAAGAGAGAGAGAGAGAGCGACAGAAAAAGAGAGAGAGAGCGACAGAAAAAGAGAGAGAGAGCGACAGAAAAAGAGAGAGAGAGCGACAGAAAAAGAGAGAGAGAGCGACAGAAAAAGAGAGAGAGAGCGACAGAAAAAGAGAGAGAGAGCGACAGAAAAAGAGAGAGAGAGAGAGCAACAGAAAAAAGAAAGAAAGGACGACAGAAAGATGGTGGCTGTGAGTTCAAGGAAGAGGAGATGATCTGAGAAAGTAGTGCCTGCCACCCCCACCTCCCTTCGAGTGCAAAAAAAAAAAAAAAAAAAAAAAAAGACACAGTTTTGCAGAATGGTAGTGTCTCAGGTTTTCTCTCTCCCTTTTTAGATGGGGAGGGGACGGATACACATCTGGAAAGAGAAATGAAAAAAAAATATTAGAGTGAAAAAACAAACATTTAAATAGAAAAGAACACGGCAGAAAATATTTGAAAGAAAACAAAATTTAAAATACAAACATTCTTAAATGATATCTACTTGATCTGTACATTTAACAAAAAAAATTCTTAGGCAGATTTTAATCTGGTTTCTGTGGGTTAGAGCTGTTAAAATGCCATTTTGGCATTCCAATCACGATTCTTAACTTTTTGATTATATCCAGCATTATAAAAGATCTTTCTGCTGAATTTGATGCAATTCTACTATAGTTTTGTGTTTGACTGCCTACAATCACATTTGTTTCTTTCAGATTGGTAGAAGGAAGAAGATAAATCTTTTATATATATATATATATATAAAAGGCAAAATGTGTGTGTGTGTACGTGTGTATGTTCGCTTTTTGTGTATGTCTGCAAAATGCTTTTTTTTGTTGGCCTTCTTGGGGGGGGGGGATCGCCTGTCCATTTAATTTGCCCGACTTTTACCAGTTTCACCGCGTCTTCGAAAAGCGAACGATGGGGCGGGGGAAACAGTAACTGGCTTGCAGCACAAAACTAAGTCAAACATCACGCTACTTCCTCGCACCTATATATTTCATTTTATAAACCTTAGCTTAACACGCTTATCAATTTCTCTCCCCTCGTGGCCAAAATGGTTAGGTGTATGGCTTTTTTCCCTTTTGTTTCGACCTATGCGTCAAGGCTTCGGGGTTCAATCCTACCTTCCTACTAAGACTCTTTTTCTTTTACACCTCCAAACACCCGGCCAACGTTATATTTTTTTTAACACACACACACCTCCAAACACCCAGGCAATGCTAGTCTATATATATATAAAAGGCAAAATGTGTGTGCCCATTTCATGTATGTCTTCAAAAGGCTTTTCTCGCACACGGTTCCGGGGTCGTTATGATCGCTTACAACTGTTTATATGGGTCCTAAATAATAATATGTACGATTTGGGAAAGCGCATCGCATCTAGATTTATTTACGGCGACTTTTACAAAATTATTGCTATTTTGGCTTCTTGCGTGTTAATGAGGCTTTTTCGTATAAAAAGCGAAACTAATTCAAAGTTAACAAGTCCTCGGCATTACGCCGGGAAACGTCCAGAAGCAATCAGCTTTGATTAATGTTGTACATCAGACAATTGCTATTCAATCTGGAAAATTGGGAGCTGGTTTCCCTCTCCCCAACATCTGTTGGGCGAAAAAAACAGTCAAATTTGGGTAAACAACTGCGTGACTTCTATTTGACCTTCTTAATTAGGTCAAATGGAAGCAGCAGAGTTAACTTTTATTGCGGACGCCTGTTTTTATAGTTAAATAAATAAATTCAAACCTGCCTGCGTTGTATGTCGCGGTAGACCATGGTTAACGTCACAAGGTTCTTTTTTTCACACATTAATTTCCAACTCAAGGGTACGTGTTCGATCCTCATACTAACCTACCAAAACATTTTTTTTTAAATTATTGACGAACACTTGTTTACAAATTTTTTGTGTGCATCACAACGCACACAAATTCTCATGTTTATATGCGGTTGTCACGACTTCTATCGACTCACGTATAAAAAGTTTTTATCCAATTCTTTTCAAATTTTAGAACAAAAGAAAATATTTTCACTATTAAATAGCATTTGAACAAAGTTTCTATCTTTACTTATCTTTGTATTACAGAGCGTTAACTCCGAGATATTCTAACTTTTGACTAGAAAGACGTATATGTTGTGTTCAAATTCCGTAGCAAAAACAATTCTTTTCTCTGATTAGCTAAAAAGAAAAAACTAAAAACATCATCGACAGGTACAACTGCTGCTTAGAGTATTTATGTGAACACACCTCGACCACTTATTTGCAAAAAGTGATCTACCACCAGCAGGCATGCTATGTTGACAGGTTTCGTCATTAATAATCGGATTTAATTAGCGATTTTTTCGAATATGCAAATCACAACAAAAATATTAAAATACCATTTAAAGTCAATTTTATTGTAAATCCAATAATATAAGTTTTATTTTGATAGACGTAGGAGAAATTTACTCATTACGGATTTAAAGACTGAGTGTCAAATTAAGTAGTAGTGTGCGCCTTGTCCAGTGCTGAACATTATGGTGTCTGGTATTGTTATTAAATGCTGTGTGCTAGGCATGTACTTGCAAAACTTATGTTCGTAAGCAAACACTATCAATCAGTCCTAAATGTCATTGATGTTATCACGTAGCAAATTTAGTTTTTTAAAATAAAACAACGAATCGACTGTTCATGCATACATTATTAACAAACAGTGTTGAAACAAGATTTTTACCTGACCCCCCCCCCCCAACTCCAAACACAACATTTGTACATGAAATAATTCACAATTTTTTTTCTAATTTTTTGATATTATGTACCTTTCTAACAGTAACACGTTCATGTTGCTTCGATGTGAATAACAAAAATTCTTGTTGGACATACAAACACACACACACTAACTTATTTCAGTACAGACTGTAAACTGCACCAGTTTTTCTTGTAACAATGATCAATGTTTTGTTTTATTCAATTCCTTTGAAAAGGTTGTAAAATTTGTTTCTGCTTAATTTTAAAGTCCTATAAACAAACCAAAAAATTCCATAAAAATAAAAAGTATGTCATTAGCTGGAATCAAAACTAAAAGATATTCAGTTTTCCATTTTATCAATTGAACTAATTGCAACAATCATTAATAGACAGGAAAAAATGCACGCATGTTGCATAGTTTTTTCTTTTTTTAATTGGATATTTTGTTGGAGTGCTAGAAATGAGACAAAGATGACTCGCGTTCAAGGTTTGAACTGAGCGACTGGCTGAACAGTTATCTTCTAATTAAATATTCATTAAATAATGCATGTGTTTTGATGCAAGTATGATTAATTTCATATTATTTGTTTCTTTTAATGCATTAACCTGCAAAATTTATTGCATATTTTGCAAAATTGCATTCTTCGAAACTCCATGGAATAAGGTTTTTCTTGTTTATTTGTACTTCTTGTCAGATAATTAAAACTTTGTATACCTTCATTACAGGGTTTATGTTTTTTTGAAAATTTATTCAAATTTTCAAAATCAAGATTACTATATATATATATCCATCTCAATTCAGGTAATATGGATGAAAAGTTTACGAGACAAAATTTTCTGTAAACTTAAACCTAATATAAATATTCATATAGTGATCCCAAGCAAATAAAAAAGCCCAATACAACCATAAAAGGAAGTAGAGCTTGTCATAAAAGAAATCAAGAAATTTATTGTTTGACTGAATACTCAAAGAAATTTTATTAAAAAATCCTTAATCCTAGAATTTTATTCTCTTCAGAGGAAAAAAACAGCAAATTACTAGTATAGCAGAGCTAAGAATTTGCTGGATATGGCATTAAATATGAAACATGGTTTTATGACAAAAACAATAAATTTGAACAATTTATCTGTAAATTTTAATTTACAGTCTTGATCTCTTTTCCATATATATATATATATATATTAATTTTATTTATACAAACATTAATGGCTACATATGTGCATACATGTTTCTGTAATCACCCACGTTGGGGGATTACGTCCTCAGGCCAAGAATTACCTTCAACTCCTGACTTTTGAAGGTAATTCTTGGCCTGAGGACGTAATCCCCCAACGTGGGTGATTACAGAAACATGTATGCACATATGTAGCCATTAATGTTTGTATAAATAAAATTAATATACCTGCTCTGTTCACTCATTGAGCACTATTTTGGTAGACACATGTTGTTTCATTGGATGTACTTCTAGGAAACTAAACTCTATTGGCTATATATATATATATATATATATATATATATATATATATATATACACACACTAGCATTTCAGCCTGCCGTTGCCTGGGTTTTTGGAGATGTATGTTGAGAAAAAAAAACAAAAAAAAACGGTCAATTTTTTTAACTTTGACCCCTATTATGACCCCCATAACATTTGTTTTGGGCTCAAATCAAGTTATTAAGTTAGATCCATGTCCAAGGAACCTATATCTAAAATTTCAAGTGTTTAGACCCAAAATTGGCTGAAGAGTTTGGTAGAGTTCTCAAAGGTTAAATCGTTGAACTTTGACCCCTTAACAGCTAAATTTCTGGCCGAAACCCGATCTCAGATTTTCCCAAATCTCAGTACCCTGTGTATCAAATTTCGAGTCTGTAGACTTAAAATTGACACAGTTATTGCGTAAGGAAATGTACACACACACACGTTCACTTTATATATTATACATACATATATATATATATATATATATATATATATATATATACTAGCTGTACCCGGCCACATGTTGCTGTGGTTCAGTTTGTTAAAATGGAACACATTCATCAAGAAAAATCGCATTTTGTATTGTTTATTTACTATAAAAGTTGACATGTCGAATGTGAATGAGGAGTGGGACGTAATGTAAAAATGTACCGAATTTAAAATGGAATGGAAAATGTAAATTTCCGTTCCATTTTTTCAACAACTGTAAAGCAGAGCATTCTATGCAAATTTTACCTTAGTGTATTACTGTTTTTTCAAGTAAAAATAATATTTAGGTTTGGATATAATTCCTAAACTCATTTCACACTAAATAATTTAGGTAACTGAAATAGGAATCTAATTGAATACCCCCCCGCCAAGAAAAGTAAAATCGAGAAGGATAGTATTATGAGAAACAAACATAGACCACATTACTCTTTCCAAAAGAGGAGGTAATATCTGGGAGGAGGGTATTGTGACAATGGAGCAGACACTACACTAACCAACTCTCCTAATTTAGTATTGAAAGATAATACATTATTATGCAATAAGCTGAGTATTAAAAGATTGGGCAATCCGGCATATATCTCGAAACATTTCATTCTTGCATTACCTTCTCTGCTTTTTAGACGGTGATAGCTGATTTGGCATTTCCGACGAACAGATATTTTAACTGAAGGAATTTATGACATTCTTAGACAAGTTATTAGTAGTATTTGTATTATAAATTTGGCGTAAGAACGATACTTTTCTGTAAAAAAAAAAAAAAAAAAAATGGTTATTTACTTTTAATAATGTCTCGAGATATATGCCAGAATGCCATAAATTATTTAAGTTTTATTATTATTATTGTGATTATTATTATTATCTTCTATATATATAAAAGCCAAACGTCTGTGTGTATGTATGTATGTATGTTTGTTTGTAACGCTAAAACTTTTGAAAGACGGAACCAAACTTGACAAATTTGGTATCATATCGAAGCCCCATCACCCGGATGACAAATATCGAAATTTCACGTCAAACGGACCACTAGAAGTTGGTCAACTGATCAGTTATCTTCGAGGTGGGCCCCCAAAAAACCTGTCACTATCTATATATATAAAAGACAAATGTTTTTTTTTTTTTTTTTTTTTTTTATTCAATTTTCACCCCAAACAAGGCACAGTGCCACTTTGAAGCAGGGGGCTACTATTAGGGAATTAATTAGCGGGGTCATTATGAAGGGAGAAGAGTAGAAAGATGTTTGTTAACATTACACTTGAACTTCTGCATATCATTGCAGTTGGGAAAGCAGAATCCCGGAAGGGAGTTCCAAAGACCCGCAGTTCTGGGGAAGAAACTATTGGAGTAAAAGGCTTTCTTGCACCTAGGGATCTCCACTGTAAAGGGATGAGACTTAGTAGCTTGTCGGGTTTGTCGGGGGTAGTTACGTCGGGGAGGTACAAGTGTTTGCAGTTCGTCAGAGCATTCACCATTAAAGTATTTGTAGAACAGGCAGAGGGATGCAACATCTCGTCGATGGGACAGAGGTTGAAGCCCAGATGACAGTTCAGGACCTATCAGGTTTGCGACTCTTTTTTGAACCCTGTCCAGGAGCGAGAGACAAGCAGCAGATGCACCAGCCCAGATGTGACAACAGTACTCCATACATGGGCGAATGGTTGCCTTATAGAGGTACAGGATACTGGCAGGCGTAAGTAGTTTTCTAGCACGGTAGAGGGAGCCAACCTTCCTTGCAGCAGCCTTGGCAATGCTCTCAATGTATCTATTCCAGTTCATATTCCCTGTAAACGTTAGGCCGAGGAGTTTAAAAGAAGTACTTTCAGGCAATGTGTTCTTGGCCATTGCTATTGGTGGTAGAGAAGGTTTCTTGTAGTTATTGAAGGAAACAAGCTTAGTCTTAGCAGCATTGAATGAGACCAACCATTTTTGTCCCCATTCCACTACGGATTGGAGGTCATCCTCTAGTGTTTCTGCCATTTTCTTGGATATGTGTTCATTTGTTTTCCCCTCATATCTGTTATAGAGAGTGGTGTCATCGGCAAATATACCCATCTCCGAAACAATATTATCAGGGAGGTCGTTTATAAATATCAGGAACAATAGAGGTCCAAGGATAGACCCCTGAGGCACTCCCGCATTTATGTCATATTGTTTGGATGTACGTCCGTCGAGGACAACTTTGATTTTTCTATTACTTAAGAAGGATTTAATTACGTTATGAATTCTTCCAGTGATTCCATATGATCTAATTTTCCTTAGAAGACCATCGTGCCATACCCTGTCAAAAGCCTTAGATATATCAAGGGCCACCGCTCTACCCTCCCCTGTTTTATCCAATGAACGGTATATACGTTCAGAAACTACAGTTAAGATGTTTGTTTGTAACGCTAAAACTTGAGATGAAAGATTCCTCTCCCCTAAGAATAAAACATATGTTCAATATCTGCTTTTGTTTTTTCATTGTCTATACGGTCCCGAGCAACGCCGGGTAGCCCTGCTAGTAATTTTATAAAACATTGTTATAGCAATACACATGAAAAAATTTAAATGGCTTAAAATATTTCAATATTAGTATATATAGAAAGAGCTTGATAAGAAAGAATCTTTTTAAATTTTTTAAATCCAATTAAAATCAAGGAAATTATGACTATTTTTATGCCCTGCGTGTTTGGATATTTTCCCCTCTTTAACACCATATGCGTTTTGTCACATTTTTTGCAGTACTTTTTCAGTAAAAATGCTATATCTTTGTTAAAACACAAGACTAAGCAATCAAATTTACCATATAAGTGTATTTTTGTGCAAGGAATCTGAATATGCTATTGAAAATCTCCAGAAGTTAATGGTTTCCAAATAATCTGCAGTAAATGCACATAAATATGCTGCGATTGTTTAAAAATGCCATGCATTCATTAAAAGAAAAGAAGTTAGAACTCAAAGTTTAGTTGTAATGCATTTTATGTGCCAAAAACTGAAATCGAAATCTAGGATTGGTTAAAAATGAATATATTGCAATATTTCTTTGGTATTATTGTAGATTAATACCTTCTGCTACCCCTCCCCTTTATAGACAATTGCATGTGAACAACTTGAAAAACTTTAATAAAAGATAAACAAAAATTATTTTAGAATTTAATGTAAAATGATTTCCCATTTTGAACCATTCGAGCGTTTTAGGGCAGCTACCCCCCCCTTCCCTATGATAGATAAATCCTGGGTGTTTTTTTGTTTGTTTGTTTTCTAAAAGGCGATTATGCATGGTTTTAAGAGGGTCTTTGTGCAATTATGAGAAGGTGGGGAGGTTGCCACTCTGACTTTGGGTTAATGATAGGGCTAAGGAAAATTGTGTGAACATTCTGAAGACTTGATAAAACAAAACAAAAACAATTTTAGAATTTAGAGTGGGGGTTGGTTTCACATAAATGTAAAATAATTCACTATTTCAAGACAATCCTAGCGTTTTAGTAGCAATACACATGAAAAAATTGAAATAGCTTGAAATATTTCAATATTGGTATGCATAGAAAGAGCTTGATGAGCTAAGAAAGAATCTTTTTAAATTTTTAAAATCTGATTAAAATTAAGGAAGTTATGGCTATTTTTGTGCCTCACACGTTTGGATATTTTTCCCTCTTTAAGACCATATGCGTTTCGTCACATTTTTTACACTACTTTTTCAGTAAAAATGTCATATCTTTGTTAAAACACAAGACTAAGAAATGAAATTTACCATATAAGTGTATTTTTGTACAAGGAATCAGAATATGCAACTGAAAATCTCCCAAAGTTTATGGTTTCCAAATAATCTGCAGTAAATGTGCATAAATATGCAGCAATTCCTTAAAAATGCCATGTATCCATAAACAGAAAAGAAGTTGGAGAACTCAAAGTTGAATTGTAATGTGCTTTATGTACAAAAAACTTAAATCTAAACATAAGACCATTTAAAAATGAATATATTGCAATATTTCTTTGGTATTATTGTAGATTAACACCTTCTGTTTAACCCCACTCAACTCCTTCTGACCACCCCTCCAAAATGTGATTCTACCTTTTTAGGAAATTATGTATAAAATGCCATGAAAAACTTTAATGAAAGATAAACAAATTATTTTAGAATTGAATGTAAAATAATTTCCTATTACAGGTCATTCTAGCATTTTAGGGCAGTTAACTGTTTTTTTTTTCTATGGGAAAATATGCATGCTTTTTTTTTTTTTTTAAGATGATTATGTGTAGTTTTAAGAGGGTTTCTATGCAATGAGAATATGGGGAGGGTTGCCATTCGGACTTTGAATTAATTGTAGGGCTAAGGAAAATTATGTGTGAACATACTGAAAACTTGACAGAGACAAAGCTAACAAAAACAATATTAGAGGGGGGAGCGGTTAGTTTCACAAAAATTTAATGTAAAATAATTCATCATTTCCTGGCCGTTCTAGCATTTTAGGACAGTTAACCAATTTATTTTTATGTGTATTTTTCTTTAAGGAAGGATCTATTTTTTGTTTGTTTGTTTTAGATGCTTGTATGTGGCTTACAGAGGTATTTTGTTGGGGGGGGGCTTGCCACTCGAACTTAGTGTTATTGTTAGGGTTAAAGAGTGTTTTAGGAGGAGACTTGCCACACATAATTTGTATTAGAGGTGAAGTTAAGAGCTTTTTTTCAAAAAGAGCGTTCAAAAATTTGTTGATTTCTATTTTCGAGGTTGAAGGTGTTAATTCCATAGGCCGTTTATACTACGCTGGAGCAGGTTGTAAAAATATCTTTCGCTTAATAAGTAGAAAAAAAATAACGAAATAAAAAGCTTCCTAATTGTAGTTTGATGTGTTTTCTAACTGCTTTTAAAATTTCAAGAATATTGATATAGATTTTGAGGGTTTGTATTACTATACACATAGATTCAAAAAAGTTGTCAAAAAAACAAATATATAACAAATAAATGTTATCAAAAGCAAGTTACTTTTCTACCTAACTGGATAATTTTTTAGTGTTTTTATTTAATGTAACATGTTTATTCAGCTTGAAAACAGTGTTTACCGATGTTTTGGAAAATTTAAAATGGCGCCCGACTCTCTTGAAACGGTAAGTTTGGGGAAAAGAGTTAAAAATAAAAAAGTAAACAAAATACTGCTAGAAACTCGCTCAATATATGTTACCGTGACATAGGCTGACATATATTCGGTGAGTTTTTAACAGTGTTTTGTATAGTTTTTTTTTATTTTTAACTCCTTTTCTCAAACTTACCGTGTCAAAGAGAGTCGGGCCGGGCGCCATTTTTAATTTTCTACGGTAAACACTATTTTTTTCGAGCTGAATAAACATGTTACATTGAATAAAAACACAAAAAATATATCCAGTTTGGTAGAAAAGTAACTTATCTTGCCTTTGATAACATTTATTTGTTATATATTTGTTTTTTGACAACTTTTTCGAATCTATGTATAAACGAGATTTTGATACTTATTTTGATTTTGAAAAAAAAACATTTGTGGCTGTTCGCAGTAAAACATTGTTTTAATTCGCTGTTCAAAACTAATTTAAAGAATAAAAGTGCATGCAAGCTTAGCAAGCTATATATCTACAAAAGTTTTTGTTTTTTTAACCATGTTTTTAAATTTGACGAGATTTGTGAGAAATTGCAACAGATTTATAATGCCGAATTGGTTAGGATTGTTGTTATTATATATTCTGAAAACCGAATAGTTCTAAACTAATGTTATTCTGATAACAAAATAGCTCTAATTAAACATAAGAACATTTATATTCATATTTTCATGTTTTTCTTAATTCGTTCTTGAATAAAAATTAAAGAACGCGTGTTTGTTTACAACTGTGCTATCGCTGATTCTACAGGCTGGAGCTGCTGCTGCTGCTGCTGCTGCTGCTTAAACTTTATTTGACCAAATTCGATAATTAGAAACAATTTTTTTTTCGGGTAGGTCCTTTTAAATTATCAATTACCGCGGTCCTACTCAACATAAAACAATACTTTTAATTGATAAAGATAGTAAAAAGATTGATTTACTTACTACTGGGTGTCCGAAGAATTTTTTTTTCAAAATGTTCAATACTCGTCATATTAAAGTCTTATTTTTAACACGACAAAAAAAGAAATGGTCAAAAATATTTCGGACACTTGACAGTATTAAGATTAACACCTCTTCTAATTGGTTCCCAAATTTCATGACGAAATTCTTCATACAATCACGGTACGGACCTTTAGAAAACAGGGGGGGTCATTACAAAACCTTACCGAAAACGCCATTTTATGACGTTCACATTTTTATCACTTTATTTGCTTAAAACTCTTAAAATATATAATGTACATTCATATTTATTAATTCATTTGAAAGTATATTCATTTCCGAACAAAACAGTAGTAATTTGAAGACTTGAAGTGCTTTGGTTTAAAAAATATGGCTATTTTAGTAGAACTACCTTGAAATCTGTGATTATCCAAAGCGTTTTTTCGTCCGTGTGTATTACTAGTTTTAGGACAGTTGACCAATTTATTTTTTTTATGGGAGATTAATCATGTGCACTTTCTTTAAACGTTTTTTTATGCTTTTTTTTTTACGCTTATATGAGCTCACAGAGGAAGTTTGTTTAGTGGTGAGCTCTGCCACTTGTACTTGGTGTTATTGTTAAGGCTAAAGGTTTTAGGAGGAGGCTTGCCACTCATACCTAGGATTAGATATAGAATTAAGCGAGTTTTTTTTTTAAGAGGGTGTTTGATACCCATTGTGAAACTTTACAAGAATTATGACAAACAGACAAAAATAAATTTTATTTAAAAAAGTGACGTCCCTCTAACAGAAACCTGATGCTTGGAAAAATATCAAACATTTAAATTCTATTTAAATATAAAAAAAGAAACAAGTTTTTGCTAAAGTTGACAAATTGTTAAAAATTGAATTAATGTTATTTTGATTTTTAATTACATTTCATGTCTTTTCCTACAGTTTTTATTTTTTAACTGAGCACCTCCTACAAATATTTAAATATTGATTATTTTTTATTCATTTTTTTTTTTAATAATCGGGTAGATTAGTTTCCATTCGATAATAATTCACTGAAAACATTTTTTAAGTGACGAAAATTAGAAGTGTGTTATCGTTCGTACACGCGAACCAAAACAATCATAGTTCACATTTTCGCTTCTTAAAATATTTTAAAATTTACTACTACCCAATTTTTAAAAATATTTGTATGGTTGATAACAAAATAGCTCTAACTAAACATGGAAGAAATTTTTTTTATAACAAGATTTTCAATTAAAAAAAAATCGATTTGGAATAAAAATAACAAAAACAAAACGTCTGTTTACGCCATGTTATCGCTGCTGCTATCACTAATACTACAGAAGTCTTGATTCAAATTTATAACGATTTTTTCGGATATTATGTTTTTAAATTGCTATGTACCACTAGAGAAAACGCTGTTCAATCATCTTTTTAACGAATAACATAGTAAAAAGATTGTTTTATTTAATAGTGAGTGTCCGAAGAAATTTTTTTAAAAAATTTTCAATACTCATCATTTTGAAATCTTTTTTTTAACACAACAAAAAACGAGTGGTCAAATGAATTTCGGACACTCAAAATTATTAAAAATGACATCTCTTTTGGCTAATTTCCAAATTTCATTAAAAAATTCTTCGCAGAAACACGGTATGAATGTTTAGAAATCAAGAGGGGGGGGGGGGCGTTACAAAATGTTACCAAAAATGCCGTTTTATGATGTTCACATTTTTATCACTTTATTTGCTTAAAACTCTAAAAATATATAATGTATGTTATTATTTACTAATTCATTTGAAAGTAAATTCATTTCTGAACAAAACGGTATTTTGAAGACTTAAAGTGCTTTAATTTTTAAAATGACTATTTTAGCAGAAACCCCTTGAAATCTGTGATTATCCAAAGCATTTTAACGGCCATGTATATTGCTTATTGTTACATTAAATAAAGTAGTTGAAAAAAAAATCATTTCATAATTATAAAATATTTATTTCTTGTAACTTATCTTTTTTTTTTATGTGAAACATCCGTAATTTTTTTATTTACAAAAATATATTATTTGTTAATTATAAAAAAAATATTTTTTTATTAGACGGTGCATCTAAAAATATGCATTGTATTAAATATTTTAAACTGATAATCCAAGTGGAAGGAGGAGGAGGAGGAGTACATGTGACTTAGGAAGCAAGTTCTCCTTCCTCTTCATTTATACATGATAAAAACATTAAATATCTGTATTAAATAGCCAAATCAATAAATGCGATAGATAACTAAATTTCTGTTCTTTTCATGACATGGTGGGTCAATCTAAGACAAAAATGATGAAACGATAACGTAGCTTTTGTTATTTTCAGTACCCCACACCCACTATGCCTTATGAAATAATTTTTGTGCGATTTGAGGTGGAGAGTGAAGTTTTTTTTTTATACAAAACTCAACCCCGGTTTGGATGCCAACCCTTATCCACATGAGATATAGATTTCTGATAAGACGAAAAAAAAAAACCCGAAAAAAAAAAAAAAAAACGTGGTTTACCTGTGAGTTTGATTATGCATCCCTGCAAGTGATGCTCGCCAAGAATTGTGGACTTGCTTTCACTTTTTATGCACTCGTCTCCGGTGGATCTGAAGTTGCAACATATTGGCCATTCCCCGCCCACAATCACAGCATTGCACTGGCGTGCAGTTCCTTTTTCGGTGCTGGTCGTAGTAGAACTTGCATGAAAAGCAGTTGTTACACTTATCGCAGAAGTACAAGCCTTCTCCGTTGTGTTTCTTCTTGATATGAATCTTCAAAGAATAAGCGCGATAAAAATTCTTATCACACTTGGTACATTGATACTTTGCCTCCTCGTGAGCAGCAATCATATGCCGTTGACAAGCCGACCTATCAAAGAACTCCTTGTTGCACACGTTACAAACGTTGAAGGAGTTTAAATGTTTTACATCAGCCGGCGTCTTGCTGACTGGACTGGGAGTGTCACTGTCACTGTCGTCCAAGCTACTAACATCATCCGTAACCGTGTACTCTTCTCCGATTGTCTGAATACCGACGTCAAAGTAGGTATTCTCCAGCTCTTCAGCCGCTATCACCTGAATTGGTGCGCTCATGTCGATAGTCTCAATTAGAGAAGACGTATCCTCGTCGATCAATACGACGTTGGGTTCGCTCAGTTCCTGTTTTTCTAACGGAATTTCGGGCTCAGCAGCCAGTTCTGTGAGCGTTACATTTTCAGAGTCGTTACTCGATTCCGTGACAATTTCTTCGTTCTCTATTTTCACTGTCACATCGGTGACCAAACTAATTAGTTGTATCTGCATCTGCCACTCGTCATCCATTTCATTATTGTAATTGGCGTCCGCAATAGTGTCGCCAGTTTCTGTCTTTACAGTTACATTGGTAACGTCCGTGACGAGATTGTTACAGTCTGGGTGACCATTAGCAACCATCTGCATATGCCACTCATCATCAATTTCAGCATAGCTTGTGTTGACGATCGTCTCTTGAGGTGAGATGGGATCAACAGCAGGGAAGCCAGCCATCGCTAACGTATTATCAAGGATCACTGTATTATGGTCAGCAGAGGTGACCACTTCAATATCGGGCTCTTCAATGATCTGGTCCCCATTAACCTGGTCCATCAGGATCAGCTGATTACTGTCCATTGCAAACTTCAGAGGGGGATGTTCCAACATCGCAGCTCAAAGGAGAGAGGATTAAAAAAAACTCCAAGAACTCTAATGGCAACTGGAGTTTTCAATAAGCCATTTCTAATTTCAACGTTGAAGGTTATCTGGAAAAAACAAATGAAAACGAAGTGTAAAAATGATTGCATTTTATGCGTACTTTTAATTATGAAAAAGTAAATGTTTGGTTTCATGCTGTCAATAAAGCAGTTATTATAGCCATGTAATTATCATATTTCTCTTTGTTCCACTTTTCCTCAAACTACTGGATTGATCTGACTGAAATTTTGTATGGCCCTTTGTTATGATAAGGTGCAACGAACTAAGTATTATAGTATCTGCTTGATGCAGTTAGGGATTTATAGAGATTAAAAGGATTAGTATTTAATGCAAAAAAAAAAAAAAAAAAAAAAAATGAGTACCGATTTAATTATATTGAACCATCAATTTGGCACAAAGCACTCTTCTGTCAACGGACTATAAATTTTGCCATATTTTATTGGCTAAAAAATCTAGTATATTCATAAATGTAATCATTTGATGTACTAAATAAATTTCGAAAAACTGGCTTAATAATAAAAATAATAATAAAAATACTAATAATACTAATAAAAAATAAAACAACAAATAAAATAAAATAAAAATATAAAAAATAATAAAATAAAAAATTAAAAAAATAAAAATAATCATAAAAATAAAAATGATAATGATAATAAAAAGTACATAAGAATTTTTTAGCTTAAAATTATATCAGGATGAGTATTTTCCAAAAGTCATGAGTCAGCATAGTTTGCAAGATTTTGTTTTCAACTTTAAGGTCATCAGAGGTTAGAAATCTAAATTTTTCAAAACCAACTATGGAGTTAAAATTATTAAAAAGACTCCAATGTGAAATTGTTGTTCAGTTAACATGTCACCTGCATAAATTTTCATCTTGGTTTTCATGACGACAGTAAAATGAAAATTGCAGAAATAAAATTTAGTTAAAACACTTTTTATTGAATAAAAATAATAGAATAGTATTTCAAACCAAAATTGTATTTTTGTTTAATTAAAACACTTTCCACGTTGCCACATATTTGTAAAACAAAATTATTTTTGTAGCTCAATTCTGGCTTTTCAAAGTTTGTTGGAAAATAGAAATATTTTTTGTCCTGTGTACATTTTGTCTCGAGGCCAATGTTTACAAAGTAGAACTAAAAATGCAGTGAAGAATTCTTATGAAAATGTTATCTTGTGATAAATGAAAATTAATAATAATTAAAGCAATGTCTATTTGATCAAACCAGCCTAAACACTGCGGAAATCCTGTGAAAAAACCCTGTAAAACTGCACTTAGTTCATATAAAGATTTTGTTTTTTAATAACTAACACATTAGATCAAATTTTTTTTCTGTTAATAGTAAATCACTATAATAATAATTAAAAAATTTTTTTTTTTAAATTGAACTTGGACAATATAAGAAACAAACAGAAAGGTAATTAATAAGTAAAAAAAAAAAATTTTTTTTTTTTAAATTGAACTTGGACAATATAAGAAACAAACAGAAAGGTAATTAATAAGTAAAATAAAAATTTTTTTTTAAATTGAACTTGGACAATATAAGAAACAAACAGAAAGGTAATTAATAAGTAAAAAAAAAATTTTGAACTTGGACAATATAAGAAACAAACAGAAAGGTAATTAATAAGTAAAAAAAATTTTTTTTTTAAATTGAACTTGGACAATATAAGAAACAAACAGAAAGGTAATTAATAAGTAAAAAAAAAATTTTTTTTTTTTAAATTGAACTTGGACAATATAAGAAACAAACAGAAAGGTAATTAATAAGTAAAAAAAAAAATTTGAACAATGAATCAAAAAAAAAAAAAAATACAACTGAAATTGCAAAAAAATATCAATTGCCACTTATTTTTGGATATGAAGAGTTTTTGATTGCTCTAGACAAGGCATGAAGCCACTTTATGCAGTTATAGTAGCTATAAAAGAAAAAAACTACTTCAAATCAGTCACTTTGTGAGATGGATAGATTCCAATTCAGAAAACAACAATTCTTCTCTAAGTTTTTGAGAATCACGAGCAGGGAGACCCAACATTGTCTGGGATTGAATGATGATCAACCAATGTTTCACACTCCCATATTTTTATTGTCATCGAAATCAGTGAAATTGACCATTTTTCAATCAAATCGATTGATTGCCTGCTCTAGTTGAGGATCCTATCACAGTGCACCGTAATGAAGCTTCACATGCCTTCCTCCCCTCAGTGACTTAGTCCACAATACATTGTAGTTTACATTGCACTGTAGAGAACCTGAATTTATGAAATTATTTTTATATATCAGGTTGACAAGAAAGTTCTTGCAGCTTTTAACCATTAAATTCAGACGAACATAGCTTGGCTCAAACAAAAATTTACTGATCGAAATAAGCACCATTAGAATTGATAGTTTTGCCAACGCAAAACAAGTGTATGCCAGTAACGGAAAAATCTTGTGTTCTGGTAACGATGAAGTCGCTGAAGGAGTTTTTGATATCGTTTATGCTTTTGAACATATAGGTTGGTGCATATGTAGACGGCATGCTTTTATTTTTGTTTCTCACCATTAATGCTTTTATTTTTGTTTCTCACCATTATGTGCTGTTGGAAGATGTTTTATTGGGAACACCAAATCAGCTATCACCATCTAGAAAATGGAGGAAGTAATGCAACAATGAAATGTTTTGATGAATATGCTGGAATGACAATTGTTTTTGTTTTTTACCCACAGAATTAAGTTGTGTTAGTTACATAATCAAGAAACAACCACCAATAATCCCCCCCCCCAAAAAAAAGTAGACTTCTTTTTCTTGAATAAAAAATAATAATAATATATATATATATATTTAAAATTAAAAATACTTTTACTCAATGAGTCATGATTTAATACTGAAATTGGTAAATACTCTTTACATTTCATGTTTCCTTTCTCGAAACGACAAATTTCTTTTAAATTATAAAAAAAAGACCCATATCTTTTACCAACCTACTTGAACAGATTAAGTTGTTAGTTTAAAGGTTTTAGCAGCTATTACAAATTAAAACTTTAAATTCATTATTTCAAAAAGCAGATGCATAAATTGTTTTCAGTGACACGAGTTTTAACATTACTCATAAAATACCCAAATCACATTACAGTAAAGCAGCTATTAGAACATTTTTTTTTTTACACAGTGATCACCACTTATCAAGGCCCGGAAGCCACTCAGGGATAAGGGTTATTGCAAGAACATATTTTTATAAACTTAATTTACATAAAAGAAAATGCAGCCAAAACTTAGCATTTTGCTTCTTCCTCATTTGCATATTTATATATTTTTTTTAATAAATATTTTCAATAAATTTATTTTCAGTGCTTGTTAAGAGTTGACAGATTGATTTTTCAAAATGTTTTTGTAAGCAAAATATTAATTGTCCTGTCAAAAATAGTAATATATCCAAATATTATGAAAATTCATTAAGTAGAAAGTTATTTATAGTTGAAAATAATGTTTACAAAAAATGGAGGAAATTGCATTTTTTTTTTTACTATGCCTCCCCACGGGACAGAGTTAGACACCAGATGTTGTAACAGTAAGATTTCAACCACAAGGGACATAACTCAGATGCTAAAATATTGGCCACCTTTGAATAGCGACCAACATTTTAGCTTATAGTGATAAACATTTTTTTTTTTTTTTTTTTACTAAAAACACAATAGAAGTTTTTTCTACTTGATAAAATTTTTTAATATTTGGATATATTATTTTCGACATAACAATTTAGTAAGGAATATTATTTTTGGTTACAAGGACATATTTAAAAACTCCCCCTGTCAACTATCTTAACACTTTTCATTTTCATATACATAATATTGAAAGACGCACACAATATACAGGGTGGAACGATAAAATTGTCGCTCTAAAGAAAATAATACTATAGATTTATTTTAAAACTTTACTGAAAAAAAAAAAAAAAATCAATTCAGGTAACTTGATCATGTAGTAAAGCTGACGTCTATTCAATGTAACCGCCTTCAGCCTCAATCACTGCCTCAATATGGGTCCGGAACTGGGAGCACTGATTTAGGTGTTGTGGGAGGTCATGTTGGTAATATTCTCGACATATGACTAAACGAAGTAGTCTAGTGGGTTCAGGTCGGAGGAGGATGGGTCAATGAGAGAAGGGTACATAGTCGTAACACTCCTAAAGCCAAACGTGGGTCTCTTTGGACTTGTGGTCTGGCGCCGAGTCCTGCTGCCACACTCAGGATCTGCCAGCGGCCACTTGATTGTACCAGGGGATCACCACACTCTTCAGCACATCCAAGTACACTTTGGTGTTAACTTTTAAGCCGACATTGAAGATGTGAAGTAGCCCTCACTTGAAACCACACCAAAAACCATAATCATGGTCGGAAATTTTGTTTTCATCACCCTGGCACGTCCCTATTATCTGGATTTGCATGGCAATGGTCCTGTTGTCATAACTTGGATCGGTAGAGAGCATGAGTTGTACAATGATGCCGCTCCGATCTCGCTCATTGAACATTGTGTCGGTTTCAGACATGATAAAAGGCTCCCATCGCTCTTGGGATTTGTACAAAACTGGCCAACTAGTAGATGGCCTGAAAAAAGGAAACCGGTTTTCATCAAATGGAAATGGAATCATCTGGTCTTTTCTAGGGCAACAATTTTATCATTCCACTCTGTATTCTTGGTTATTGCAACATTACAGACATTATCATTGGCAATCTAACGTTATGAAAAATATGAAAATCACGGTGCATTAGAGAAGTGTCTTTAGCAAAAGTTGCTGAAAGTAATTTCTTAACCCATGAGTGTTTCTTAATTTTGGAGATGAGGATTCGTTATAAGTATTATTTGGAATCATTGGACTACTGTTCTCATTTATTGGTTCACACATTTTGATTTGAATTTATTTTACGTTGTTTAAACATTGTCAGTAAAAAAAAAACAAAAAAACAATGCAGCAATTATCTTTTTTTTTTTTAAATTAAAGTTTATATTATATGAGATTTATGTTTAAGTTAAAAATTATTTTGTTTACATTATACGACATTTGTTATTGCTCTGAATTTTTTTTAGACGAGAGCTAATTGTATTATTTGTTTTGTTTTTTTCCAAGATGACGCTCGACATGTTTGTCGAAGGCTACATCCACCAAAAATAACACTCAAGATGAGGACAATAGTTCAATCAAAATAATACAAATATATTTGTTAAGTTTAAGTTCAAAATTTTGTTTTTACATTAAGTTTAGAAATTTTGTGTTTTTTTTTTTTTTACAGTGATCACCACTTACCAAGGCCCGGAAGCCACTCAGGGATAAGGGTTATTGCAAGTACATTACGTTAGTATGGAAATTTGATGAAGTGTTTACTTAAGGGGGCGGTTCATTAGGAATTTGTTAACGTTGGACTTGAAGACATCCAAGTTGTAGTCCGGTGGGAAGCAGGCAGACGGAACAGAGTTCCACAAGTGTGCAGTTCTAAGAAATAAGCTTTGTTCATGGAATCCACGTTTTGATTTAGGCACAGATATAGAGTGGGGGAAATTTTTCACAGTGGATTCAGCTAGACGGGTGTTTTTCGTGAAAGATTGGCTAGGGGGAAACAGAGATTGGAGTTCAGACAAGCACCTGCCATGGAAATAACGATAAAACAAGGATAGGCTTGCAACGTCTCTTCTGTGGGAGAGAGGTTGCAGGGTAGAGAAAAGGGCATCCCCCACTAAGCCACGAAGTCTATTTTGTACTCTGTCAAGGCAGAATAGGCTGTTTTTAGCAGCTCCTGTCCAGATATGGCAGCAGTATTCCATCCTTGGACGTACTTGGCTTTTATATAGATAGAGAATTGCATCAGTAGTGAGATATCTTCTAGAGCTGTAGAAGGATCCCACCATCTTTCCAGCGACCTTGGCAACAGACTTAATGTATGTGTTCCATTTCATATCAGGAGTAAAGGTCAAACCCAGAAGCTTGTCAAAACACGAGGCCTCACCCAGACGAGAGCCATCCATTTCAATTGATGCCAGATGGGGATCAGAGCGTTGATGATGTAAGGATAGGAGTTTGGTTTTGGATGCATTAAAGGTAACCAGCCACATCTTCCCCCACTGAACCACGCGCTCGAGATCAGAGGAGAGAGAATCAAAGAGAACTTTGTCATTTACAGCCTTTGATGTGTTGCCCTAGATGGTCGTGTCATCAGCATAGATGTCAACGAATGATTTAAGTAGGGAGGTCATTGATGTAGATCAGGAAGAGAGTTGGGCCTAGGATTGACCCCTGAGGGACTCCAGCATTTATATTGCAGGCCTCCGATTTTTGTCCATCTACCACTACTCTTATGAGCCTATCGGAGAGAAATGATTTAATGATTGAGAAAACATTTCCAGTTATACCATAGCTGGAAATCTTGTGAAGTAGACTCTTATGCCATACCTTGTCGAAGGCCTTTGATATGTCAAGAGCAATTGCCCTAGAAAGGAAGCCTTTGTCAAAAGATTCACTAATCCTGTGGGATATAACTGTCAGCACATCTGCGGTAGATCTTGTAGAGCGGAAACCATATTGTGTGTCACTAAGAAGGTTATCCCTGCTGAGGTGGTTGACTATTTCTCTATTTAATATGGATTCCAGTAACTTACTCATAACACACAGGAGACTTATTGGTCTGTACTGAGAGGGAGATGACTTCTCACCTGAATTCTTAAATACAGGGCAAACTGATGAGGTCTTCCAGGGAGTCGGAAAGTACTTCTCCTTAAGGCAGCGCTTAAATAGTTTCGTAAGTATGGGAGCAAGTTCTGGTTGAAGCTATTTTAACACTATAATTGGGATGCCATCAGGGCCAGTTGCTTTACTGAAATCTAGGTTCTTGATTAGCTTGGCGACCTCATGCACGGATATTTGTATGTTACCTAGCTTGTTCTGTGTTATAGGAGGAAATATGGTGAGTTGATGGCCTTCGTCGCATAGGGTAGAATTAGCTGCGAAGTTCTTTGCAAATAGTTTGGCCTTGTCTGACGCTGACAAGATGACCTCTGGTCCATTGATAATGGTTGGGATAGAATGCACACTTCTGTTCAGGATCCTATTTGTTATTTGCAAAAACTGGTGGGAATCAAGCCGCTGATCAGCTACCTTGGATTTAACAGACTGGGCATATAGCTCTCTTGCATTTTTTATTACTCTTTTACAGTGGTTGCTGGCAGTCCTGAAAGCAGCTTTAATCTCAGTGCACCTATTACGTTGGTAGCTATGGAAAAAGTGATTTCTGTGCGCGATAGCAGCAGCACATTTTGGGGAGAACCATGGCTGGCTGGTAGGTTTTTGTTGGAACCTTTTAGATGGTATGAATTGGTCTATGCCTACAATTAACCATTCGGTCAGATCTGATACTATAGAGGACACTTCCTTTTTAAACATGGAGTGCAGAGGTAAATCAGATATGAATGAATTTTTTTAGCATTACGAAAAGATCTGAAGTCTGAATTTTTTCATTAAAAGTTATTAAAACTATATATACTATGCTATTTACGATGAAAATAAAATGGGAAAAATATGGTATATAATAGACTTTTTTGTCTTTGAGACATGCAATTAATTTTCAGGATTATGCAATGATAAATAGATTGAAAAATGCTGCCATCAAGAACCCCAAAAGTACTTGTATGACCTACCAATGCTTCAACTGAAAGTCTGTTCTTCTACAGGTAAATCATAATTGTATAAACTTACAAAAGTTGAGCAAATTGCAGTTGTTTTAAAGAGAAAGAGAGGGGGTGAAAACCAAACATTTTCTAACAAAGCTCTATTTTTACAGTTTTCATCAAGTGAATGCTTTCGATTCCTTTGATATATTCGGTCCAACAATGTTACACACTTAGTAAAGAGTCGGTCACGATGATGGACAGGACAATGCAACCAGTAACCTAAATGTTCAACTCTGGAAATTTTAAAAACGTTCATTCTTTCTAATTACAATAAATTTGCTTGTGGCTGTTTTAGAATATGTGGTTTAGATAGAGGCGGTTTCATCTATAATATAAAAACAAATGGAATCAATTTTTTTAATGTAACTATTGTATGAATACAGCCCCCCCCCCCCGCAAAAAAACAAAAACAGGCCTTGTACATAGTTTTCATCGCATATCTTTCATTTAATCAGATTTGATTAGCCTTGCCGAAAATGGTGGAAATAACGACTAAATCTTTTGTGTCTAACATTATTAATAGCAGTAATAACATTTATGTTTTTGAATTTTTGAGATAAGGATTCACGTATTATTTGAATTATTCAGACTATTATTCTCATCTTGAGTGTTATTTGCACAATTCGACTGATATAACTCCCCACTTTCTTCAGGTGTATCTTGTCAAACTTGAGAATCGGCACAATGTTGAACGGGATAGTTTATTGAATCAACAAGGAGCAGGGAGGGAGCATGTTCTCATCCATCAACCACGACAAAGTAATTCGCAACTACATTCTTAGTATCGTCTGCACTGAGAATTTCACCTTCAACCTCCAGAAGAGTGCCACATATAACTGACTTTAACCTAGTACTTTATTCATTACACCACAGGTCCTTGTAGACATCAGAAAGATTTTAGAGTTCAACAAGATACAACCAAAAGTTGCAGGTTACATCGACAAAAACATGAAAATAACACTCAAGATGAGGACAGTAATCTGAAGGGTCGAAATAATACAGTTACCTCTTATCTAGGGAAATACAATAAAGTTTGGTTTATACTAGAATTCCAGAATGACAAGGTGACCCGGCACAAAAAAAGAAAAAAAAAGAAGATATGTAAAAAAGCTTCTTCAAGAGCAGCATTCAGAGTTGGGTAAACGATTGTGATGACGATGGAACAGAAGAAGGTAAAAACTGTCCAAACGATTCTGGATGCCCCAAGTAGCATTTAGTTTAGCCATTTGTTTTCATGGAAATTCAGCAAAAATGATCGGCAGGCAGTGCACACATTGTTTCCAGCAAGATGGAACAAATTCTCACACTTCAAATCTGTTCTGGGAAAAATATTGGCATCATCCCATCACTTATATATGTCATTCACAGCTCATCAGACAGGCAACTGCCTCAAGCAAGGATCGAAACCCAACCGCCCAAATGACAGTCACGGTTTCTCACCATTACGCTATACGGCTGATGCTGTGTGGGTAATGAATTAACAACGTTTTCACATTGTCCAAATGCCTCTGCTCGATTTGTTTACACAAAGAGCATCACTTAATTATATAGAGAGAGGGAGGAAGGAGAGAGAGGAGGGAGAGAGAGAAAATAAATGACAAAAAACTATATTCCAAAATTCATGATGTTGACCATCTTATAATTTATTTAATTCAGTTGACTTTTACGATTCTTGACAGTATCTTTTTTTCTTTTTTTATTACATTTTCACCCCAAACAAGGCACATTGCAACTTTGGTGTAGGGGGCTACTATCAGGGGCAGCAACTGCTGGGGCACTATGTTGGGATTTGGCAGCAAGACATCAGTTCACGTTACACTTGAACTTCTGCATGTCAGTACAGTTAGGGAAGCAGGAACCTGGAATGGAATTCCAGAGTCTAGCGGTTCTGGGGAAGAAACTACTGGAGTAGAAAGATCTTTTACATCTAGGGATTTCTACTGTGTGGGGGTGGGATTTAGGTTTGTCGAGGGTGTCTACGTCGTGGGGGCACAAGTGTCTGCAGTTTGTCAGAGCACTCACCATTAAAATACTTGTAGAACAAGCAGAGGGATGCAACGTTTCGTCGATGGGACAGAGGCTGAAGCTTAGATGCCAGTTCAGGGCCTATCAGATTGGCAACTCTCTTTTGAACATTGTCTAGGAGCGAGAGACTAGTAGCAGATGCACCGGCCCAAATGTGACAATAATACTCCATACATGGGCGAAAGATGGCCTTATAGAAGTACAGGATACTTTCAGGTGTCAGTAGTTTTCTAGCACGGTACAGAGAGCCTACCTTTTTCGCAGCGGCCCTGGCAATGTTTTCAATATAATTGTTCCAACTCATGTTTCCTGTGAACATTAGGCCAAGCAGTTTGAAAGATGTACTCTCAGACAGGGAGTCACTGGCCATTGCTGTTTCGTAGCGCAAAATCAATCACTTAATTATTATATCAATCAGTGAATCTTTATGCTCTTAACTCATCAGAAGAAAATAGCAACAATCAATTCGTCAAAAGGAAATGAAGTGTGATTTGACATGATTTAAATCCGAAAATTGGAAGAGAAGCTGCATATACCTTTAATGTTTCCATTATGCCATTTTAAATTTAATTACGAAACAGATACTGTCAAGAATTGTAAATGTCAACTGAATTAAAGGAAGAAATTATAAGATGGTCAACATCATGAATTTTGGAATATAGTTTTTTTTGTCATTTATTCTCTATATTGCTGTGTAATTACATCGAGCTTCTTAAATAAGCATTGGTATATATTATAAGAAGAGATGTAGCAAGCCTCTCCCTGCTTTATCGTTATTTTCATGGCAGATGCTCATCTGAACTTCAATCTATGCCCCCCTCCCTCGCCAGACTTTCACAAAAAACACTCGTCTAGCCAAAACCACTATCAACAATTTCCCACACTCTTTATATGTGCCTACACCTAAACGTAGATTCCATGAACAGGGATTCTTTCTTAGAACTGCTCGCCTGTGGAACTCTTCTATTTGCCTGCTTTCCAGCTGACTACAATCTGCCTTCAAGTCCAATGTGAACAAGTTCTTGCTGAACCATCCCCCTAACTAATCCAAGTTATAGAATTCCCACTAATGTTTACTACGCTAAAATCACAATGACTAATGTATACCCATTAACCATTATCTTCGAGTGACCTCTGGGCCTTGATAAGTGGTACCCCCCCCCCATGTAATTTTTTTTTTTTTTTTTGGAGACATTGTCACTTGTAAAGAAGGCATGAAGCTCTTGATAGACACAGAACCTGTCATAAGAAGATTACTGTAAAAGTAAACAAGTTTTAAGAAAGGTTTCATTCCTACAACTACCCGTCAATGGAACAATACCACGGGGTTGCTTCCCGCCTGACTATAACATAGCCGTTTTCAAGTCTAACATGAAAAAGTTCCTGTTGCACCATCTTTTTAAACGAACAATACCTAAGCTCCACCATTAATCACTGTTGTCTTACCGGTTATTTAACACTCCTTGAGTGGCTTTTGCGGCTTGATAAGTAACGATTCTCCCTCATAAAAAGGTTAAAATTAAAAGCATAGAATAAGCGACATATTGCTTTAAATCAACCCAAAAAATTACGTTCAAAGTCACACGAGTAAACACAAATCAAATATGTTAATCTAATATCAATAGAGGAAGCAACACCCGACACGAGTTCATTATAATATTTCAAAATTTGTGAGTAATTTTGAAGCCGTTAAACTGATGAAAAGAAAGTAATACTTGGCTTGAAGTTTAAATGTCAAGTTTTCTTTTTTTGTGTTCCAAAATAAAAGGAAAACTATTTTCTCACGCAATTATAACATACTAGCAGGGAAACCCAATGTTGTTTGGGATTAAATGACGATTAACAAATGGTCCACACTTTCAATACTTTTGTCATCAAAATCGATCAAAATCGCCCACATTTCAATCAAATCGATTGAGTGCCTGCCCCGGTAAGGCACCCACCAGAGTGCATTGAGAGGAAGCTTCACATGCCTCCTCACAGTGACTTAGTTCACAATACATTGTAGTCTACATAGAACTGTAGAGAACCTACTATTGATTTTAAAAAATTAGTTTTATATAATGGGTTGAATTAAAGTTTAAAATGCAAAAGTCAAGTATCCTGGTTCAATGGTGCTATAAGCAGAAACACTTCGAATTTGCCCGTCTTATGAATTGATTGTTTTTTTGGTTTTTTTTACGAAATGAAAGATTAAAAAAAAACAAAAAAACAAATAAAATAAAATAAAAACCCTACTGTTGATTTTTTATATATGGGTCCTGCTGCTTGTGCAATGAATGATAAAACTTCTATAATGCACTTGTGATGTTAGGCTGTATAAGGATGTAATTTGGGTCCAAATCAGACTGTCCCTTTTTTAATTAAATTTTTGGATTTTTGATACTTATCGAAGCCATTTTGAAACCTATCTAAGAATACTCCCAGATACATAAAGTACATTTGTGTGAAAAAAAAAAAAAAAAATGGCCCAGTCATTTTGAAGTCTATAGGGAATGAACTCGTAAACACAAAATGCCTTCAATATACGTAGCTAGAGATTTATGTGATATTTATTTCCATGACGATGAGTTTATCTTAAAGAAAAAAAAAAAATTTGTTTTAAATATAATGGATTCAATTTCTATGTTGTTGAGTTTTGATTTTCATGCAAATCAGTGGACAAATATCTAACAGATGATTGTTTTCATGAAAGTTTTTGTTTATACAGCTAAAGCAATAGAAGAGAGTTACCAGGTGTGTTGTTGTGGCCGAACAATCCGCTGCCCTATCTCTTCCGACCGACCACCCGAGTTACAACTGCTTTGATCTTGATTTAAAAAAACAAAAACAAAAAAAAAAAAAACTGTTTTTCTTAGCAACAAAAAATACAAAAGTTAATAACTAAACTAGGTGTGACTAAACATATACAAGAGAAAGGCACAAAATATTAGTCATAAAAAACGGGGGGGGGGGGATTCTCATTTACTTACTCCTCGAACTCTCCCCTAGGGCAAAATTAGATACAAAATCAAGTTTTAATATAAAGTAAACTTGCTAACAGACATGTTTTATTTATGCTCTAAAGGCAAAAGTTGTGTTTTTTTTGGGGGGGGGGGCGGGCGTTATATCTTCATTGTAAAATGAAGACTTTTTAGCCGGTGTAAGTGAGATTGCTAATTTCATATGCCAAACGAAAGCAGAAATGAAGTTTTACAGTTACACTGGTTATAAAACCAAAAGAAAAGCATAATGGCGAATTGAGACCTTTTCCTCGAGTGTGTAAATAAGTATTTTGTAATAATTGGCATGTAAATGTAAAAATAATCTGTATTTTCTGTTTATATATATGTATATATGTGTGTGTGTGTGTGTGTATGTGTGTGTGTATGTGTGTGTATGTGTGTGTGTGTATGTGTGTGTATGTGTGTGTGTGTGTGTGTGGCATAATCATGTTTGACACACCGGTTCCTATCAGATCACCCAAGTTAAGCAACAATGAGCCTGGCCAGTACCAGAATAGGTGACTATTTGGGACTTCCAGGTGGTGTATGTGCTCTCCGACTATCTCAACATTGTTTCCAGTCGCTCTGGATTTCTCCTTGCCACTGGACTCAAGCAGTACTAATTTAAGAGAGGTGTGGTTGGGGATTGTGCAACCCTTGCCACACAATTACATGTGCAGCTGCCCTACAAGTGGTATCCTTTGTCTTTCAAGACTGAACGGAGGCATCGATTTGATATAAGTTTATTGCATTATTAAATCAATAAGGGTTACAGAAAGAGGAATAAGGAAGGAACCTCTTTAGGCCATGGAATTTTGAAGCTAAATGCTTTTCATCAGAAGAGGAGAAAAAGCTGGTATGATATAAATGTAAAGATAAGACACCAACTTTGAAAACATTCAGATTAAAAATGAAAAAAATTTTTTATAGGGTTGGGGGTCATATGATGGGGATAAGATAGAAAAAAAAAAAAAAAGAAAAACAAAGGCTAAAAAATTATATAAAACAATAGTTATGAAAACATAAAACAAATTAAAAATTTACAATAAAGTTCTGATAAAAAAAAACCCCTTTAAATTATAAAATATAAATAAAGCAGGGCAAATTCAGTACAGAAGAATTAACAAAAAAGGGAGGAAAAAATAAGGTTAAAATGTAAATTAACTCAAATTCTTGGAGGATAATCCATCAGGAATTAGGTGCACTCCAGGATAAAATGAAACAAAAGTTAATATCCAGTTAATATCGCATGCAGAATAATCCAGAGGAAATATTTCAATGCCTGTAATGAGTTTGAAAAGGCACCGAAGTAGTAATCCAAATCAGAGTTCTTGAATAAGGAAATCCTCAAGGAAGAAATGAGAATCAGCGTTCCTTGTGCATAAAATATTCACACACATCCAAAATTTTTTAAAAATGATTTCAAAGCAGTGCAGTATTAGTCCAAAAAGGTTCACACAATGCAGATATTAGGATATTCAGTTCAATAGAGAGAAGCAGTAAAACCCTTTCTATAAAAATTTAAAAACTATTTGATTTAAAATCAGAAAAAGAACTTGCAGTATGAGTTAATAAGACAGGATAAAATTCAAGAAATAATTAAGGTCTAATGTTGATCAGAAAAATGAGAATGAGCAACTGCCAATCTCAAATAATAGGTGAAAATAGAGAACCTTTTTTTAGCTAGATATGTTTGCCATAGCATTGAAAAATTTATTTTTTATTTTAATTTTATCGCACATATACGAGCAGGGTGATCCAACGTTGTCCAGGATTGAATGATGATCAATGATCATTTCACACTCCCATATTTTTATTGCCATCAAAATTGGTGAAATCATTCATTTTTCAATAAAAATCGATTTAGTGTCTGCTCTTATTGGGGACCCATCGCGATGCATCTGGAAGAAGCTTCATATGTCTCTCACAGTGACTTCGTTCACAATATATTGAAGTCTACATTGCACTGTAGAGAACTTAATGTTGATTTTATAAATTTACTTTTTTATATATAAGGGCTAGCATATAAGTTTAAAAAGCAAAAGTCAAGTACCATGCCTCAACTGTGCTTTAAACAGAAACATTCATTTCAAACGCGCCCGTTATATCAAAAAACCTACTGTTGATTTTATTTATCCAGCTTTTCTGCTTGTGTGATAACAAAACTTCTCAAATGCACTTGTGATGTTAGACTGTGTAATGTTAACTTTAGTCAAAATTGTCTGTTCCTTCTTTCATCGGATTATTTCGATTATCAATATTTACCGAAGACAGTCTGATACAAAACCTAAGAACACTTCCAGGCATATTTACCTTTGCGTAAGATTTCATTAAAAAAATAAATAAATTAAAAATTAAAAAATCAGCCGAGTCGTTTTCGAGATCATAGGAAACGAACTCACATACATAAAGCTCCTTTTATATAATAGTATAGATAATGGTAATACAGTTTCAGTTTTCTGAATGTAAATCCACTGAACCTCCTGTGTTTATCAAAGAGTGCTCAATGAACGGAGCATGTTTATAGTGTGTTTATTTATAAGAACATTATTGGTTTCAGAGGGACAACTTGTTCGACAAAAAAAAAAAAAAAAAAAAAAAAAAAAGGAGGTACTACAGAAACATGTAGGCACATGCAATCAATGTTTGTATAAACATATTTATATAAGTTTTGCCTACAGTTTTTTAAACTGCTTCTTTTATAAACAAATTTTATATAGGATTCTGACAGCTAAATTTAATATATCATTTGGTCATTAAATGATGGAGTTAAAATGTTATAAAAAATGTTTTTTAACTGCATTTTCACCCCAAACAAGGCACAGTGCCACTTTGATGTAGGGAACCACTATCTGGGACATAATTTGCAGGGATACTATGTAGGGAGTTGAGCAGCAAACTGTCTTTATATTACACTTGAACTTCTGCATGTCAGTACAGTTGGGGAAGAAGGAACCCAGAAAGGAATTCCAACGTCTAGCAGTTCTGAGTAAGAAACTATTAGAGTAGATCGTCACTGTGAAGGGGTGGGATTTAGCTGCTTGTCGGGTTTGTTGGGGGTATTTACGTCGAGGGGTACAAGGGCTTGTAGTGCATCAGAACATTTACTATTAAAACACTTGTAAAACAGGCAGAGGGATGCAACATTCTGTCGATGGGACAGAGATTGAAGCCTAGCTGACAGTTTGGAACCTTTTAGGTTGGTGACTCTTTTGAACCCTATCCAGGAGTGACAAACTAGTAGCAGATGCACCAGTCCAAATGTGACAATACTCCATATATGAGCAAATGGTGGCCTTGTAGAGGTACAGGCGTAAGTAACTATCTAGCACGGTAGAGAGCCCACCTTCTTTGCAGCATCTTTGGCAATGCCCTCAATGCATCCGTTCCAACTCATGTTCCCTGTGAACGTTAAGCCGAGGAGTTTGAAAGACGTACTTTCAGCTATTGGTCGTTGAAAAGGTTTCTTGTAATTAGTAAAGGAAACAAGCTTAGTCTTGGCCGTATTGAATGTTACCATCCACTTTAGTCCCGATTCCACTACAAACTGGAGATCTTCCTCTAAGGTTTCCCTCGTTACCTTGGATACGTGCTCATTCATTTTCCCCTCGTGCTGGTTATAGAGTGTGGTGTCATGAGCAAATATACCCACCTCAGAGACAATTTTATCAGGGAGGTCATTTATGAATATCAGGAATAATAAAGGTCTAAGGAGTGACCCCTGAGATACACCCACATTTATGTATTGTTTTGATGTATGACGATTGAGGACAACCTGGATTCTTCTCTTATTTAAGAAGGATTTAATTCTGTTAAGTATTCATCCAGTAATAGTAATACCAGATGATTTTCATGAGAAAGCCATAGTGTCATACTCTGTCAAAAGCCTTGGTTAAAATATAAAATTACCACTATGTTATGGCTGCCAAATCTGAAATCCCAACCAGTGTTAAAAAAAAAAAAAAAAAAAAAAAATCCAACATATTTTTATCCACTTAGTCTTTGGCGGATTTATTATTTTCATTTTTCGTGGATGCTCACATGTAGATCAACCACGCATAATATTTGCCAAGTCATCGTACCAGCATTTAAAAAAAAAAACAACTTTCTATAAGAAATTTAGCCTTGGAAACATCAGGTGATAGAGAAACGATGGTTGGCAAGGCATGGCTTAAGAATTGTCAATAATCAGCATGATTGCAATAAATGTTAACAATGTCTTTCCAATTAAGAAAAAGAAATCATTTTATCAATGACTATTTGGTCATTGTCTACAAAATGCAACCATAACAAAAATACACGACTTAAGTTCTTCCATATTAAATATGTAATGCTAAATTTGTTAGACTATTTAAAAATAAGAATTTGTAATATATTTAAATTCCGTGGGCAAGTCCAGAATTCAAACTAATAAAAAAAAAAAATAAATAAATAGATAAAAAATAAAGTAGAATCTTTATGATGGATGAAACTGTCATGGAACGAAAATGTCATATTCCAAAAATCGCATAAATTGAAGTATTTATTTTTTTAATTCAGAAAATAAAATTTTATGAGGTAATGAAATATGTCCGTGATTTGCCATGTTTAACAAATGAGGGGGAAGACAATTCAAACTATCGAGATCAAAACCGGCCTTGTAATAGATACGATTTACTATTAAAACCACTAAAACTGATTTAATTATATATGTATTTATGTATAGGGCGCTATAAAATAATGTCTGCTAGTGGGCTTGGATTTTTCTTTTCTTCAGGAAGGATGCCTATATATATATATTCTATAATAAATAAGTTTTTTTTATGATTTTGCGAACTTTAGAAAATCTCCATTTCCTTTTATCAACATTTTCCCACCTTCTATGCAGCAGCTTTGGCAATGCCCTCAATGTATCCGTTCCAACTCATGTTCCCTGTGAATGTTAAATCAAGGCGCTCGAATGAAGTACTTTCAGGTAATGTATCATTAGCCATGGCTATTAGTGACTGAGAAAGTTTCTTGTAATTATTAAAGTAACAAGCTTAGTCTTGGCATCATTGAATGTGACCAGCCATATATGTAGTTTAATATATAAGAAATCCAATTAGAAACTAAATGGTTGAGGTTATTATCTATATTTCTCTTCGTCGTTATTTCTTCCAGTATTTCTTGGCGATCTAGCTGAAATTTTGTATGAACCTTTATTAAGAGGGTGCTTGTGCATCCGATACCATACTATGTTTTTTCAAAATAGTATTTTCAAGTTAAATTCACTTTTTACGATATTTTTGTGAAAGTACAGAATAGTTACAAGACACCCTCTGCATTTTAAGAATGGCTTTCTAAATAAACTCATTGTGGAACGAAGATGCACAAGTACCTGATAAGGTGTAATGAACTAAGTATTATGGTATCTGTTTGATGCACAATTAGGAATTAATAAGGGCTATGTATTTAATGCAGAAATTATCACAAATTTAGCCATATTCAACCATCAAATTGGCATAAAGCACTATTCGAAGTAAAAAAAAATAAAATAAAAAAAATATAAGGAGGGAGCTACGGTTGTAATTTCTGATTGAAAATTTAGTGTCCATGACACAGTGGAAAGTTTATTTAACCAAATGACTGACTGAAATTTGGAAACTTAAGCTTCTAAATTTCTGTTAATTTTCGAAGGATCATGAAGTAGTTCATTTTTTTTTCAACAAATCAAGAAAATATTACAAAAGGTGCTTGTTAAGATAGAGTTGAAAAATTGATTTTTAAAAATGTCTTTTTTAGCAAAAATAATATTACTTGTCATATATATATATATATATATATATATATATATATATATCCAAAGATTATGAAAATTCATTGAATAGAACAACTGCTATTGTGTTTTTAGTAAAAAACTGGTAATGTTCAAGATCAGTGCTCAGAAAAATCAAGCTACCTGAAGTGGATACAGTTGATTATAAAGCGGAATGGAGTCACAACACGAAAACATATTTATTAAAAAAATTAATTTAGTTTCGTTTTAACACCTGTGTTATAACAAAAAGAAAAGAAAAAAGCTTTTCATATCAAATAATAAAGCAAATATTTTATTAAAAAAAATTAATTTAGTTTTGTTTTATGATGAAAAAAAAAACAAACAAAAAAAATTATTTAATTATCTCCTATATAATAAAATGACTGCAGAAATTGCCCCCTGGACCAAAGTATCCAACAACATATGTTGTTTGCAACAAGATGCCCCATACAAATTCAATACGCCAATATCTTATGTAACTTTCGAACACAATTTCAAACACATTAGGTCGTTATAATAAAATGAAACATTGCATCCTAGGAGCAACACCATCACAATTGCAACATCTTCAGAGGAAGGAATGAAAAACTTTCCTACATAAATGAACACTTCAAAAAGTTTACAATATGGCATCATTCTCTACAGGAGACAATAGTGCTAGAAAATACACACACTAACCGCTCATAAAAAGACGAATCCTGGTAACCTTAATTACTGGAACATACATGTACACTCAAATAAAAATATACACATAAGGTCTTTTTCGTCTTTGCTGGCATGTCCGGCACAAACATGCACAAATTACCTACACACCCCGCAAAAAAAAATAGTTATGGGTAGTAATATTTATTTTTCGGTCCTGAAGCCATTATCGACCCTTGCAGAATGCTATATTTGTCTTATTTTTCTTTGCTTTTTTTTTTTTGTATTTACTATTTCTGTGAATGATTTAATTTACTTTTATATTTTTCACCAATTACCTAGGCTTCAGTTTTATCATAAATTTCATTGGCTATGGAAACATTTGTTTCATACCTGTGTTTTTACTAATTTTACTTTCCGTGCAGCATTTTATTATTTTTTTTTTTTTTTGACTGATAATCGAAATTGCACACACGTTAACTTTTTTTTTTTGGGGGGGGGGGGGAATTTTTACATTAGGTCCACCTCCACAATTTTCTATAAAATGATGATTTTTACTGGTTTTTGACCATGCTGATTAAAAAAATCTCATTTAAATTTTGCACGGACAAGCAATTTGAGATATAAAGACCTATATTATGCACTGTAATTCACTGGCCGCCAGATTTGTACGTACGCGTGATAAACAAATCTACTTCTCTCCTACTAACAACAAAACGGAAACAGCTAGGACTGCTACTGTGGATTTCGATCACTCTAAACAGTTAATATACAGTGAGAATCCCTAAAACTTCTGTTTATGCTTCCATTATTATTCTAATGAACCATTTTTCATAATTTTTTTTTTTTTTTATACATGGAGGTCACCACTTATTAAGGCCCGGAAGCCACTCGGGGATAAGGGTTATTGCGTGTACAGTAATCAATGGGATAGTATCGTAGTAATCTTTAGATTTGATGAAGTGTCTTACTTAAGGGGGCGGTTTGTCAGGAATTTGTTTATGTTGGACTTGAAGACATTTTATTAATTCATACTGATTTATGCATTCCCTTGATTTTTTTTTTTTTTTTTTTTTAAGAAAAAAAAACAGTACCTGCAGGTTATCACCCCAAAACAGCACTAATCGCCAGTGGAAGCCAGATTATTTCATTTTAGCCACAGCCGCCAGTGTCTGCAATTGTCGAAGGACAGCAATGACCACCACCAACAACCGTAGTTTAATATTTTGGTGAGGGAGAGGTCATGCTTCCACCAGGCAATGCAAGTTAATGGGTCCTGCTAGAATAAAGTTTGGGTTTGTATTACTGTACACATAGATTCGAAAAAGTTGTCAAAAAACAAATATATAACAAATAAATGTTATCAAAGGCAAGATAAGTTAATTTTCTACCTAACTGGATATGTTTTTCGTGTTTTTATTCAATGTAACATGTTTATTCAGCTCGAAAGACATAGTGTTTACCGATGTATTGGACAATTCAAAATGGCGGCCGACTCTCTCTTAAACACGGTAAGTTCGAGAAAAGGTGTTATAAATAATAAACTAGACAAAATACTATTAAAAAAACACCGAATATACGTCAACCTATGTCATGGTAATATATATTGAGCGAATTTCTAACAGTATTTTGTCTAGTTCATTATTTATAACACCTTTTCTCGAACTTACCGTGTTTAAGAGAGAGTCGGCCGCCATTTTGAATTGTCCAATACATCGGTAAACACTGCATGTTTTTCGAGCTGAATAAATATGTTACATTGAATAAAAACACAAAAAATATATCCAGTTTGGTAGAAAAGTAACTTATCTTGCCTTTGATAACATTTATTTGTTATATATTTGTTTTTTGACAACTTTTTCGAATCTATATGTGTGTACAGTAATACAAACCCTAAAGTTTTATTTAATAATAATAAATATATATTACAAAGTCTCTTTAATATTGTTTTGTAGCAAAACAAGTGTTCAAACTAAATTTTTTTTTAATAAAATATTTGTTTTATTATTTGATAAAACAAAGTGTTTTTGTTGTTTAAAATTAACTTTTTTGGTTTATGATAAGAAAAGAATGTTAATTTTTTTTTTAAATAAATACATGGTTCGTTTTTCGTGTCTTGACTTCGTTCCGTAAACCATTTCCGGTAGCTTAATTTTTTCGAGCACTGATCTTGGACATTACCAAAATAGTCTATCGCTATAGGCTAAAATGTTAGTCGCCATAAGATGTAATGCGTTCAGAGTTAAGTCCCCTGTGCGTGAACTCTTCACTGTTTAAGATTAGTCAATTCTCCGTAAAAATTACTTTAAATTATAAATAACTTTCTACTCAATGAATTTTTCGTAAATTTTTGGATATATTACTACTTTCGACATGGCAATATTGGTTTTTCTTAAAATGACTCATTAAAAAAAAATCGATATATCAACTATTTTAACAAGCAACGATTAAAAAACCTTGTTAAAAACAAAAAAAATTAAAAAAAAAAAACGAGAAGCATTTGATTTAGTAATCATTAAATTTAATTCATTTACATTTTTAAAAGTTTCATCTATTTGGGTTTATTGCAATAAATGTGTGAAAAATTACGTAGAAAAACAACGCAATTATTTATTTATTTGGTGCCAGAGCAGAGAGTGATCCGCGCTATTTTTTAAAATTGTATTTCCAAGTTTAATTAAAGTTTTATCATATGTTTTTTTTTTTATATTCAATTGTAAATTTGAAGTATAGAATAGGTACAAAACACCTTCCCTTCCCCAGGTTAAGGATGGCTTAAATAATAACGCTATTATTTACGTCCGGATGATCACTCTCTGCACTAGTACCATTTATTTTTAGTCATTCATTTTCTACCTTTTTTTTTTTTTAAGTTAAAAAAAAAAAAAAAAAATCATTTTGCATTCTTTTTAAGATTCGAATTTCATTTTCTAAATTATTCCATGAAAAAAAAAAAGAAATCTTTACATTGACGAAACTTTTTTTTTTTTTTTTTTTTTTTTTTTTTAGAAATAACAATGCCAAAAATCAAGAAACTAAACAATTTTGTTTTCTAATTTAGAGGAAAATATGTACTTATGCACCGTGCTGGCTGAACTAATGATGTTCCGGCGGACTTGAAGAACTTGCCCCTTCTATTTCTTTCTAGCCATTCTTAACATGGGGAGGAGAGGATATGTGTTTCTCACTAACAATTATTTAAAAAATAAAAATAAAATCGTAAAACTTGAAAATACTATTTAAAAAAAAATAAGTGCATAAGCACCGAAAAATAATCTTAATATTTTTTAGGTGCTTGTGTGTAGATAATGAGCTTTTAAAACAACGCATTTCAGGTGAAAACATGTCATGTCGAAATTAGTATTGCATTTTAATTTTACTCATGTATTTACATTTTGTTTTTTTGTTTAGTTAGTTTGGATTTTTTTTTTTATATATTGCTTTTCTAATCGTGTTTATAAATCTTATTCGCTCATTATGCGAATTTCATTTTTGCAGAATTGGCAATTGAAAAAGAAAGACATTTTTTAAACAATCTACAAAAGTAAATCATCGTTTTGCTTTTCCAAGAGCCTGTTTTTTTTTTTTTTTGTGTTGTCGCTTTTCGGCAATTTGAGAAATGGAGGACTAATTTGTATACGCACCAAATTTTTACAGTAATGTTGAAAAAAAAAAAAAAAGTGTAATACACACACAAATATAATCAAGTATGTATTAGTCATTCACTCATTCACACAGACGGTTTTGCTGTACACAACATCAAGCTGGGTTCGAAACTCGACCGTCTAGGCACCAGTCAGTGCTTTTAAACCATAAACTAATTTTAATATATAATCGAAGAATGAAGATGTGATTCCTTTCTTTCTCAGGTGATTTACGGGTGCTTATGTATTTACGTTACCGCGCTATTTTTAAATAGTTTTTTTTTTTTTCAGGTTAAATTCAAGTTTCACGATATCTTTTCTTTTATTATATTGTTGGAAGCACAGAATAGTTTTATAACACATCCTCCCCGTGTTAAGAATAGCTTTCAAAATAAGGTTATTATTTCAGCACAGTAACAAAAGCGCATAAAGTACGGATTTACGTTTTAAATAAAAATGTTTTAACACACAAAAAGAAAAACAGTCAGTTTTATCCTTGATAGTCAAGAGAGGAAATAAAGATTGTTGTGTAAACATTTATTTCCTATGTTTGCAAATAGAAATACAAGAAAAAAAACAAACACGTGGCCTGACTCACCAATTACGCGCGTGCACACACACATATATATATATATATATATATATACACACACACACACACACACACAGAAATCCATACATACAGTATACTTAAAGCTCTGTCTGAAAGAGAATTGAACTCTTTGTATGTGCAAGTCTATCGTCTTGATTCGATTTTAGAAGTGGAGATATATAATATTAAAATCAACTTTTCAAAATTGGAACCGAACCGAATCAAGATAGGTCTCTATATCCTCTTAGAAAGTTTTATAACAATAAAAATATGTAGCTTATCCAAAAAGAAAAACAATGCTACAATTGCTACACCTTTATTATTGTTATCTAAAAAAAAAAAAAAAAAAAAAAAGATATATATATATATATATATGTTAATAAATAGAACTAAGAAAGATCGGCTGTTCGTCGTTCCCTGCAAAAAGAAGAGAGAGAGGGAGGATGTTTTCCTCCATGTTGGGCTGTTTGGTGTCGAGAGGGAAACAAGGAGAAACGTTACTTCGATCTAAATGGAGACAAGATATGCATTAAATAAGCACCATTTTATCACATATAAATCATTAATAGATTAACTAAAATAAGACAAAATTTCGATTTAAACGAGTAGAACAAAGGGAAAATATCAGATACAAATAGAAAAAAGAAAAAGAAATGACATCAGGAAGGATTTTTAAGCGATGGAGGAAGAAAAAATGTGTTGGATATTGTCAGAACAGAAAGGGAATTTTTCTTCGGTTGCAATTAATACATTGTCAATAGAAGCGCTAACCTGCTTAATAAAGAATGCACTTACCAAATTACATAAAAAAATAAATAAAACTTATATTAAAGAATGAGTATATTTTCAAAATAAATTCACTTTAATGCGATCCGTCAATCATTAGAGATTGACAGGAGTTATCTGTCCTTAGTTGAAGAAAAACCCGTACTGGGTATGAAAGAAGCATTTTCATTGGTCAAAACTATTCAACAACAAACGTTTTTATTGGCTTCTAACTGAGTCACATAGTCGCAGTTCTGCGACCTGGGATTCCTTATTTCCAACTTCTTTAGTTCAGCTTCATCCCATGGTTGGATATTTTTTGTTTTGTTTGGATACTCTAAAATAGACATATACAGGTGTTGCTAACACCGCAATTGCGCAATTCCCAGTGAAAAAGACACGCGACATAGTTGGAGATCGAGTATATAAGGACCATCACAGAAAATATAGTCGCTATCTTTATAAACAAGTTCAGAAAAAGGCTAATTAAGGAAGGACGATAACTCAAGTTGATCATATTTTGTTGAATGACAAAATAAATTTGGCTTTTTGTATTCTCTTAGCTATCCTCTGTCGTAACTTGTTCATAAAAAACGGCGACTATATATTTTTCCTGTCCAGTTTTTATGTCTGCGCTTCGCTTCACCAGCACATGTACCGATGAAACTTGTTTTAACTTAGTGTTTATGCTGTTGTTATTATTAGGGAAGAAACTATTAGAGCAAAAGGCTTTCTGGTATCTAGAGATCTCTATAGTGAAGGGGTGGAATTTTGCTGCTTGTCGGGTTAGTCAGGAGTATTTACATACTTGTAAAAACAGGCACAGGGATGCAACATTTCGGCAATGAGATAAGTTGGAGTTTGGTTGATAGCGCTGGAACCTATTAGGTTGGAGGCATTTTTTTGGACCCTGTCTAAAAGCGAGAGACGAGTGGCAAATGTATCAGCCCAGATGTGGTAGCAATGCTCAATGCATGGCGAATGGTGACCTTTTAAAGATATAGGATTTGCTCAGGTATAAAAAACTTTCTAACATAGTAGAGAGAGCTCACCTTCTTTGCAGCAACCTTGGCAATGTCCTTAATTTATTTGTTCCAGTTTATCTTGCTTGTAAGGAGTTTGAATAAAGAACTTTCGAGTAGCATATTATTAGTCATAACAATCAGCAACTGAGAAGGTTTCTTGTAATTGTTACAGGAAAGGAGCTTAGTCTTAGTAGCATTAAATGTTATCATCAATTTATGTCCCCATTCTACTAAAGACTGAAGATCTTCCTCTAAGGTTTCAGCCATTTCCTTAGATATGTGTTCATTCATTTTCCCCTTGTGTCTATTGTAGAGTGTGGTGTCATCAGCAAATATACCCATCTCGGAGACAATTTTATCTGGAAGGTCATTTAATAATATCAGGAATAATAAAGGTCCAAGATCAATCCTTGTGGCACACCTGCAAAAATATTGTATTGTTTTGATGTATGACCATCAAGGACAATCTGGATTTTTTCTCTTGTCTAAGAACGATTTGATTATATTAAGTATTTGTCAAGTAATACCATATGATTTATTTTTCATTAGAAGAACCTCATGCCACACCCTGTCAAAGGCCTTAGATATATATGAGGCGATTCTCCTAATCTCCCCTGCCCTATCCAGTGCATGGTATATACATTCAGAGATTACAGAGATTTAGCTGATGTAAAATCACATACTTTGCACGTACCTTGGGAGGCGTTTCTGGTTTTCAGTCCTAAACAATAGGAGGCTGACCCTTTAAAAATCGATAAATACTAAACATCTATAGAATTCTATTGCTAAGGCATACATTAGCTTAACCTATATTTATACTCTATAGAATATCTATAGAATAGATACCTATTAGCCACAGTTTGTGCTCAGACTATAAGTGATCTATATTAACTAGCAAACTACATTTCTTTCACTTAGATGGTAAACGTACTGGTGATTATCTTTACATGAAAACTAACACCTAACCGTATTTCAAAACACACCCTAACTCTTATACTATAATTTTCCAATTAGTCACAAATCCCAAAACCATATTTAATCTTTTTGTTCCTAGTAGAAATTAATTTCAAATCTACAACCCATACTCATACATAACTCCTTTCAAAACGTAACCACATCTCTCATTCTAAACCCTATTCTGAGGAGTGTAACTTCAAAGCAAATACTAATTCTTTGATACTAACTATTAATCCTAACTATCCATGTGGGGGCATAGAAATACCTGGCCTTGAAACCAGGCGCGAGGAAAACCCTCTCGGTGCTAATGGACTCATAGATCTGATCAGGTCATCCATCTAGGAGAAAGAAAACTCCGATTTGTAAACCTGTGCCACTGACCTCATATGTCTTGGCACAAAACGAGGGAGGGAGGGAGACCTCCTCGATCCTGGACAACAACCTCCCTAGAGTTGGTGACTTGATCAAATCACCGGTTTGCAAACCTAAACTGCTTAAGGAGTAGATGGGCTCCACCTATCGCCCGGTTTCCATACTCCTTCTTTGCCTATTAGCCAGGAGCAGAGGTGCAGCTGTAGGGACTCATTAGAGATGCCCAGTGCTTAGCCTTGTTTCGTGACTAGGGCAATGAATGCCGTCCCCCAAAATTGCCTCATCCCCTTCCCCTATACCTGGGCATCTTAGGAGTACTTGTTTACCATACATACTAACATGATTGAACTGGGCCACTCCTGTTGGACAGGTTTGAGGGTACCGGTTTGACAGTTGCTGCTGGTTGCTCTTTCCGACTGATAGTACAGAAACCCTAACTCTTTGGTAGCGCTTAGAGCGGCTGCTCTATCATCAGTTGTATAATATCGGGAAGTTTGTAGTGCTATGTCGCGCATGGAAAGGGACCCTGCACTCATCTCTGGTGGGCATTCCTGAGACCACATTCCTGTGGATGAGGAGCTGGCTGATGGTCTACTCATGTCGCATGATGGTGGCTATACACATCCATTTTGCCTAGGACCTCACTCTAGATCTGAAACTATGAAATAAAATAAAATGACAGCTTGATCCAAAAAAACGTTCACACCAGACACACTCAAACAATTCGCCTTGAGGCTTGCATTTACAAATATCTGCGGACTTAGAACTAACTTAGATGATGTAGAATCATTTCTCCTAGCAAACTTCCCAGATATATTACCATTAAGTGAAACTAACTTGCACTCCTCCATCCCATCTAACATCTTTAACATGTCTGGTTATCTTCCACTTTGTCGTAAGGAGTCTGACAGACACATGTATGGGCTTGGAGTCGATATTCGTAACACCCTCCCCATGTCTAGAGAATCTAAATTAGAATCAGGTGACCAGCCCTTCATGTGCTTTCAACTAACTTTACAACATAGCGTTAGCTAATTGTATTTTCTTTATTGCTCTCCATCAACCCAAGACTGAACTATAATCAATCATGTCTCTTACAGCATAGATGTAGCACTCTTCCTTGACACTAGCACCCAAATACATGTATTTGGTGACTTTAACGCCCAGCACAGAAATTGGCTTGGCTTCTCTAACTACACTGACACAGCTGGTAGCGTCATTCATAACTTTGCTATATCCCATTCCCTGACACAGACAGTAACATTCCCGACCCATCTCCCAGATCGCTAGGACCAGCAAGCCTCACTTTTGGATTTATTTCTGACAACTGTTCCTGATGCTCATTGCTCATTCGGGAACGCTGATCACGCTGTGATAATGATAGACATTGCTCTAAACTCTCAAACCCAAGTTGAAGAGCCATTGCTCAAAATGACAAGGTACTACAATAAGGCTGACTGGGATGCCATTTGAGATCACATCAGAGATGCCCCATAGGGAAATATCTTTTCTCTTCCAGCAGAACAGTGTCCAAATGAGACTACTGAATAATTCAAAGCAGCAATTGAAACACATGTTCCTACACGGAAGTTCTATAGTAAACCCCACTCTCCCCAATGGTTTATGCAACTGCCATTGCTCAGAGGCATTATGCATACCATAGATTTATCCGGTATAAATCCTGTACAAACAGAGAAAAGTATATAGAAGCTAGAAATAATTGCAAGAAAGAAGTAGCAACAGCTAAGAGTAAATACACTGAAATCACCAGGAAACACATTGAAGTGCAAAAATTAGGAACTCGTGATTTCTGGAAAATCTACAACAGTGTAGTAATTAATGAGCAATCGACAATACCCCCACTATCAAACAATCATGAGGTTGTTTGCACAGCAACTGAGAAAGCTAACATGCCTGCATGTCAGTTTGCCTCAAACTCTACCTAGCAAGCAATTCCCTCCCTGATTTTCCTTTGCAGACAGAAACAACGCTAGATGATCTGAAGATCATGCCTTCCGAAGTACATGATATTATAAAAAACCTAGACACCTCAAAAGCATGTTAACCTGACCTCATTCCGCCTGTGTTATTAAAAAATGCTCCGCTGAGGTCGCTCCTATTCTCTTTAAACTCTTTAACAAATGCCTTCATGAATCTTGCTTTCTTGGCTGCTGGAAAACTGCTTCTGTGGTACCAGTTTACAAGAATTCTGGTGAAAGAACTGACCCATTAAATTATCACCCAGTTAGCCTCCTCCCTCTTTTCACCAAAATATTTGAGTCCTTAATTAATCAAGCTCTAGTCCACTACCTTACAGCTGCTAAACTTCTGTCAGACCACCAATATGGATTTAGGTAAGACCGTTCTACTGCAGATATTCTAACTGTAATCTCTCAATGTTTATACTAAGCACTGGATAAGGCAGGGAGGGGAGAGCAGTAGCCCTAGATATATCTAAGGCTTTTGACAGAATATGACACGATCGTCTTCTGATGAAAATCAAATCCTATGGTATTACTGGACGAATGCTTAGCATAATTAGATCCTTCTTAAATGAAAGAATAATCCAGGTTGTCCTCGATGGGTGTACATCCAAAAAATTTGATTTAAAAAAAAAATTTTTTTTTATTACATTTTCACCCCAAACAAGGCACATTGCCACTTTGATGTAGGGGGCTACTATTAGGGACACAGGCTACAGGGGTACTAGATGGGGAGTTGGGCAGCAAGATGTCGGTTCACGTTACACTTGAACTTCTGCATGTCAGTACAGTTGGGAAAGCAGGAACCTGGCAGGGAGTTCCAAAGTCTAGCGGTTTTGGGGACAGGAATCGATCCTTGGACCTTTGTTATTTCTGATATTCATAAATGACTTACCTGATAAAATTGTCTCTGAGATGGGTATATTTGCTGACAACATCACGCTCTATAGCAAGTAAGGTATGGCTGAAACCCTAGAGGAAGACCTTCAGTCTGTAGTGGAATGGGGTCATAAATGGATGGTAATGTTCAACACTGCTAAGACAAAGCTCGTTTCCTTTAATAATTACATGAAACCTTATCGACCACCAATAACTTCTTTTTTTTTTACACGGTGGTCACCACTTATCAAGGCCCAGAAGCCACTCAGGGATAAGGGTTATTGCAAGTACAGTACGCTAGTGTGGAGATTTGATGAAGTGTTTACTTAAGAGGGCGGTTCATTAGGAATTTGTTAACGTTGGACTTGAACACATCCAAGTTGTAGTCAGGTGGGAAGCAGGCAGACGGAACAGGCGTGCAGTTCTAAGAAAGAAGCTTTGTTCATGGAATCCACGTTTTGATTTAGGCACAGATAAAGAGTGGGGGAAATTTTTCACAGTGGATTCAGCTAGATGGGTGTTTTTCGTGAAAAATTGGCGGGGGGGGGGCAGAGATTGGAGTTCAGACAAGCACCTGCAATGGAAATAACGATAAAACAAGGATAGGCTTGCAACGTCTCTTCTGTGGGAGAGAGGTTGCAGGGTAGAGAAAAGGGTATACCCCACTAAGCCACGAAGTCTATTTTGTATTCTGTCAAGGCAGGATAGGCTGTTTTTAGCAGTTTCTGCCCAGATATGGCAGCAGTATTCCATCCTTGGACGTACTTGGCTTTTATATAGATAGAGAATTGCATCAGTAGTGAGATATCTTCTAGAGCAGTAGAAGGATCCCACCATTTTTCCAGCGACCTTGGCAACAGACTTGATGTACGTGTTCCATTTTAGATCAGGAGTAAAGGACAAACCCAGAAGCTTGTCAAAACACGGGGCTTCTCCTAGACGAGAGCCATCCATTTCAATTGATGCCAGATGGGGATCAGAGCGTTGATGATGTAAAGATAGGAGTTTGGCTTTAGATGCATTAAAGGTAACCAGCCACGTCTTCCCCCACTGAACCATGCGCTCGAGATCAGAGAAGAGAGAATCAGAGAGAACTTTATCATTTACAGCCTTTGATGTATTGCCGTAGATGGTCGTGTCATCAGCATAGATGTCAATGAATGATTTAAGTATGTGTTTAGGGAGGTCATTGATGTAGATGGACCCAGGATTGACCCTTGAGGGACTCCAGCATTAAAACTGCAGGCCTCTGATTTTTGTCCATCGACCACTACTCTTATGAGCCTATCGGAGAGAAATGATTTAATGATTGAGAAAACATTTCCAGTTATACCGTAGCTGGAAATCTTGTGAAGTAAGCCCTTATGCCATACCTTGTCGAAGGCCTTTGATATGTCAAGAGCAATTGCCCTAGAAAGGAAACCTTTGTCAAGAGATTCACTAATCCTGTGAGATATAACCGTTAGCACATCTGCGGTAGATCTTGCAGGATGGAAACCATATTGTGTGTCACTAAGAAGATTGTTTCTGCTGAGGTGGTTTACTATTTCTCTATTTAATATGGATTCCAGCAACTTTCTTATCACACACAGGATGACTAGAGATACTTTACCTGAGAGCACTTCATTCAAGCTCCTTGGCTTAATGTTCACCGGAAACATGAGTTGGAATAGATACATTGAGATTATTGCTAAGGCTGCTGCAAAGAAGGTGGGCTCTCTCTATCATGCTAGAAAGTTACTTACGCCTGAAAGTATCCTATACCTCTACAAAGCCACCATTCGCCCATGTATGGAGTACTGCTGCCACATTTGGGCTGGAGCATCTGCTACTAGTCTCTTGCTCCTGGACAGGATCCAAAAGAGAGTCACCAACCTAATAGGTTCCGAACTGTCATCTAAACTTCAGCCCCTGTCCCACCGAGGAAATGTTGCATCCCTCTGCTTGTTTTACAAGTGTTTTAATGTTGGATGCTCTGTACCCCCTCGACGAAAATGCCCCCGACAAACCCGACGAGCAGCGAAGTCCCACCCCTACACAGTTGAGATCCCTAGATGTAAGAAAGCCTTTTACTCTAATAGCTTCTTCCCCAGAACTGCAGGACTTTGAAATTCTCTTCCGATTTCCTGCTTCCCCAACTGTACTGACATGCAGAAGTTCAAGTGTAATGTGAACAGACATCTTGCTGCTAAACTCACAACATAGTACCCCTGGAACTTAGGTCCCTGATAGTAGCCTCTTACATCAAAAGTGCAATGTGCCTTGTTTGAGGTGAAAGTGTGATAACCCCCCCCCCCCGCCCCGGATATCTGCAGTAAAACGAGCTTGCCTAAATCCATATTGTCTATTAGAAGATTAGAATCTATTATTAGGTGGTAGACTAGTACTTGATTGATTAAGGCCTCAAAGATTTTGACAAAGAAAGGATGGAGTCTATTGGAGTGATAATTGAGTGGGCCAGTTCTTTCGCTAGAATTCTTGAAAACTGGAACTTTTTTTACATGAAAGATGCTTGTCCCCTTTTTCATGTAAGTAAAAATAAAAAGAATTAGTAAATGAAAATAAAATGAGAGAAAACGGGAAATCGAACTGGAAAGCAAGATTCAGTAAGGTTGAAGAGTTTGGAGAGGACTGGGGCAAACTCAGTGGACCATTTATTTAATAGTATTTAATGGGGATGAGATAAAGCTTACACACCTTCGAGGTGTCGGGTTTTTATGATATTATGAACATATTTAACTATACTTACAGAATATGCAATAACCTATATCTATCAGGTATAACTGTACTCCATATCAAATGTTCTCTTGTATCTATACTGAGCATATCTTATCTTTCAGTCTTACTAAATATTCGGTTTGGGCACCAAATCAGAATTTCTAATAGCAAGTAAATCATACCCTAACACTTTATCCTAATCCTAAACCTACTAAACCATATCTAATCATCCATTCCTAAACTTACAAAACTATATCTAACCATACATTAACTCGTCTCTCTCAATCCAATACTGTAGCAAATTTAGCTGCTTCCACTGCACGAATTTTTACCTATACCCTCTCCCAGTAACAATGAAAATGGAAGCATAGTAATGCCCTTTTTTAACCAGGTTTGAGGAGTGAAAATTTTCTGTAGAAGTTAACCTAAATGCCCGATTTTTTCAGGAGATATTAACCTAAATAACCAATAAATATTAACTACCCATGCGGGGTCGCAGAAATACCTGGATTAGGACCCAGGCGCGGGGCGAACCCCCTCGGAGCTGATGGACCCGTAGGTCTTCCCAGGTCATCCGTCTAGGAGAAGGAAAACTCTGAAACTAAACCTAGGGAGGGAGGCCTCTTCAGTCCTGGACGACAACCTTCCTAGAGCTGGTGACTCAAACAAATCACCGGTTGGCAAACCTAAACTGCTTAAGGAGGAGATAGACTCTGTCTATCACCCGGCTTTCATACTCCTTCTTTGCCTATTGGCCAGGCGTAGAGGTACTATCACAGGGACTCGACTGAATCGCCCAGTGGTTGACCTTGTTTCCTGACTAGGGCAATGAACGCCGCTTCTCCCCACTCCCGCCACATCCCATCCCCCTAAACTGGACACAGTGGGGTGCTTCAGTGCCATATATGTCGGTGAAGTTGGACTGGGCTGGCTTTGCCTAACGGATTGAGGGTACCGGATTGACAGTTCCTGGCTGCTGTATCCGACTGATAGTACAGAAACCCTAACTCTTTGGTAGCGCTTAGAGCGGCTGCTCCATCAACAGTTGTAAAATATCAGGATGTTTGTAGTGCCATGTCGCGCATGGAAAGGGACCCTGCACTCATTTCCGGTGGGCTTTCCTGAGGCCACAATCCTGTGGGTGAGGACAGCTGATAGTCTACTAGTATTGCATGTCTGGTATTCTGCACAACTACTTGTCCAGCACCCCTTCACTCACTCACCCTAACTGAAACTTTTAAATAAAATAAAATGAAATGACAGCTCAAGCAAAAGTTACGTTTAAACCAGGACCAAACTCAAAAAAAACCAACCTGCCTCCTCCCTTGAGGCTTGCATTTACTAATATCCGCGGGCTTAGAACTAACTTAGATGATATTGAGTCATTTCTCCTTGTAAACACCCCGGATATCTTAGCATTAAGTGAAACTAACCTTCACTCCTCCATTCCCTCTAACCACTTTAACATGCCTGGTTATCTCCCACTCTACCGTAAGGACTCGGACAGACATATGCATGGACTTGGAGTCTATATTCGTAACACCCTCCCCCTGACTAGAGAAATAAAACTAGAATCAGAGGACCAGGCCTTTATGTGCTCAGACTAAATATGCAACACAATATTAGCTACTTGTATTTTCTCTACCGCTCTCCCTCAAACCAAGACTGTACCCTAATAAACAAAGTCTCAGACAGCATAGATATAGCACTCTCCCTCGATACTAGCGCACAAATACATGTATTTGGTGACTTCAATGTCCACCACAGTAACTGGCTAGGATTCTCTAATCACACAGACGTAGCTGGTAGCGCAACACATAGATTCAATATATTCCATTCCCTATCTCAGTTGGTTACATTTCCAACACGTTTCCCAGACCAGCAAGATCAACATGCTTCACTTCTAGATCTCTTTCTGACAACGGTTCCCAATGACTGTACAACAAATGCCCACAGCCCACTCGGGAATGCTGATCACGCAGTGATAATGGTAGAAATCAGCCTAAATTCTTGCCCTAAAACTGAAGACCCACTACTCAAAACAACGAGGTATTACAAAAAGGCTGATTGGGAAGCCATCAGGGAGCTCATCAGAGATGCCCCATGGCAAAATATCTTTACTCTTCCAGCGGAACAGTGTGCAAATGAGACCACTGAATGGTTCAAAACTGCTATTGAAGCACATGTTCCCGCATGGAAATTCTATAGCAAGCCCCACTCCCCCCAATGGTTTACTTCTGCTTGTGCAGCTGCCATTTGTCAAAGGCAGCATGCGTTCCGCAGATTCAACCAACATAAGTCCAGCTCAAATAAACAGAAGTTTATAGAAGCTAGAAATAATTGTAAGAGAGTGATAGAGACAGCTAAGACAGATTACTCTGAAACCACCAGAAAATGCATCGAAGCACAGAAATTAGGAACCCGGGATTTTTGGAAAATCTACAACAGCGTAGTAAATAATGGACAGTCAACTATTCCCCCACTATCAAACAATCATGACGGCAACTAACAAGGCTAATCTGCTTGCCAGTCGGTTTGCCTCTAACTCCACACTGAACTTGATACACCACTCACTCCCTGATTTTCCTCTGCGAACAGACGCCTCACTAGACGATTTGAAAATCACCCCTTCTCAGGTACATGCTATTATAAAAAACTTAGACACCTCAAAAGCGTGTGGACCAGATCTCATCCCGGCTGTGCTATTAAAAAAATGCTCTGCCGAGGTTGCTCCAGTTCTGTACAAACTTTACAATAAATGCCTTAACGAATCTTGTTTTCCCGACTGCTGGAAAACCGCCTCTGTGGTACCAGTCTTCAAGAATTCTGGTGAAAGAACTGACCCACTAAATTATCGCCCCATTAGCCTCCTCCTCCTTTTCGCCAAAATATTTGAGTCCTTAGTTAATCAAGCCCTAGTCCAGCACCTAACAGCTGCTAAACTCCTGACTGACAAACAATATGGATTCAGGCAAGCCCGTTCAACAGCAGATATCTTAACTGTAGTTTCTGAACGTATAGTACCTCAGGGGTCTATCCTTGGACCTCTATTATTCCTGATATTCATAAACGACCTCCCTGATAAAATTGTTGCGGAGATGGGTATATTTGCCGATGACACCACTCTCTATAACAGATATGAGGGGAAAACAAATGAACACATATCCAAGGAAATGGCAGAAACACAAGAGGATGACCTCCAATCCGTAGTGGAATGGGGACAAAAATGGTTGGTCTCATTCAATGCTGCTAAGACTAAGCTTGTTTCCTTCAATAACTACAAGAAACCTTCTCTACCACCAATAGCAATGGCCAAGAACACATTGCCTGAAAGTACTTCTTTTAAACTCCTCGGCCTAACGTTTACAGGGAATATGAACTGGAATAGATACATTGAGAGCATTGCCAAGGCTGCTGCAAGGAAGGTTGGCTCCCTCTACCGTGCTAGAAAACTACTTACGCCTGACAGTATCCTATACCTCTATAAGGCAACCATTCGCCCATGTATGGAGTACTGTTGTCACATCTGGGCTGGTGCATCTGCTTCTTGTCTCTCGCTCCTGGACAGGGTTCAAAAGAGAGTCGCCAACCTGATAGGTCCTGAACTGTCATCTAGGCTTCAGCCTCTGTCCCATCGACGAGATGTTGCATCCCTCTGCCTGTTCTACAAATACTTCAATGGTGAATGCTCTGACGAACTGCCAACACTTGTACCTCCCCGATGTAACTACCCCCGACAAACCCGACAAGCTACTAAGTCTCATCTCTTTACAGTAGAGATCCCTAGGTGCAAGAAAGCCTTTTACTCCAATAGTTTCTTCCCCAGAACTGCGGGTCTTTGGAACTCCCTTCCGAGATTCTGCTTTCCCAACTGCAATGATATGCAGAAGTTCAAGTGTAATGTGAACAAACATCTTTCTACTCATCTCCCTTCATAATGACCCCGCTAATTAAGTCCCTCATAGTAGCCCCCTGCTTCAAAGTGGCACTGTGCCTTGTTTGGGGTGAAAATTGAATAAAAAAATAAAAAAATGATGAGAAAGGGTGATTTTCAAATCATCAAATGTGGCTTCCATCTGCGTGGGGTCTAAAGTGGAGTTGGAGGTAAACTGCCGGGAAAGAAGATTAGCTATCTCGGTTGCCGTGTAAATAGCCTCGTGGTTGTTGGATAATGGGGGAATTATTGATTGCCCATTATTTACTACGCTGTTATTAATTTTCCGTCTGGACCATAAATGGGAGTGAAGGCAGCAGAAGATAAGGCAGGTGCTAGTGATGCAGCTATTAATATCTGCATCTCCTTTGTTCAGTTGCTATGATGACTGAACCTAGTTACTTGAAGAAGAAATTTATTTGAGAATTTCTCCATCCAGGACAATTGGCTGTTTTTAAGGGAGGGGGAATCTTCCTGTCAGCAGTTTGGTTTTTCCCGTATTCACCCTCATGCAAAGTTATGAAGCAAAGATTACTGATTTGATGTCTAAAAAGCTTTTACCTGAAATCATGATGTCGTCGGTATAGTCCAAGTCCTTAAGTGTATGGTGAATATACACCTGCTACTCTAAGTATAAACATTAAACATTAATTACAGGGTGAAACAATAAAATTGTCGCCCTAAAGAAAACAATAGTACAGCTTTATTTAAACATTTTTATTCAATTCAGGTAACTTGAGTATGTAGTAGAGTTGACATTGATTCAATGTAACCACCTTCAGCCTCAATCACACCTATGACCAAACGAACTAGTCCAGCAGGTTCAGGTCGGGGAGCAGGAGAGCAAGTAAAAGAAGAGTACAAAGTTGTAGCACTCCTTCTGAAGCTAAGCCTGTTTTTTGTTGGATTTGTGGGCTGGCGCCGAGTCCTGCTGCCACACCCAGGGTCTGCCAGCGGCCACCTGATTGCACCAGGGGATCACCACACTCTTCAGCACATCCAGGTACACTTTGGTGTTGACTTTTAAGCCAACTTCAAAGATGTGAGGTGGCATGATGTGGTCCTCACTTGAAACCACACTAAAGACCATAACCATAGCAATGGAAACTTCATTGAGCTGTGCCTCCAAGTGTTGAACCATCAGGGTTTTCAGTTTTGTTGTATTGTTGGTATCATAAAATGGGCACCGATGTATGATCGTCTAAATGTTGCTGTCTATTTGTGATATATTCATATCTAATTGTTCATATACAGTTGTGTGTGTGTGTGTGTGTGTGTGTGTGTGTGTGTGTGTGTGTGTGTGTGTGTGTGTGTGTGTGTGGTACATGTTTTGGACATACCTTAACTTCATGCATCGTTGATCTTGTCCACCTGGAATTCATCTCGTTCTTGGAGGGGAGACTAGAAACCTTTTTTGGACGAATATTCATTCGCTCCAAGACGATGATTGTATTTTATACAGTTTTTATTCACCTTCCAGGTCTTGATCGCAGAAGAATGGAAAGTAAATGTCTTTGTTTGCGTGGTTAATTCAAAGTCTTATTTTCACACACGTCAGCCGCCCCCCCCCAGTGAAGGGGAGGGAACGACCTGTTAAGCCGTCCAAACCCAAACTCACTGACTCCAGCTAACCTGATCACGTGACTCACACGCAGATCCGATAAGCTGACCTCCTATCGTTCTTGGGATTTATACACAACTGGCCAACTAGTAGATGGTCTGCAACAAAAAAAAAAAGAAAACCAGTTTTCATCAAACGGAAATGGAATCATGTCATTTTGTCTATGGCGAGAATTTTATCATTTCACCCTGTATATGAATATTTTATGTACACACAAGTATATAACATTCCAGTTTTTAATTATACATACATCACAGAGACACACATATATACATGTCATATAGATGCTATGCTACACAAGGACCTTTATTATTCCTGATATTCATAAACTACTTCGGTGATAAAATTGTGTCTGATATGGGTATACTTGCTGATGACACCATAGTCTATAATAAAGAGGAGGGGAAAAGCGAATGTACACATATCTAAGGTGATGGGTGAAATGACGTTCAGTCAGTAATGGAATAAGGACGGAAATGGATGGTAACATTTAATGCTGCTAAGATTAAACTTCTTTTTTATTTTTAACAATTACAAAAAAACCTTTTCAACCACTGATTGTCATGACAAATTACACCTTACTTGAGAGCTCATCGTTCAAACTCTTCAGCTTAATATTCACAGGCAACATGAATTGGAACAAATACATTGAAGACATTCCCACAGTTACTATAAAGAAGGCAGACTCTCTCTACTGCGCTAGAAAACTATGCATGCCTGACAATATCCTATATCTCCACAAAACCAACATTCGCCTTTGCATGAAATATTGTTGCCACATCTGTACTAATGCATTTACCACTAATCTCTCCCTCTTAGACAACGTCCAAAAAACGTCTCAAATCTTCTAGGTCCCACACTATCAACCAAGCTCCAATCTCTGTCCCATCCCCACAACGTTGCATTTCTGAGCCTGTTGTTCAAATACTTTAATCAAATATGCTCTGAGAAATTTGTAGCATTTGTGCTCCCTCAACATAAATACTCCGGGTTAACCTGATAAGAAGCAAAGTTCCACCCCTTCACTGTTGAGGTCTGTAAATTCTTCTATTGTAATAGATCCTTTCCCCAATTTAAAAATAGCACAATGGCGGTTGGTTGTTTTCAAACAAATATACATCTCCCCTGTTAGTATTATATGTTCCAGCAACAATCAGCAGTTACTGCTGTGGTTTTCAAATTTTTCATTTTTTCGAAAATAGAGCAGAATAACTAAACAAAGCAAAAAAAAAAAAAAATAAAAAAATAACACTATTATTATATTTTCAAAACGGATCGATTAAAGGAATGATTCAGTTGAAAAATATGAAAAATGGATGGAAAATTCTGAAGATGTGAGGGAGAAAAACGGAGAAAATATGATCAGACATTTATTTCTGGTTTGAAGCTCAACGGTTTCTTACTAACTTGACCCAACATTATAATTCAAGGAGAGTCGAAAATGGATCATAGGTTTACTTTCAGCCGCCGTGTAACTTTCACTTCCCTTATTTTGTCCTTTAGTTCTCACATTCAATGAGCGATGGTTCTGACAAAGAGGGAAGAATTGCTGTTTTCCGAGTCATAATCTATTTCATCTAACACTTATCGTTGGCAAGTATTTTACCTTGAAATATTTTTTAGTTCCTGACATCAAGTGGCTTCATGCCTTGTTTAGAGCGATTTCCATTAAAAAGTAAAAATACCCATTTAATCTGTTATGACGTCATACTGGTTTTGGCACCCATTATTCACTCTTTATGACATCACAATTCTTTTGATGACTACAGTTCAGCCTTTATGATGTCATCTTCTTGAAGTAAGTATATATATATATATATATATATATATATATATATATAAGCAGGTTGTAGTTTGCTTGAAGCATTGTTGAAGAAAATTATAAGGTAAAATTAAAAGCCAAGAACAATGCGAGATTTTTTTTTTTATATAGAGTAAAATTAAATGCAAACAAAAGAAATGAAGTTCTTTTTTTTGTTGTTTGTTTTTTCTTTTTCACACAAATTTTAACTCTAAACAACAGTAATTTCTTTTTCTGTTGTATTCAATGGTGATATAAATCTCAATATATTTCAGACTTATTAGTCCATTTTCAAGAGAAGACAGCGGAAGAGTATTCAAAATTGGAAAAGTAGCCGCAGAGTTTGCTACGTGATACCGCGAAATATAGAACAAAAAATGACGTTAGGAGAACGTTAAAATAAATCAGTTGATGTTTGAAATACTTGTTGCGTTTGTGAATCAAGAGAGATGACTATTCAAGCAAGGTTTTTTTTTTTTTTTAATTATTGTTTTTCTTATGTTTTAAACTTATATTATAAAAGCGGAGCTCAATTCCAGTCTATTGTTTAGTGTGGGAGTATTTTTTGAAATAATTAAAGATTCGAGGATACGAAGTTGACCTACGTTTCTTGAAGAAGCAAGAATGTTGATGTGAAAATCTGGTTCTGAATTAATGCAAGTGCGAATATGTTTATAGAACGACGAAGCAGTAGTGTTTAAGTGCTCTTTAATGCGGTGATGAAGCAATCTGGTAGTGCTTCCGATGTAAGATGCACTGCATTTAGCGCATTGTAGGTCGTAAACAACGTGGTTCTTAAAGCATAAACCTGTGTGTGATATTGGGCAATTAGAGAGTGAACAAGGGGAAGGTGTATGCGATGGATGTTTTCGGTTGAGCTGTTGTCTTAAAGTAGATCCAGTGTGGATGAGTTGAATGTTGAGCCCCTCGCTGCGGATGGCTTTTCGGATTGAAGATGAGATTTTGTCACTGAGGAAGGGTAGTTTTAGAAAACAATTGTTAGAGAAGGGTCGGGTGTTGCGTTTTTTCTTTTTAAGTGAGGATAGGATCGTATTAGGGTAGCCGTTTAGTGAGAGGGTCTGTAGGAAATTGTTAGTGTGTGTATGTTTGTCGGAGATGTTAGTGCATTTGTCTTGTATGCGTGAGATTTCGGCATGTGCGTAGTTTAGTTTGTCCTTGAGAGGTAGCGCAGATTTGAAATGTACGAAGAGGCGTTTGCTGGCGGGTTTTCTGTAGAATTCAGTGCATATGGCACCATTTTTTTTTATTTGTATTTTAAAATCAAGTAGAGAAAGAGATTCTGAAGAGTCTGGGTGTTCTATAGTAAATTTTAAGTTTGGGTCGGCGTTATTGAATTTGTGGAAAATGTTAATAGCTTCTTCGCGGGAGTATGTGATAATTAAAATGTCATCGATATATCTAGTAAAAAGGAGATAAGAATAGCAGGTACTAAGGGTGTCTTTCGAGTTTGTCCATATAAGCAATGGCAAGAATACCGGATAGACTGGAGCCCATGGGTAGTCCAGATACTTGTTTGAACGTGTTTTGTAGGAAAGTAAAGTAAGTGTTGTCTACTATAATACGGAGGAGTTGTAAGAGATCTCCTGGAGTAATTCCGAAGCATTGTGGGTTTTTAGATGCTATAATGTCTGCCATGAGATTAATGGCTGGATGTGCAGGAATGGAGGTGTATAAAGAAACGACGTCTAGGCTAAATGGGTATCTGTATAGTTTGAGTAGATGGTGTGGTAGATCGTTGAGTCTGTTAATTACTTGGTTGGAACTACTAACATGGGCTGGGAAGGTAGAGAGTAGAGGTTTAAGTAGGCGGGATATTAACCAAGAGATTTTATAAAGGGGACCGTTAACGCTTGAAACAATGGGTCTGATCTGTGTGTGTGTGCTATTTTTGTGGGTTTTAATAAGGTGATAAAAGGTAGGTAATTTGCTGTATTTAGTAATAAAATTTAGTCTGTGTTGTTTTGGGAGATTTCTTTTAAAACAAATTTGAGACCATGTCTTGTTAATGTTGTTCTCAATACGAGCAGCAGTGATATTATGTGCTGGGGTGTAAAGGTCGGTATTGGAAAGATGCTCTATAGCAAGGTTGTTATAAGATTCCTGTGATATAACGCAAAATTCTCTGCCCTTATCAGAGGGTAAGTAAACTAAATCTTTGTCTTTAAGGGATTTAAGGGTGAGGTATTGGTTCCTGGTAAGATTGGGGGTAATATGGTGTTGTTCGCGTTCAAGTATTCTGAGGATTTTATGCTTTAACCTTGAAAGTTTTAGATCTAGTGGAATATTATTAGGAGGTGGGTATAAAGGGTGATCAAGCTGAAAAACAGGAAAAGAGGTGTTGTGATTACCTGAGAGGTTGAGGGGGGTGTCCTTGTTATCGTGCGGGGCAAAAGCGTGCAGCCATTTAAGGTGGTAAGCAGTTCTGCAGAACTGCGTTTCTATGTTGAGTTTAGCTTTATCCGTCAGTTTCATTGTGGTGATAAACTTAGGGCCAAGTGAAAGGAGATCCGTTTCAGTTGTGGAAAGAGAGTTAGTGAGGTCAGTTACGAGAAGATGATCTTTAAGGGACTTGTCGGTGGAAGAATCCTGTGAATTATGTATGTGTCTGTTGTAGACCGGTTTATTAGTTTTCTGTTTAAGCCAAGTAAATTTGCGTATGAGACGTTTCTGTTCATTGTTGAAGCTGGAATGGTATGCGCGGTCGATCAGAGATTGGATGTTGTTTAGCGAATGACCGTTAGGGGTAGATGAAGTGATTGAATTCCGGAGGTTCTTGACTGAATTAATATGGCCATGTAGAGTCCTTTGGTGTTGCTTAATGATTATTTTGAAGCAATAGTCATATATAAATTGTCGTGAAGTGTGTAGAAAACGGAAACATGTTGGCAGATTTATGTTCCTGATTGTGTTAGGAATAATTTTGTTTTTACGGCATTTTTTCAAAAAGTAGATTTGGCAGTTGACTCTAGCGCGTTTTTCCGTAGTTTTGAAGATGCTCTTCATGAGTGCAAACTCTGTCTGGCTGAGACTGAGGGATATAAGCAGGTTGTAGTTTGCTTGAAGCATTGTTGAAGAAAATTATAAGGTAAAATTAAAAGCCAAGAACAATGCGAGATTTTTTTTTTTATTAATATATATATATGGAAATGTATAAAAAAGAATACGAAAAGTATAAAAGCTTATAATGTTTCTTTATTCTTTTTCAATTGGTGACGTGTAGGAATGCAAAATAATATTATGAAAAAAAAATCCGTACATAATTTTCGACCGATCCTTCAGTCTTCATCGGTGTATATATATTATGATGTCATCTTCTTGAAGTAAATATATATATATATATATATATATATATATTAATGCTTGTAGAAGACTAGGATATAAATACCCTAAACTCGCTACAAGAAAAAATAATGACACGAATTGAATGAAGGAAATAAAGAACTCAAATGCTGGAATAAAATAAACATGTCGTTTATTTTCTGTTGAGAAATGAAAGTCTTGGGTGTACACGTGTTCATTCGGCCGGTGACGACTACGCGCGTGGAAGGAAAGGGGAATGCAATAGAGAAACGCAAAGTGGCAAGCCGGCCTGTAGAAAAAGAGGGTTTAAGCTCAGTAGAGAGTCGTGCACATGTCTGTTTTGATGGACCAAAACGAAGGGGAGATAGAGTGAGAAAGTCAATCCAGCTCATGGAGAGAGAAAGCATATAAAGTGTATGTACGGTCTGATAGCTTTTTGTCCCACATAGTAGCAAGTGATGTGAGGTACGCACGCCTGCTGAAAAGGCGGTGGCTGGTGCGCCGACCAACCACCTCGGAAAGGCAGGTCGGAAAAAAAGGAAGAAGCCGCTTATTGCTCTTTCTTTTATAGGTGTTTCCGGTGGTCTTTTGCGCATGTGTGGATTTCCTTTGAAAGGGAAAGTGACGTTGTCCACCTGTGCTTACATGTGAGTACATGTGTGTGCGTTAGCGTGTGTGTGTGTATACACGTAAATGTGAGTGTGTATACTCAAACATGAATATATGTACGTGTACGGACGTGGGCGCGTATGTTTGTGTGCGCGTATGTATATGACAAGTAATATGGCCTGAAATGTGAACGCGTGTTTTTGTGTGAGACTAGAAAAGGCTCGCGCATGCTCAATTATAAAATTTGATAATTTTGTAGCTTACTCTTTAAGTCAACCATTTTTGGCTTAAAACTCATTGGTATATGAAAATTTACTGAATTTCACGAACTCAGTATATATACATACAAGTCTATATATATATATATATATATATATATATATATATATATATATATATATATAAATATATATATATATACATACATATATATATATACATACATATATATATATGTATATATATATATATATATATATATATATATAAAATTGATTTATTATTTAAATATTTATTTAAATATTTTTGCGTGTAGACATGACATTTTTCGAAGTTTCCCTTCTCGTTAGTATAGCTAAACTTAAATATTGAAATAATAAATTACAAATAATACGTCCCAAAAATGTGGGGTGACTGGAATATAAACGAATGGCACCCAGGAAGTGAAAAAAACAAACAAAACAAACACCACAGAATCGCTTATAAAAAAATAAATCAACACTCTTATATATATATATATATATATATATATATATATATATATATATATATATATATATATATATATATCTACTTCATTTACTGACATAAAATTAATATACGAAAGTATAGATTTTATATGTAAACTTTAAGTATTTACTTCAAAAGTGCTCAATACGTAGGTAGAGCTAGTTAGTAATTTATATATATATATATATATAAAATAAAAATTACAATTAAATTTACCAAAATGATCCAAGATGGTAAAACTAAAGTATATTATAAATATTAAAGAATTAATATTTATAAAGTAATCTCAACCAGATGTAAAAGCTCGATAAAACCAAATAGGAGATAGAGCTTATAATAAGAGCAAACAGTTAATAAAACATGTTAAAAAAACTTTGAAATAAATAAATATGCTTTTAACTCTTTTTCAAAGTGTTTTTAACGTTTTATTAACCGTTTGCTCTTATATATATATATATATATATATATATATATATATATATATATATATAGCTTGACGGACGTATTTAACAGAGAAGTGGTTGAATTTGCAATATTCTTTATTGATGCAAATTTAATTTTATCTTTATATCAGTTTGTAATTTATATATATATATATATGTATATATATATATATATATATATATATGCAACAACATATATATAAATTTTGTGATTCTTTTATTAAATATTTAATTGATTTTAACATTGCATAAATAGGTTCAGTTAGTGAGAGGGGAATCTATCACCATCCTTACCTCTAAACCTGCCAATTGGACTTTTAATAAGTAGACTACTTATTATTTATTTCTTTTTTTTTAATAAAGAGTAGAAAATACATTGTGGATGTATTATCAGCAGCTTTGAAATCTTTCTTAGAACTGCACGCCTGTAGAACTCTGTTCCGTCTGCCTGCTTCCCACCGGACTACAACTTGGATGTCTTCAAGTCCAACATTAACAAATTCCTAATGAACCGCCCCCTTAAGTAAACACTTCATCAAATCTCCACACTAACGTAATGTACTTGCAATAACCCTTATCCCTGAGTGGCTTCCGGGCCTTGATAAGTGGTGATCACTGTGTAAAAAAAACAAAAAAAAGGCTCCTGTAACTCTTGCTTCTCCTAATTTGTCCCTCAGTCCTCATTTATGAGTGATTTTTCTGATAAAGGGAGAAGCTGTATTCTAGGTCGGCAGTATTTTGTGTGAACAGTAGTCTGAGTTGTCAGAAATTTTTGTTCCTGGGTCTGTCCTTGTAGCCATGTCACTAGTAAGGGTGCTGGATGTAAACCTTTTATCTGGGCTGACGTTATCTGCCTGATACTCAGGGACCCAAACCTTGAATTAACCACTAAGGACGCTGTCCTATCAGCAGGTGTAAAGTACTGGGGCTGCTGTATTGCCATTTGATGAATGTATTCTGGACCATGCAGTAGCTTCTGGTGGGGACTCTCGATACCATATTAGTGGGTAATTGTCACGTCTTTATCTTATCATGTGGTAGAAAAAAACATTTTATTTCTTCATTTCTTTTTCTCTTTTACTTTCCTTCTCGGCTCTGCTCTAAGCAAGTTTGTCGACCTATTCTACAAAACACCATCATGAAAAGTTTCCAGAAAAAATACATGAATACATCCAGAACTCCAACTTCCAACGTAGACCCTCACTACCATGTCTCCTTCTCCAACATCCGAGGTCTACGTTCCAACCTTCCAGAGGTTGAATCCCAATTACAGGAGACTAAACCAGACCTATTACTCCTAAACGAAACCAGCATTGGACCGATAATTACCCTAGATGATTTTGTAATTAAAGGATACTCTAAGTTAACATCCAAATCTGACCACCAGGATCGCCATGGACATGGAATATGTACCTACATTAAAGATGGCTTCCCATGTGGTAGACAGGACCCTAATTTACTCTATATGTGCTTCCAGGTTGCACTTGCTTACACCACAACATTTATTTTGCCATCTATCGCCTCCACAACAGCGGAGTTACCATATTTAAGAGCATATCTGAGAAAATTGACCACATCCTGTCTACTCATCCTTCGGCCAACATTCACATCTGTGGTGACTTCAATTTTCGTACTGTATATCGATACTCTATGGCTGACTGGGATAGTTTTCGTACATTTATTGCAGATCTACTCCTGCGTTCCATATTTAAAAATAATGTGCCCTCTATAGTATCAGACCTGACGGAATGGTTAATTGTAGGTATAGACCGCTTTATACCTTCCAAGATATTCCAGCAAAAACTTAACAGCCAGCTGTGGTTCTCTCCAGAATATGTTGCTGCCATTGCACACAGAAATCACTTTTTCCATAGCTACCAACATAACAGATGTACTGAGACTAAAGCTGCTTTCAGGACTGCCAGCAACCATTGTAAAAGAGTAATAAAAAACATGAGAGAGTTGTATACTCAGTCAGTCATGTCCAAAGTAGCTAAGCAGTGGCTTGGTTCCCACCAGTTTTGGCAAATAGCAAACAGAATCCTGAACAGAAGCATGTGCTCTATCCTAACCATCATCATACAAAGCCAGACTCTTTGCCAAGAACTTTGCAGCTAATTCTATCTTATGCGACAAAGGCCGTCAACCCCTCCTCCCCCTTATTTCCACCTGTATCAGAAAACACGCTATGCTGCATACAAATATCTGTGCATGATGTTACCAAGCTAATCAAAAATCTTGATTCCACTAAAGCAATTTGCCCTGACGGCATTCCAATTATAGTGCTGAAAAAGCTTCAACCAGAACTAGCACCCATACTTACAAAGCTGTTTAAGCGTTGTCTCAAGGCGAATTGCTTCCCAGCACCCTGGAAAACCTCATCAGTATGCCCTGTATTTAAGAATTCAGATGATCAGTCATCTCCTTCTCAGTACAGACCAATTAGTCTCTTGTGCGTCATGAGTAAGTTGTTGGAATCTGCGTTAAATAGAGAAGTAGTCAACCACCTCAGCAAAAATAATCTTCTTAGTAACATGCAATATGGTTTCCATTCTGCTAGATCTACAGCAGATATGTTAACGGTTATATCTTATAGAATTAGTGAATCTCTTGATGGAGGCTTCCTCTATAGAGCAATTGCTCTTGCCATATCAATGGCATAAAGGTCTACTTCATAAGTTATCCAGCTATGGTATAGCTGGGAATGTTTTCTCAATTATTAAATCATTTCTGTCGGATAGATTCATAAGAGTAGTAGTTGATGGGAAAAAATCAGAAGCTCACAGTATTAATGCTGGAGTCTCTCAGGGGTCCATCCTGGGCCCAACTCTCTTCCTGATCTACATTAACGATCTTCCAAATAACATCCTTAGATCATTCATTGGCATTTATGCTGATGACACTACCATCTATGGTAGCACATCAAATGCCATAAATGACCAAGTTCTCTCTGACTCTCTCTCCTCTGATCTTGAGCATGTAGTACAATGGGGAAAGCGGTGGCTGGTTACTTTTAATGCATCTAAAACCAAGCTCCTATCTTTACATCATCACCGCTCTGATCCTCATCTGGCATCAATTGAAATGAATGGCTTTCGTCTTAGGGAGGCTGCATGTTTTGCCAAGCTTCTGGGCTTGACCTTTACTCCTGATCTGAAATGGAACACATACATCAAATCCGTTGCCAAGGCTGCTGGAAAAATGATAGGATCTTTCTATCGATCCAGTAGCTATCTCACTCCTGATGCAATTCCCTACCTATATATGCTTATATATAAGCCAGGTTCGGCCAACGATGGAGTACTGTTGCCACATCTGGGCAGGAGCTGCTAGAACAGCTTATCCTGCCTTGACAGAGTTCAAAATAGACTTCGTAGCTTAGTGGAGGATGCTCTTTTCTCTTCCCTGCAACCTCTTTCCCACAGACGAGATGCTGGGAGCCTGTCTCTGCTTTATCATTATTTTCATGGCAAGTGCTCATCTGAGCTTCAATCTATGGTCCCCCCTCGTCAAACTTTCATGAAAAACACTCATCTAGCCAAAACCACTATCAATAATTTCCCACACTCTTTATCTGTGCCTAAATCTAAACGTATATTCTATGAACAAAGCTTTTTTCTTAGAACTGCATGCCTGTGGAACTCTCTTCTAATTGCCTACTTCCCAGCTAACTACAATTTGATTGTCTTCAAGTCCAATGTAAACAAGTGCTTGATGAACCATCCCCCTAAGTAATTCAATTTACAAAATTTCCACTACTTATGTATACCCATTAAACCTTGTTCTCGAGTGACCTTCAGGCCTTGATAAGTGGTGACTCTTTTGTAATATATATATATATATATATATATATATATATATATATATATATATATATATATATATATATATTAGCAATCCATCCGACATTGTCCAGTCGTAAAATACGATTAAATATGATATTTTGATTAATGCAGATTTCATATTTATTATTATATTATTTTGAACCCAATATATAGTAATGATTTAAAAAGTTAAAAAAAAAATGACTCGTGTGCCACCACCAATAATCGAAACCAAAATGTTTAACTTTATTTGAAATACAATGGACACTATTTTCATAGAAATGTTAATAAACTCATATTTGATGCGTGTTATTTTTTCCTGTTCAAAAACTCTATTTTTCAAATATTAGCTTTATGAAAACGCATTTGTGAATCTAATATAATTCTCATTCTGTGGAATTTTCAAAGGTTCTGCTAGTTATAATTATTTTATTCTAAACTGAATGTATATTTATTATAATTATTTTATTTTAAACTGAATGTATATTTATTATAATTCATTCATTTGAAACTGGATGTATATTTATTATAATTATTTTATTTTAAACGGAATGTATATTTATTATAATTAATTCATTTTAAACTGAATGTATACACATTATAATCATATTATTTTAAAATGAATGCATATTTATTATAATCATATTATTTTAAAATGAATGCATATTTATTATAATTATATTATTTAAAACTGAATATATATTTATGATTATTTTATTTAAAACTGAATGTATATTTATTATTATTATCTTATTTTTAAATGAATGTATATTCATTAGAATTAATTTTTTAAATGAGTTTTTTTTTTTTTTTTACACAGTGATCACCACTTATCAAGGCCCGGAAGCCACTCAGGGATAAGGGTTATTGCAAGTACATTATGTTAGTGTGGAGTGTATATTCATTATAATTATTTTATTTTAATCTGCATACATATATAATTTTACAATTTATAATCCATTCTAACAAACGAACCATATTTTCTTTGTAGATCTTTTAACAGATTTTATTCATGCGTTTTTCTTTGTTCATTTTTAGTTTTTTTTTTGGATCAAGAAAGATAACTCCACATCAAAATTATTTCCCTTTGTAATTTTACGTAATTAAAACTTATGTTTATTCTCGCCTACACAATGATTCTTGTAGTTGATCGAAGGATGCAAAACCAATGTTAACATTTACTACATTTAACAAAGGTTTATTATGTAAATAAATTCAATAAATTATAAAATGTATTAAAACAAGAATTCGATTTTAAAAATGTGATTAAATAACTTTGAACATCTAGAAGATATCCGCTTTTTTAGTTTGTGGCAATTTATTATCTAAAGGGAGATAACTCTTCCCTCAAATTACTGCAAATTTATCTGAAGCAGAAACAAGCAATCGATTTTTTGGCTAAGAACAAAGTGTAGCATCTGTTCTGATGTTGCACTTAGTTCTTTCTGTCATCGATAAGTGAATGAGAAATCCATCTAGACCGGGGCAATCTTAATTTCTTTTTCAACACAAAATGCCCCAGTTTGGGAGTTGAATTTTCCCCACATTATAAACCGAACTTGTATCTAACTCTGTTCTCATGAGGAAGCAAGTGAATAGAAACAATAAATTTGGTCATCATTACTTTTACTGACACAAATCATTAAAAAAAAAAAAAAAAATACTGTTTGGAGAATATTTGACTTCTACGTTACTTCCAATCTAATTATCTATTGATTATTTCCTGCTCTTGAGTTGGAAGCCATGTTTAGTTTCAGAACAGTTTAGTTGTTCTATACAACTCCTGGAGGTGAATGTTTCTCAGTAGACAGTTCTTTTGTTCAGGTTCCTGACTTTATAATTTTTGTAGCCACAGAGCAAAAGATTCTATGCAAGGTTGCTACAGAAAAGGTTTAATATTTATGAAGCAATTCTGTTTTCTGATTGGTTGGTAGCAGAATGTGAATTAATTTGATTCGTCAGTTCCTAGCAGCATTGTTTATAAACAGAATCTTCCAACTGTGAGGGACCATACCCCCATTATGGATAAAAAATATTACAAACCCTGCAAAGTAAATTGACTTAAGAATTAATTAAAAGATTTTCTGAATTTTTTCCATGTTTTGTCGAGGTTTATGGCGGAGAAGCTTGTTGAAGATTGTCATTTTGTTGTAGGTTTGCTGCATCTACATTCATTTTACTGACCTTGTTTGAAATGAAGAAAAGGGTCACAAAATTTTCTGTTAAAAGGCCAAACTTCTCCATAATTAAATCAATTTTATTCAACAGTTTCGAAATAGTTATGATAAAAGGAATATAAAACAGGTTGATTCAGCTGACATGTATGTACTACAGTAATGGAATTGAGTCTGTTAGTTTCATCTCATCAAACAGAAACATTACTAGAAATAATAAGAAATCTTTTGTTTTCTCACTGTGATGCTCAAGGTATGACTATTTGTAAAAGGTGCAAAATGGTTTGAATAGAAATGCTATCTTACACAAATGTTTTTTGACTGAACAAAACGTCAATCATTCCATGACTGAGAACATGCAAGTGTAAAAGGAAGTTGATCATAGTTATAGAACTTATGTATTTTGACACTTTGTGTGTGGATGCCGTCTATCTGTTGCTGGTTTTTGTACTCATTATAGCATGAATGACCAACAGGCTCGGCACCTACCTTCATGATGTACCATTTATAAGACACTCAAGTCACCTTGGATATTCAATTGGAGAACAAGGTGGAGCAGGTCCTTATGTGAGAGCAAAAAATGAAGTATCACTAAATGGATTTATGATTGAAAGGTTTTATTCAAAAGTGAAAGAAAACTGATGAGATTGCTTTGTGTATCAGTTCTTTCACCATAATTCTTGAACACAGACACAATTTTCCAGTTAAAAGCAGTATTTGACAAAGCATTTGTTATAGAGTTTCGAGAAGAACGAGGCCAGCTCAGCAGAGCATTTCTTTAAGACTATATATAGTTGGGATAAGTTAAAACTCATATGCTTTGGAGGTGTCAAGACTTTTAAGGATACCCAGAATTGAGAAGGCTAAGGAAGCAGTTCAACTTTATAAGTTGTATTATGATGGCTGAAAGGCAGAGAAATTGCTGATCGCCCATCATTCGTCACACTATTATAGATTTTCCAGTAATTTCCCTGACTCGATGCATTTTCTGGTCATCTCATTTAGTCAGTTTTATATGAAAAAATGTTTACTTAATTGCTCAAATTTCTTTCATCGTTTCTTCTCTCATTGTAAGTTTGTCTGATTTTAAGATCGAATAAAACACATTTTATCTTGTAGATTTTTTAATGTAATACATTAAAAATAATAATCTATCTGTATAAAAGCCAAGTATACCCTAAAATAGAATACTGTTACCATATCTGGGCAGGTCCTGCTCGGTGCGCCATATCCAACCTTGATAGAGTTAAAAACCAACTCAAGACCTAGTAGGTGATGCCTTTTCTCTTCCCTGCAACCTCTTTCCCATAAAAAATGACATGTTGTAAGCCTGTTTCTGCTCAATCATTCTTTTCATGGCAATTGCTCGACTCAACTTCAATTTATGGTCTCCGCTTGCCAAACTTTCACAAAAACACTCGACTAGCTACAACCACAATATATGGTTCCCCCCACTCTCTATCTGTGCTAAATCTAAACGCAGATTCTATGAATAAAGCATATTTCCCAAAACTGCTCGTCTGTGGAACACTGTTCTGCTCACCTGCTTCCCGGCTGAATACAACATAGTTACCTTCAAATCTAATGTAAATAAGTTTTTTGTTGAACCGTCTTCATAAATAATCAAATTATATCCAATTTACACCATTAATAATTACTAAACTACCACCTTACATTCATTAACCATTATCCTCGAGTGGCTTTCAAGCCTTGATAAGTGGTGAATCTCAAGTAAAAAAATAAGAAAATTTGATGTCGGCTGTTATGTGATTCTTTAGATATTTAAAATATGATCATTATGGAACTATGGTGGCTGAATCGCAAAGTTTGTAAGCAAACGTTAAAAAGCAAATTGCTTCTCTCTTTGTTTCTCTGGTTTATTTATATTGGCTTTCTTCCTTACATCCTAAAGTTAGTTTCACAGGAACGTGTGAACTCAAAACCAAGGAAATCCTTTCATGCACTAAAAGTAACAAGTCTATTGCAAAGTCAGAAAAAGCTATAGACACAAAGAATTCTTAAGTCTGCCACATCTTGACTCCAGATTGGCTGCTCAACATCTTTGAGCCGTTGGGATTGTATGTAAATCATTGAGCCCTTTCCAATCTTTCTCTTTATCGTGTGAACATTTTTACACACGCAAACAGAAACGAATTACTATTTATAGCTGCACTAACAAAACAAAGGTAATCCAACACACACACACATATACAATGCAACGCTGCCAAATATTTGCATACATATATTGTTTATATGATGGCATCAACTCGTTCTCGAGTATTGCCATTACTTAATATATCTCTGGCTCAAATGATGCAAACATGAGCGCAATTAGCAGCACGTGCCAGACGGTCACCTCTATGAACTTTCTATAGTCCAGCACACCCACTGATGACCAGGTCCAAGCTGTAGTGCCCTGAACACCTACCAGGTCAGACCCTGGAAGTTCCAGAGCCTTTATTGCAATTCACACCCATATTTGCCTCAGTCCTCATTGAATGTCCGTTTGCCATTTTAGGCTAAAGCCAGCTTTTTTTCTATCGAGATACACACTGATTGCAAAGTGTGTATTCCATTGCATATCAAGTAATGCCTGTGTTTGACGCTTTTTATAGTGAGGAAAGACTTTGCACCGAGACAATCCCACTCTCTAAACAACTGCCACATTGAACCAAAAAGAAGAGCAAGTCAACATCATTGGAAGCAGCAGTTGTCGCAAGTTTTATATCATAAAATATATATATATATATATCCTAGAGAAGTTGCCTTCACCACGGCTTACGGGAGTCCTCTCCACCTACCATGCCATTTGATCCATGACTGGGACAGGTTGCTTGGCACCAGAGCATACTCCACACACCTGTGGGTCATGTATGCTGCAGCTGACAGGGCTTAGATTTCTGTCAGGGTTACCTCACCTTTAGCCCTTGGTTAAAAGAACCCTTGGCCCACAAGGCAGTGGAGGTCCAGTGTTATATTCCTAAATACTTAGGAAATAAAGACAAACGTGAGTTACACCGAGTGGTATGTGTAATGGGGTTTATTTATAATACAGAAACGTAAGGCTGCTCGCCTAAGGTAAATAGAAGTACATAGTAACAAGTATGGGGAAGAAAGTCTGATAATCAACACGTAAGACTATCCGTCTTACTGCGACTGCCTGTCTGCCGCTGTCTGCCGCCGTCTGCCAAACAGTCCAATATATATATACAGTTTGTAACCGGTGTATAGCCAGTTATGTTCCTTCACAACACCTCCCCCTGAAGCTGAAATCTTCCTGATTTTAGCTTAAATACCTCTTCCTTTTAGGGTCAGGGCTTAATCTCCTGGTAACTTTTCTCTTTCTTGCGCTTTTCCTTCTGGTCAGCGTTACCCGGGGTAAAGGTTTCTGTCCAGCCCGTATGGTCGGTTCAGGCGAAATATTCATTGTTTGCGGTACACACGCTGGTTTTGGTATATCAAAAATATCGCACAATGTTTCCATTGGTGTCTCTTCCACATTTGGAGACAGTCTGGGACGTATTTGATTTCTGTGTCTTTTGCAGACAAAACTTAATCCTTGGATGGTATAGACCATGCTCCCAATCCTTTTTTTGATAATACCTTCAACCCACTGATTTCGTCCATTTTGAAAATTTTTGAAATATACATTTTCACCTGGGGAGAAGCACTTGGTATTAAGGTTTTCTTTTTTTAAAACTTTCTTTTTCTCTGGTAGCAGCCTATCGAAGACAGATCTTATCTTTCTTGCAAACATTAGCTCAGCCGGGGAAGAATTGACATTATTATTAGGATTTGGTGTCACCCTGTAAATTGCTAAAAATGTTTGAATACATTGTTCGTCTGTGTCCGTAGTAAGATTTTTCTTAAGTGCCCTTTTAAACGTATCTACAAATTTTTCGGCCAACCCATTCGATCGTGGATGGTACACAGGTGTTGTCATATGTAGAATATTTAGTGAGTCACAGAATTCTTTGAATTCATGAGCAGTAAATGCTGTTCCATTATCGCTCACTAAGGTTTTTGGCACTCCAAAACGGCTAAAAATTTCATTAAGCGCACTCACAGTGTTTTTTGCTGTTGGATGTCTAAACTTAAATATTTCTGGCCATTTTGAAAAAGAATCTACAATAATCAAGTAAAAATAACCATTTATAGGTCCCGCATAATCAATATGCAGACGTGACCAGGGTAGGTCCGTCTTTGGCCATGGCGTCGTTTTTACTGGAGGATCTCGAGCTGCTAATTGACATCCTCTGCATGTCTTGACACATTTTTCAACTTCCTTGTCCATACCAGGCCAGTACACATATCCTCTCATAAGGGATTTCATTCTCGAAATGCCCGGATGACCTGTATGAAATTCCTTCAGAATTTTCCTCTGTAACGTTAGTGGAATTACGATCCTCTCACCATACATGAGCACATCTTCACAGATGGAAAAAGGCGTTGTTTGATCTACCTTTTTATTTTTTTTTATCCATCCCAATTGATTTTTCATTTTCTTAATAAAAATGTCATTTACTGCCTCTTTTTTTATTTTTTCGAAAGTTACCGGAAGTTCACGTATCATATTACACATTGAACTTGTACATTCACTTTCGTCTTTAAGCGCAGCAATTACCGTTTCTTCGAAACTTTCGCTTCTTTTAGGGATCAACCGTGATAATGCATCTGCGTGTCCTAACTTTTTTGAGGATACATGTTCCATCTTAAACTGATAGTTTAAGAGGGTTACAGCCCATCGCTGTAATCGATTCGCAGTATGTGTGGGAATGCCTTTCTTTGATCCAAATATGGTAAGTAGGGGTTTATGGTCGGTTTGCAAAATAAAAGATCGTCCATGGAGAAATCGATTGTACTTTGTAATTCCAAATATTATCGACAGCGCCTCTTTTTCAATTTGGCTGTAATTTTTCTCCGCTGCAACCAACGTTCTTGAAGCATGGGCGATAGCTTTTGTCCTACCATCCTCATACTTGTGAAGTAATACAGCGCCAACACCGTAATCACTGGCGTCCGTTGCTAGTATTAGTTCCTTTTCTGGATTGAAATGTGCCAATGCTAAGTCTGACAGTAGACATCTTTTGATATTTTGGAAAGCAGATTCACATTCCTTATTCCAGTTCCATTTAACACCCTTTTTCAGTAACTCGTTAAGAGGAGCTCTTAAATTATGTATGTTAGGGATGTAAATTGCATAGTATTGAACTAATCTCAAAAACGATTTTAATTTTGTCACTGAATCTGGAGCAGGCATCTTTTCAATTGCTTCAGTCCTTTGTGGATCCGGTCTTCGACCCTCTTTGTCGATTATTTGACCTAGATATTTAATTTTTTTCATAAAAAAATCGCATTTTTCTGGGCTCAATTTAAAACCAAATTCCTGTATTCTTTTGAATACTTCTTTTACATGCTTCTTATGATCTTGCAAATTTTCACTTTTAATTAGGATATCGTCAAGGTAGGCCATTGAAAATTCCAACCCTGCCAGCATCGTGTCCATAATTTGCTGGAAAATAGCAGGAGCAACCTTTAATCCAAAAGGAAGCCTCTTTAGCTTAAAAATGCCCTTATGAGTATTTATGCCTAAGTATTTGGAGCATTCATCGCTGATCTTAATTTGCAAGTAAGCATCTGAGAGGTCTATCTTAGAAAAAATTTTTCCTCCGTTAAGCTTAGAGAACAGATCTTCTGCGGACGGAAGGGGATAATTATGGTCCAATAGACAGTCATTTAAACCCGTTGAAAAATCTCCACAGACCCTTATTCTGTTATTTTTTTTTCTTTACATACACGGTTGGACTTGCCCAATCTGTGTGGTTAACTTTTTCAATGACTTCCAGTTGTTGAAGTCTATCCAACTCTTTTTCGATTGCGTCCATCGCTGAAAAAGGCACATTCCTTTTAGGTTTGAATACTGGAGTGGCATTTTTCTTTAATTCAAATTTTGCCTCTGTCTTAATACAGAGTCCTAGTCCTTCGGTAAAAACATTGGGAAATTCAGTTTTCAAATCCTTCAGGAAGTCTTCCCTTTGGTTTGCTTTTTCTGCAGTTAAAACGTTACAAAACGAATTTATGGGTTTCTCCCATAAATTAAACAGGACAATCCAATCTACCCCAAACAGGCATGTATTCTTTCCTGGTACGACGTACACTTTGGATTTATGAGTCTGGTTAGCGAATGTCACTTTGCATTTTAATTCTCCCTTGAACTCTAATCTTTTGCCGCACACACTTCTCGCCGTCTTTCTGGTTTTCGCTAATTCAGGTCGACCTATCCTTTTCCATATATCTTCATTTATAATACTAATATCTGCACCGCTATCCAGAAGCAATGTAACCAGATGTCCATTTATCCGAACATCAACATATTTCCGTCTTTCGCAGCTTTTTTCTTTATTCATGCGAAGCGTATTTACATTATCGGTCCCTTGTCTTTTCTTCTGGGCACAGTATGTTCCCTTGTGACCTCTGAGACCACATTCATAACATATTTTGTTCCTAAACCAGCAGGTCTTATTGTTGTGTCTTAAACTACCACAACATTTACACTTTAGCTTTGGGTCTTTGTATCCTTTAAGGATCCTGTGTTCTTGGAACCTGGACTTTCTTGTGGTCCCTTGCCTTTTTACTTGCTGCACCTTAAAAATATTTTTCTCTTCAATGCGAGTGTTGTCTTTCTTTATGTTAATCAGACGTTGACACTCTTCAGTGACTTTTTGCAATGTTATGTTAGGATCCGCCTCCATAATTGTTAGGATCCGTGAACGTATATCTTTGTCCCTTGGTGCTGTGAGACCTTGTACAAAGAGTAAACATTTAAATTGGTCTGCGGAAATTTCATTCAATTTAAATGATTCGCATAAACAGTTCACAGTGCAAGCATATTCTAGATAGTCTTCAGCTTCTGCCTTCTGAATGTTCAAACATTTGTATCTAGAGTGAAATAGGCTATCCCTTTTATCAAATATTTTCGACAAGGTACTAATTGTTTCCTCGAACGAAACCTCCTCCGGTTTTTTTGGTAGAATTAGATTTGCATACTTGGTGTTTTCATCAGTACCCAGTTTTTGTAGTAGCAGGGTAACTTTTTCCTCATCGGTCCAGTCTAAACATCTTTTCGTAAAAATTGTTTCGTATCTTCTGTAGTATGCAGGGAAAGTAACACCAGTATCCGGGGAGTAACGAAATTCCGTTAGTGAATTTGAAATACCCTCGGCAGAAAAATTAGTCTTCTTCCCGGTCGACGTTAGAATTAGCTTTTCTAAATTCTTTTGCTGTGTCGACATTTGTCGTTGTAGTATGTTTGTTTGTTCTTGTTGTGCCTCTAAAGTTTTTTGTGTTCTTTCTTGTTGTTGTTGCAGCTGTTGCTGTAGCTGTTGTTGTTGAATTTGTTGTTGTTGTTGTTGTTGCGCTAAAAATTGTTGAGTCATTTTTGTCTGTTCCTGGATGCTAAGGGCTAGAGCCTTAGTTAACTCTGCTAATTGTTCCATGTTAGCTTCTAGTACAAAAATGTCTTTTCGAATTCTACACAATAATTCCAAAGAAAAATCGTAAATTTACGTATATCGTAAATTAGTAGCAATATGCAGACACAACACGTTTCAACAAAGTTCATCCATAGTAATTCAACAGGCTTTGTAAAATAATTCTTTTTTTTTTTTTTTTTTTTTTTTTCAACAACGTAAGTTCATACACAAAATATTTCTTACTTCCCACGACAAATAGTTCCAATTATTTATATAAAGGCAATAACAAACAATTAATTTTCCAAAAAAAAAAATATATGGCTGCTGTTCCCACGTGGCATAAAATGGTACAATAGTCGTTGTATTTATATTTTTTCTTTCGAAACTCGTAATCCTTTAGTGTAGTTTCGAATTCAACTTGCGACCATTTTTTTTTTTTTTTTTTTTTACTTGTCAAAATAAATATAAATTCCACTTTACCTTGAACATGTTTCTATAATTTCTTGTGAGTTCTTTACGAAGAAAAATCCGTACTTTTCGCTACTTTAGGTAGGAAAAATTTTTAAATTCATTGACGCACGTGGTCAAAAATCCTTGTGTAGTTTGTTTTTTTCGTAAAACAAAAAATCCTTGCATTGTACACAGTCCTTGGTACGGTAATTTATCTCTGTTAAGAGAAAGAACATCCTTTCGTCGCCATTGTTATATTCCTAAATACTTAGGAAATAAAGACAAATGTGAGTTACACCGAGTGGTATGTGTAATGGGGTTTATTTATAATACAGAAACGTAAGGCTGCTCGCCTAAGGTAAATAGAAGTACATAGTAACAAGTATGGGGAAGAAAGTCTGATAATCAACACGTAAGACTATCCGTCTTACTGCGACTGCCTGTCTGCCGCTGTCTGCCGCCGTCTGCCAAACAGTCCAATATATATATACAGTTTGTAACCGGTGTATAGCCAGTTATGTTCCTTCACAACATCCAGTTATACGGCGCAGCACACTCGCTGTTCATCAGAGCCCCGTCTGCATGACAGTGGTCACGACGTGCACGTGGGGTTGTTTATATGCATATATATTTACACTATGAACGTTTTGTGATTGATCCAATTTTCTCCACCAAACACGCATTTGTATAATTGATCAAAAATAACTGTTATATTCTTATCTCTTATACAAAAATGTTTTGTTATAAAATTTTGTTTTTCGTGATTTTTGCATTTAAAAAACTCCGTTTTTTGTAGCACTTGCCAACTGATAACCTTTTTATTTTTTAATGTTTAATTCATTTCATTTTAATATGCATACATGTGATGTATATATCTTTCATTTAATTCCTTCGCTAAAACAACTTTTCAAAAAGTCAATTTGTATTTAATGTTGCTGTGCTTCTTACTAAAACACAAAGATATTTTCTTGTTGTCTAAAATAGCCTCTACACAAACCAATGCACAACGCCACAGAACATATGCTTTTTTTTCTTAAACTATCAAACTGCACATATATTGAAAATGAATTTAATGTAGCTGTAATGTTTGCCAGGCAATTCTCACGTTCATAAATAAATCAGCCTGATTTAGATTTATATATGATAATTTAAATTGCCCATTTTTTCAGGAAGATTAAAACTTTCCACGAAAAATACCTAATATTCTCAGAGAATTCCCTGGTCACAGTTCAGTTGCATCAACATTAAAACAAGCATCCGATGACCAACTGATGTAAATGGCCCAAAAATGTAAATGGATAACAGATGTAAATGACCAACTGATTTAAATGGTCAACAGATGAACATGGATAACAGATGTAAAAAGGACAGCAGATACAAAGCGTCAACCAATGTAAATAGAGAACAGATGTAAATGACCAACAGATGTAAATTACCAATTGATGTAAATGGACAACAGATGTAAATGGACAATAGTTGTAAATGACATACTGATGTAAATGGACCACTGATGTATATAGTCAACAGATGTAAATGTACCAACAGATGTAAAAGTACCAACAGATGAAAATGATCAACTGATGTTAATGGACAACAGATGTAAATGGACAACAGAATTAAATGACCAACTCATGTAAATAGCCAACAAATGTAAATTGCCAACAAATGTAAATGGCCAACAAATGTAAATGGACAACAAATGTAAATGTATTGACAACAGATGTAAAAAGGACATCGGACGTAAATGACCAAATGATGTAAATGGACAACAGATGTAAATGAGTAACTGATGTAAATTATAAAGAGATGTATTAAATTAAATTTAAATGACCAATTGATGTAAATGGTAAAATTTAAATGACCAATTGATGTAAATGGTAAAATGATGTATATGGGTAACAGATGTAAATGGACAACAGGTGTAAATTACCAACAGATGTAAATGGTCAACAGATATAAAACCAACAGATGTAAATGGTCAATAGATGTAAATGGTCATCAGATAATTGTCCATTTGGACAACAGATACAAATGACTGATGTAAATATAAATGTAGATGTAAATGGACAGCAGATGTTAATTGTCAACAGATGTAAATAGACAACAGATATAAAAACAACAAGATGTAAATGGTCAACAGATATAAAAACCAACTTATGTAATGGTTAACAGATGTAAATGGACAACAGATGTAAATGATCAATTTATGTAAAGGATAAACTGATGTATATGGGCAGCAGATGTAAATGGATGACAGATGTAAATTGTCAACAGACAGATGTAAACAGACAGCAAATGTAAATAATCAACAGATGTAAATGACTAAGCGATATAAATAGTGACCATATCTAAGCGAAAAAAAGATGTAAATATACAACAGATGTAAATGACTAACTGATGTTCATAGCCAGCTGGTGTAAATGATCAACAGATAGTTAATACCAACAGATGTGAGAAAACATCAAATATGGATGACAAACAGATGTAAATGGACAACAGATGTAAACAGACAGCAGATGTAAATGACCAACTGATGTTAATGGACAACAGATGTAAATAAACAACAGATGTAAATGGTCATCTAATGTAAATGGACAAAAGATGTAAATGACACAATAATGTAAATAGTCAACAGATGTAAATGTGAGACAGATGTAAACGTATGAAAATAACAAATGCAAATGAACAATGGATGTGAATGACAAACTAATGTAAATGTACAACAGATGTAAGTGTACGACATATGTAAATGGACAACAGATGTAAATGACCAACTGATGTAAATAGACAACATATGTAAATGGACAACAGATGTTAATGGTCAAAGGATGTAAATGAACAAATCATGTAAATGATCACCTGATGTAAATGAGCAACAGATGTAAATGATCAACAGATGTAAATGGAAAACAGATGAAAATGAACAACTGATGTAAATGGAGAACAGATGTAAATGACCAACTAATGTAAATTGTCAACACATGTGCGACAGATGTAAATGCTCAACTGATGTAAATGGTCAACTGATGCAAATGGACAACTGATTTAAATGATCAATAGTCAACAGATGTAAATGACCAACTGATGTAAATGGATATCAGATGTAAATGGGCAACAGATGTAAATGGGCAACTGATGTAAATGGATAAGAGATCTAAATGATTAATGGACAATAGATGTAAATAACAAACTAATGTAAATAGTCCACAGATGTAAATGTACGACAGATATAAATGGACGACAGATGTAAATGATCAAAGGATGTAAATGAACAACTAATGTGAATTGTCAACAGATGTAAATGACCAACTGATGTAAATGGATAACAAATGTAAATAGACATCAGATGTAAATGGAAAATATGTAAATGGCCAACTCATGTAAATGGACAACTGATGTAAATGTAAATGGACAACAGATATAAAAAAGAATAACGGACGTAAATAACCAAGTGATTTAAATGGACAACAGATGTAAATGATAAAGAGATGTACATGGAAAAAGACGTAAATGACCAATTGATGTAAATGATAAACTGATTTATATGGGTAACAGATTTAAATGGACAACAGATATAAATAGTCAACACATGTAAATGGTCAACAGATGTACAAATGACCAACTGATGTAAATGGACAGCAGATGTTAATTATCAACAGATGTAAATGACTAACTGATATAAATTACCAACTGATGTAAATGGTGAACAGAGCTAAAAGCACAACAGATCTACATATAAAAAAAAGGCTTCCTTCAGTCTTGACAGACTATGGATACCCACTGTAAGGGTGCCTGCGTGTGAAATTTGTGTGGCAAGAGTTGACTAATCTCCAACCACGCCTCTCCTGAGTCGACATTGTTGAGGTATAGGACAACTGGAAACAATGCCGAGATGAGCAGAGAGCACATACAGCGCCTAGAATTCCCAAATGGTCACCCATCTGGTATTAGCCAGGCTCAATGTTGCTTAACTTCGGTGATCTGACGAGAACCGGTGTGCCAACGTGATTATGCCATAGATCTACATATACAACCAATATAAATGACTAACTAATGTACATCGCCAACTGGTGTAAATGATCAACAGATGTAAATGATCAACAGATGGTAAATGACCAACAGATGTGAATCAACAAAAAATATAAATGACCAACTTATGTAAATGGTCAATAGATGTAAATAGACAACAGATGTAAATGGCCAACTGATGTGAATTGGCAACAGATGTAAATAGTCAAATAATTTAAATGGTCAATAGATGTAAATGATCATAGATGTAAATGGACTAGTTATGTCAATAGACAACAGATGTAAATGGCCAACTGATGTAAATGGGCACCAGGTATAAATGGACAACAGATATAAATGGACAAAAGATGTAAATGACTAACAGATGTAAATGGACAACATATGTAAATTATCAACTGATGTAAATCGATGTAAATGGACAACTGATGTGAATGGACAACATATGTAAATGACCAACTGATGTAAATGACCAACTGATGTAAATGGTTAGCAGGTCTAGAGATGTAAATAGTCAACAGATGTAAATTACCAACTGATGTAAATGGTTAAACATATCTAAATGGACAACAGATGTAAATAGGCAACATATGTAAATGACTAACTGATGTAAATGGACAACAGATATTAATTACCAACAGATGTAACGGTCAACAGATGTAAATGGACAATAGATGTAAATGACCAACTAATTTAATGGTCAACAGATATTAATTACCAACAGATGTTAATGATCACCAGATGTAGAGGGTCAACAGATGTAAATGGTCATATGATGTAAATGGTCAAAGGGTGTAAATGGATGAGAGATGTAAATGAACAGCAGATGTAAATTGTCAGCAGATTTAAATGGACAACAGGTATAAATAGTTAACAGATGTAAATGGACAACAGATGTAAATGGCCAGCAGTTGAAATGGTCAACAGATGAAAATGATTCAGTGATGTTAATAGTCTACAGATGTATATGGTCAACAGATGTAAATGACTGACATATGTAAATGGTCAACAGATGTAAATGATCAACATGTAAATGGTCAACAGATATAAATGATCAACAGATGTAAATGAGCAATTAATGTAAATGGTCAACAGATGTAACTGACCAAATGATTTAAATGGCCAACAGATGTAAATCACCAAATGATGTAAATGGTCAACAGATGTAAATGATCAACATATGTAAATAACCAACCTAGGTAAATGATCAACAGATTTTAATGGACAACAGATATTAATTACCAACTGATGTTAATGGACAACAGATGTGAATTGACAACAGATGTAAATTATCAATTGATGTAAATGGGCAACTAATGTAAATGTTCAACAGATGTAAATGGTCAACAGATGTTAACGGTCAACAGATCTAATTTATAAACTAATGTGAATGGACAGCAGATGTAAATGACTGACTGATGCAAATGGCCAACTGATGCAAATGGACAGCAGATGTAACGATCAACAGATGCAAATGATCAATATTTTGCTTTCGTGGAGAAGCAAATAAATACCTACCCCTATTAAGTCAAAAACATTTAACACACCTCCTTTTTTTATATAATGGAAAAATCATTTCAGATTCAATTTGGTTTGACTTGAGAAAAGGAAAAAAATAAATAAATAAAATAAAAAATAAACAAATAAATGAACAAATAAAATAACAATTTTTTAAAGTGTTTTTTTGTTTGTTTTGTTTTGGGGAATTTGTCTTTATTCTCATTGGTCAAAAAGAATTATCAATATATTGGTATAATGTGTGCAAAAAGAAGCCATTTTTTGTCAATCACATTAAGTTTTTTTTTAAGCATATAAAAATAAACAGATATAATCCTATTCAAATACATATAAATATAATCCTATTCAAATAATATATATATACATATATATATATATATATATATATATATATATATATATATATATATATATATATATATATATATATATATATATACACAGTATATATAAATGGTCGCAGTTTAACGTCGTGCCTGGGACAATTTACGATCTATTATTATTTTTTTTTGTGTGTATGTGATTTCGACTGTTCATGTTTTTTTTGTTTTTTTTAGATTTATTCATAATTATATTCCAAAATGTTCGGCTATAAAATCTTTTAATTTTATCCTTTTTATAGGTTTAGTGAAAATGTCGGCTATATTATTCTCAGATGTTACATAACTAAGAGTAATGGATTTTTTTACTTATTTCATCCCTTATGAAATGATATCTGATATTAATATGCTTCGATCTTTGATGAAGCATAGAATTATTTGCTATTAAGATACTACTCTGGTTGTCACAATGAATTAATGAATTACTATAGGTTTTTTTTTTTTTTTTTTTTTTTTTACTTAGATCTGGTTTTAAAATAGATTTTAGAAGGGTGTTCAGAAAAATTGCCTCCTGTGACGAATGGGTTTGGGCCATATATTCTGCTTCATAAGTAGAAAGGGCAACAATTTGTTGCTTTTTAGTTTTCCAAGAGATCATAGGTCCAGTCTTTGACAGTCTAAAACAATACCCCGTTATACATTTTCTTTCTTCAGAGTTACCCCAATATGAATCTGCAAATCCTTCTAAATTTAGAGGATATGTTGACTTTTTAAATATTAAAGATTGTTCCTTGATTCCTTTTAGATAACGAAGGATTTGTTTGGCATGATTAAGGTCCTTAATTGTCCCGTCTCGATAAGTTTTGAGATAACTTTGTTACAGTGTAACATATATCAGACCTAGTCACGGTCATCAAATAGATGAAACTTCCAATCATTTCTCTATATAATCGATCGTCTATTAATTTTGTTTTGGTCTCTATATCTTTTTTATATCCATCCCAACGGGAGTTGTACACGGCTTGCAATCTTGCATTCCGAACTTGAGCAGAATTTTTTCAATGTACCGTGATTGGTTCATTGTTATAGTTTCATTTTCACAGGTAAATTTTATACTGAGGAACCATGACAATTGTCCAAGATCGGCCATTTTGAATTTTTTATTTAATTTATTTTTAACATCTTTTAAAGTGTTGTCACAATTTGAGGCGAGTAACCCCCCCCCAAAAAAAACAAAATCAACAATTTATTACCTATATTTTTGGTACACATGCACGCGTCTATGAGACATAGCTTGAATTCTTGTTCTATTAAATAATTATGGAGTGTTAAATTCCAATTGTGAGCACTTTGTCTTAGTCCGTATAACGATTTATTCAGTTTCCACGCGAAATTTTTATTTTTCATTTTAAATCCCTCTTGAGGGTAAATATAGATTTCACATAGCATTTAAATAAGCATTTTTTTTTACATCCATTTGATGTATTTTTAAATGTTATTGAACGGAAAATTGTAATAAAATTTTAACTGTCATTAAATTTGTCGTTGGTGTAAATGTGGCAAAATATTCCACTCCAGAAATTTGTGAAAAACTTTTTGTAACAAATCTTGCTTTAAAAGTTTCACTGCCAGAAGCTGTAATTTTTTTTGGGAAAAAACCCAGCGTGAAGAAATTATACTCTTATCTTTTGGTTTTGCCACTATTCCGCATGTGTTATTTTCAGATAAAGCTTTCAATTCGGATATCATAGCTTTTTTTCCATTCTTGGTGATTTTGTGAATTAATCGCCTCATTATAACTTTCCGGTGCGCTGTTCAATGAATAACAGTAATCCACGGTGTAATCTTGTATCTTTTCAATTTGTAAGAAGTCTGGCCTTTTTCGCTCCCTTATTGGGTATCAACGTGTCTAGTTAATATTTACGTCAGTAATTCTTCTGCAATTGTTATCATTATTAATATTTTCATTGTGATCGATTAAGATACTGGGTAATATTTCCTCACGTTTTTTGTCCACTGGCTCGCCATTTTTTAAATTTAATGTATCATTGAATTTTACACATTTAACTTTTTTATGGCACTTTGGTCTGGAAAGTAGATTAAATATACTGGACTGTTTTTATCGTAACCTACGAAAATACCCTTTTCGCTTTTAATATTTACTTTACTAGTATTTTCTATAAATGCAAAGCAATCTGAACCAAATATTTGATTCACTTTTTGGTTTTACACCGTAAAACGCTTTATATGGTGTTTTGCCTAATCTTCTATTGAACGATCTGCCACTAAAGTGTACGTCTATAAACTATTCCATAAGTAGACATCTTGCCATCTCAAAAAGCTCTTTCGTGCCATTTTGAAATGAGAAATATGCGCAAATTTCTCATGTTTAATACGGTGGTTAATTAATAGAAATTCAAAGTCTTTACTAGTAAATGCAGTCCCATTGTCTGAGCGAATACATTTTACCGAGTAGTACGGGGCAATATCAGCTAAATATTTCTTAGTAGTGAGGATAGTGTCGGATTTGTTTTTAGAAAATAAACTATAATTAAACTGGAAAAATCATCAACAAAGTTCAAAATGTACCTAAGATTATTTCTCCCCATAGGGCTGATCGGACCCGCCAAGTCACAGTGCACAAGTGAGAAAATTTTCGAGGCCTTTTTGTCTGGTGTTTTGCTTATATGTTTTGGCATTTTCCCCTGTGCACAAACATCACAATTTGGAAGATCGTCTGAAGGTATTATTTTCATGCCTTCGACTACATTTGGCAATTTTTTTTAATATTGGCTGTATTGCAGTGTCCTAGAATTTTATGCCAGGTTCAAATACAGTTCCATTAGGGTGTATCAATTTTGAGTTGTTTTGGCCAAATTTTATATTCGCGCCTTGTTTAATGGTAGCCCGCACAGAAAATATGTCTTGCTTAAATGTAGGTATGAAAAGAGCATTTTTTAGAATACAGTTACAGATTTCGCCTTTATTATTTTTAGGGATATTTTAGCATCACCTCTTTTCAAGACTATATCATTTATTTGACTACCGTCAGCAAGTTCGACAAAACTCTCTTCCTGATCTACATCAATGATCTCCCTAAACACATACTTAAATCATTCATTGACATCTATGCTGATGACACGACCATCTACGGCAACACATCAAAGGCTGCAAATGAGAAAGTTCTCTTTGATTCTCTCTCCTCTTATCTCGAGCGCGTGGTTCAGTGGGGGAAGTCGTGGCTGGTTACCTTTAATGCATCTAAAACCAAACTCCTATCTTTACATCATAAACGCTCTGATCCCCATCTGGCATCAATTGAAATGGATGGCTCTCATCTAGAAGAAGCCCCATGTTTTGACAAGCTTCTGGGTTTGTCCTTTACTCCTGATCTTAAATGGAACACGTACATCAAGTCTGTTGCCAAGGTCGCTGGAAAGATGGTGGGATCCTTCTACCGCTCGAGAAGATATCTCACTACTGATGCAATTCTCTATCTATATAAAAGCCAAGTACGTCCAAGGATGGAGTACTGCTGCCATATCTGGGCAGGAGCTTCTAAAAACAGCCTATTCTGCCTTGACTGAGTACAAAATAGACTTCGTGGCTTAGTGGGGGATGCCCTTTTCTCTACCCTGCAACCTCTCTCCCACAGAAGAGACATTGCGAGCCTATCCTTGTTTTATCGTTATTTCCATGGCAAGTGCTCGTCTGAACTCCAATCTCTGGTCCCCCCTCGCCAATCTTCCACGAAAAACACCCATCTAGCTGAATCCACTGTGAAAAATTCCCCCACTCTTTATCTGTGCCTAAATCAAAACGTGGATTCCATGAACAAAGCTTCTTTCTTAGAACTGCACGCCTGTAGAACTCTGTTCCGTCTGCCTGCTTCCCACCTGACTACAACTTGGATGTCTTCAAGTCCAACGTTAACAAATTCCTAATGAACCGCCCCCTTAAGTAAACACTTCATCAAATCTCCACACTAACATACTGTACTTGCAATAACCCTTATCCCTGAGTGGCTTCTGGGCCTTGATAAGTGGTGACCACCGTGTAAAAAAAAAACAAACAAAAAAAAACAAATGACTTTGTGAATTAAAGTTTGAATCAAAATTAATAAAATCAGATTCCTTGGTGATAACGTGTGCTGTAGCACCACAGTCTACAAGGAGATTTTTACCGTTTGTGATATTGTGAAAGTTACATGTGAATAGAAATGTATGTTCTTCCTCAAAGTTCTCAATGTTTTTTATGGAGTACATTTTGGAGCTTTATATCGACATTGGAAACTTTTGTGGTTGGGTCGTCCACAATTATAGCAGATAATTTTATTCTTTTCTTGGGAAAATTACTTTTGGAGAAAACATTGTGGTGAGATGCGTAATTTGGTGATGTCTGTTTTCGAGAAGCATTTTTGAACTTCATGATATTGTGGGAATTATTATTGTCCACGAGCATCCGATTCATCTCTTTGTAACTACGCAATGCCACTTTAAATTCACTGAAATTTATGGTTTTGTTTTTTGCATTATAACAGTTGTAAATGGTTTAAAATCGGCTGGAAGTCCCTTGATATCATTGATATCAACAGGCTATCGCTTATTATTTCACCTGAGAGTTTTAAGGCATTGGCGGTTGTTTCTGCCCTTATGATGTAGTCGGTAATAGTTTCATCCTCATTACATTTTAGAGACGTTATTTCTATATATAGTGAACCTCCGTAATGGGGGGGTACCTCAAACACACAAAAAAAGGATTATAATTTCAGAAAGTATCTCTACTCCCGTCGTGCCTACTCTCCTGCCCAATCTGGAATCGCTCAGCACCAAAAAATGAAGCTCGTTTTGTAGTTTCCAGCTTCACGTGCATACGAGATTATGCGAGAACACACATAATAAAATGCTGGCCGCCATCTTTGTTTTTCGTTTTCTCGGCCTGAACTCACTCGCTGAGCACTCACGGTAAGACTTGTTTTTTTCATAGCTTCTTAACACATGCCTCCCTGATCTCAAGATCATATTTCGTAGTCTTTCATCCACTGTGGCGATCGCCTCTCTCTACTTGGCCTCTGAGGTGTCTCGTCCTCCTCCTGTTGCTGCACATTCCCCTCCATTGCTTCGTCTTCCACTGGTCTGATGTTGAGAATATGCCTCGGTACTCCGTCCATCACAATGTTGTTTCTAGTGTTCCTCCCAGTCACACGACCTCTACTCCATTGTGTGGTGCAGCATGCCCCTGGTGGCCTCATCCCCGAGTTTAATGGTCTCTGTGGCTTCTGCCTCCCTGCTTGTTGGCTCAACCCTGGGATGTCTCCAGAAATATGCGAACGTTGACAGTTGCGGAACCGTCTCTGGCACTTGTCCCAATCTAGGCGACATATACCAGTAAACGGCTTGCTCAGGTGAATGACTCCTCTTTCCGCAACTACCTTTATGGTAGGGTGGTTTCTCTCCATTATTCTGTTGCCACTGGGTCTGTAGGCATCTCTGAAAAATTGTTGGATATTCCATTTCTTCATTACTTCCGTCACTGCTACTGACTTGAATGCGGTCCCATTGTCGGTTAACAACTCTTCCACGGGACCTCGCTCCAAAAACACCTCATCGAGGATTGCCGTTATTTCATCCATGTAGCTTCTTCCATAGGGCAAATCACCTGGGCCCACAGTCAATCATGGTCAGGTAAAATCCACCCCTGTAATGGGTGCCATCGCATGCCAGTCTCTCCCAGGTCCCACTCACCCCCAATTGACCAGCTTCATGCGTGCTTAAGCAGAATCAATCGACTGACATCTGTCGCATGTCCTGACTACTTGCCTCACTTGCTCCTTGGTGACACTCGGGTCGACTTTCTTCACCAAGTACCACGTCCTCTCTACCCCCATATGGTGCAGATTGTGCAGCTCTCGCACGCCAACATCATCTAGATCCGATGCAGCAACAACATCTTTCTTTGGCAAAATCCAACTTTTCTTTACTCTTGTGAGAGCATCTGCTCAGTTCTTCTCAGAAGCCACCATGTCTACGCAAAGCTTCAAACAAAACTCCTGTATCAGCTCAGCTAGCATCCCAAGCCTGCGCTTGACTAACACCTCTGCTGCCCCTTTCGTTCTTATCCTATTTTTGCTTGAAATGAGGGACTTTAGCTAAGCAAATATCGTGGCAGAGTCTGTTTTGATGCAGATGTCACGCAGTCCCCATTTAAAGGATAGATTGACCCCTTTGATTACCGCATCTAATTCCGCTACATTGATGTGTCTGACATCATTCTTCTTCCTTAACCAGGTCGCATTTTCTGCAACCACTCCTCCAACTTCCAAAACGACCCCTGTTGCAATGTTGCTTGCATCACACCACACGACTCCATCCAATGTTTGCGGTACGTTCCAGGTTCCCCGGACTAGGTCTTGCCGTTCAGCTTCTTTCAGGAGCTCTTCCATCATGGCGACCGTTCTTCCTCCCACTTTAACATCCCATCCTTTTCCTTCAGCATGCGTCTAAGCCAACTAGCAACGGAGTAATGTCCGATCAACTTCCCGCATATGGAAAAAAGTTCCCATCTGTTGAGCTCTTGCTTCAGTTGCAGGATCTTGTTCCCCCTGCAAAACTCTAGGCTGCCCGACGCACCTCGTTTCAGACTTAGCCCCAAAGCAGCCCCTCCGTCTAATTTTTCAGGCGCTTTGGCGACCAACCCAAACCTCTTCAAATGAGCCACCACCTCCTTGGCAGTTACTAGAGTCTCATTCACAAGAATGTCGTCTATGTATGAACTCACTGCCCCATCTCCTTTTCCCATTGTCTCCAGAATCTTCCTGAGGATAGTTGACATGATCTTGGGTGCCGAATTTAGCTCGAACCCCACTCTTGCAAGGCAGTAGGTTTTGCCTTTGTACCTGACTAACTGGTATTTCCAGAGCTTCTTGGCGATGTGGAGTTGCAAATAGGCAGATTTTAGATCTACCAACGTAGACGCGCCATTCATCTGCCTCCATTCTCTAATGGTCTCACTTCACACATCTACGGTGTCGCTTCCAGTATGGCACTTAACATGTTGGTTCAGCTCTCAGAAATCCAGGACCGGTCTTATTTTCCCTTTAGTTTGTTGCAGAACGGCCATCAACGACAAAATGCCTAACTCAACGTCATCCGTCCAAGGCAGCAGTATACCCTCCTCAATCCATCGGTCCACTTCTTATTCAAACTCCTTTCTCGCCCCTCCTCTAAGCGAATTAGTGTAGCACGCCACCCTGTTTGTCAGCAATGGCGCTTGATGTTTCCATGCCCACTCCACCGTCCACTGTTCTCCGTCGAATTCGGCTCAGAAGTCCTGATCTTTGATCGACATTTTTCTTTCCTCCCCGGCCCTGTTGGTCCCTCCGGGAGTTTGCTCTGTCACTGCGCACTCTGCTAATCCGAACCTCATGTTGTTGCATGTGATGGTAACGCCTCCAAGTCGGCATATAACATCCATTCCAATGATGGCTTGGATGCCAGGCACCAGATGATCGGTGACAATTGCATGGACCCTCATCCAGTGTTCAGCAATATCAATAGTGACGGTCGTCCTCCCTCGACACTTCACTCACGACCCATCAAATGCCATTACTTCACCCTTCCCTTTCCATCTTCCGACCAGGGTTGTGTGCACCATAGTAGTGGTACAGTCAGTGTCGATCAGGGCCATAACTCCCCGTCCTTCCACCATGATCTTCTGCTTGGGCATCTGCAGTGAGTGCGCCACTATTCCTGAATTGGGGCGGCCGCTGGTGCATCGGCTTCCCCTTGCCAGTTTCCCGAACATATGCATTTCACCATGATTGCATTTGTAATATACTGTCCGTTACAAGAACTTCCTGCAGTCTCTTCTCATGTGTGGTCCCCCACATTTGAAGCATGCCACCCTCGAGTTCGGCAGACTCCTGCCCACATCCTGCTGTACCATTGCTGTTGTCCCTCCAGACTCCGTCGGCTGGGTGCTCACCAAGATCTTTGCAGTTTTGAGCAGCTCACTCACATCCAGCGTCTCCACTCCAGGGACCTGCTGCAAACGTTTTGATATCTCTTCCGGGAACCCGGTAACAAATGTCATTTTGACTACGTGACTTGTGGCGTGTCCCCTGATGCCCGACAACTCAACCAATCTCCTTATCTCGTTCGCGTAGACGTCAACAGATTCACCAGTCCACCTCTTCTCCTTCAACTTATTAAAGGCCTCGAAAGGCCCTTCTGCAAAAGCTTCGATCAGTTGACCCTTGATGGCGTTCGTGTCACCCTATTCTCGCTCATTGAGCTCCAAATAGAGGGCCAGTGCGTCCCCTTCTAGAAACAGTGGTATTACTGCGGCCACATCGTCCAACTTTTGAATCCTTGCCACAAGGTCCACTTTTTTAAGCCATGCCACCACATCAACGTCGCCATTAAAAGGCTTAATCATGTTGCTTAAGCCAGCGTTGGCCATCGCCGAAATAGCTTGAACCTCTGTAATGGGGGGGGGGGTCACCTCAAACACACAAAAAAAGATTATAATTTCAGAAAGTATCTCCACTCCCGTTGCGCCTACTCTCCAGCCCAATCTGGAATCGCTCAGCACCAAGAAATGAAGCTCGTTTTGTAGTTTCCAGCTTCACGTGCACACGAGATTATGCGAGAAAGCACGTAATAAAATGCTGGCCGCCATCTTTGTTTTTCCTTTTCTTAGCCTGAACTCACTCACTGAGCACCCATTTTTCTTAGCTTCTAACCACATATAGTGATACAATTCTCGGTTTCCCTTTTGATAAATAATGTTCTCTTAATATGTTCAGTGTTTGTTTTCCGTCCATCATCTAAGGCATCTCTTATAATCAGAGACAGACTTCTATCGTCTAAGCATTGAATCAGTTCTGCAAGAACAGTCGCGTTCTTTTTGTGAAATTCGGAGTCGTTAGGATTCTCTGTTGGAGATTGTATCACTTTGTGTAGTTTCTGAATCCCTAGATACTCCAGAAATTTTACCTGCCACAATTCGAATTTAGATTCCAAGCCGCCAAAGGAAAGACGATGACTGGGCCCATAACCTGTTAAGTGTTGAGACATTATGTTGAACAAAGATAGCGGTGAAGATTCGTGCAGTTCTGATCTTGAGTGTTAAGTAATTTCCGGTAACAAAGATGGCGGTGAAGAATCAGTGCAGTTCCAATCCTGAGTCTTGAGTAATTTCCAGTAACAAAGATGGCGGTGAAGATTCGTGCAGTTCCGATCTTGAGTGTTAAGTAATTTCCCGTAACAAAGATGGCGGTGAAGAATCAGTGCAGTTCCAATCCTGAGTCTTAAGTAATTTCCAGTAACAAAGATGGCAGTGAAGAATCGGTGCAGTTCCGATCTTGAGTGTTAAGTAATTCCTAGTAACAAAAATGGCGGCGAAGAATCAAATGCAGGTTTGTAACAAAGACGACAGCGAACTGATTAAATCCAAAATTCGATAATTTTAATAGTAACTTTGGAAGCTTTTCATTGGTTGGTTATTATAATTTGTGATTATAAAAACGATCCTCGAAATCATTGGTGGCATACCTCCCATTAGGAGTCAAAAACATTTAACACAATTTGATTTGTAAACTTAAAGGTTATTCAAACAAACAGACCAGCTCGCTATATCACAGCCCTTCAGTGCAGTCAGACAAACAACTGCCTAAGGCTGAGATCAAAACTCGACCATAGATGACCATCGGCTTCTAACCATTCAAACATCATCTGGCAGCTGCTGAGAGAAAGCAAAATTACAACAATGAACGTAATAATAATACAATGAATGTAATAATAATACAATGAACGTAATAATAATACAATGAACATTATCAAATGCCGAAAGCTCTGTTTGTCTACACAGAGCATTGCATTACGTGTTAGTTGTAGTTAGTGATTTCACTTACTAGAAAACTGAATTCAAGAAGTGTAGCATATTTAGGCATCTACAAACAGTATTACAATCCATCAATCCAATCAGACAAGCAACTACCTCAATTAATATATATATATATATATATATATATATATATATATATATATATATATATATATATATATACAGGTTGACCCCCAAAAACGGGCCCTGTGTACACTTTATGTGATATCTCCATTATTTATTCACCGATTACCCTTATTTTACAGGACATGGCAGAAAACGACCACGAGTACACCAAGACCCCAGTGGGAGCTGGGACAAATAATACCCTGTATTAAATTTTACTACAAGACAGGCTCGTTTAAGAAAACCTAAGTCAGTTTCATGCGTCAGTTCGAATGTGAAAAGGCTCTATCCAAAAGCAGAATTCAGAATTGGGTGGACCACTTCGAAAAGTATGGGACCGTGGAGACCCTCAACGCTGTCAGAGAAAACCGTCCAAGCCACTCGGGATGTTCCAAGAAGCGAACAGCCGAGCTGGTCGAAAGAGTGAGAGAGTCTCTCCAGCAGAGTCCGAAACGCTCTGTGCGTAAGCGATGTCAGTCCCTCGGTATGTCCCGTGAGACTTGGAGGAGAGTGCTGGTAAACGATATCAGGGCTTATCCATACAGAATACAGACGCTGCAGGCCCTTACAGCCTCAGACAAGAAGCAGAGGAGGGCTATGGCAGTCAAGATGCTCGAGAAGATCGAGGAGACACCAAGTTTCCTTAACCTCCTTTGGACCTCAGATGAAGCCCACTTCCATCTTGATGGAAAGGCGAACTCCAAGACGAATGTCTTCTGGGGGTCCTTCAGACCCAATGAAGTAGCCACTAAGCCCCTGCACTCTCCTAAGTGCATGGCGTGGGCTGCAATCTCGGCCAGAGGCATCATCGGACCAATCTTCATTGAAGAATTTGGTGCAGCAGTGACAGTCACCAAGGAGCGGTATGTGGAAGTCCTCAAAACCTTCAAGAGTGAGCTCCAGACATTCTACCCGTCGCTCATGAACAAGTTCTGATTCCAGCAGGACGGAGCAAGTTCTCACACCTCAAACCTATGCCGAGATTGGCTGAAAGAGAACTTCAGAGGCCAAGTGATCAGTCTCAAGACTGATTTTGAGTGGGCACCCTATAGCCCGGACCTAAGCCTCCCCCTCGATTTTTTCTTTGGGGCTATCTTAAGGACAGAGTCTACGCAGGGAACCCCAAAACCATCATGGAACTCACGGAAGCCATCAGGGAGGAGATGAGAGCCATTACCAATTCGGTCTGTAAGACTGTCATGGACAACTTCATGCTGCGCCTCAAGAAATGCCCAGAGCTAAATGGAGGCCATCTAGAACATATGCTGTAGAACGGAGAAAAAATGTTTAGATGTGATTTTTGAATATAATAAACTAGTTATGACCAAAATGTCATTTCATTCGGACAAAACACTAAGAAACGGGGCCTAATTATAGTTTGAGCCCGTTTTTTTGGGTCACCCTGTATATATCTATAATATAAAGCTGAACGTCTGTGTGTGTGTCTGATCACGAATAGGCTCCTATATGGTTGACTATTATAGAAAACTGATCACATATAATGATAGAAGATGTATCGAGACACAGCAATGGGTATGTTTGATCTGGCATAATGATGATTCATTAAAATTGTGGGGTCTGCATACGCGCCTGGTCCACAAAGTATACAAATAAAAAATTTAAAAATTAAAAAAAAACGTTTACAAGTGTTTTTGATATAGATGTACATAATTATACTTTGATAAGTATGTTTTAACTTAAATAGGGATGGTATAATAAAATTGTGGGGTCTGCGTTCGCACCTGGCCTCCAAAGAACGGAAATAGGCACAAACTTTAATAAAGACTTTTCATATCTATCTGCGTAAGTATACTTTGATGATTATGTTTCAGTTTGAAGAAATATGGTCTAATAAAATTATGAGGTGTTCGTTCACGCATGACCTCTATAGAATGGAAATATGTCACAAAGTTTAACGTTTTTTTAAATATAGATCCACAGAATATTGTGATAAGTGTTTCAGTGTGAACAGGTATAGTATAATAAATTATGGGGTTTATCTATTTTATTTTTACTTTCATCATCTTTTGCTTTGGTTTTGATACCCCTAAATTCGAAGCTATCTCTTTACAATCCTTCCTTTTCATAACCTATCATACTTTCATAAATCAGAGTCCATTTTCTGTAAGCTGTTTTTGAAGCCAGTCAACGACGGGTACTTTTGCTAATATATATATATATATATATATATATATATATATATATATATATATATATATATATATATATATATATACTAACAAAAGTACCCGTCGTTGACTGGGTTCAAAAACAGCTTACAGAAAATGGACTCTGATTTATGAAATCATAGGTTATGAAAAGGAAGGATTGTAAGCTTCGAATTTGGGGGTATCAAAACCAAAGCAACATATGATGAAAGTAAAAATAAAATAGATAAACCCCATAATTTATTATACTATACCTGTTCACACTGAAACACTTATCACAATATTCTGTGGATCTATATTAAAAAAACTTGTTAAAACTTTGTGACATATTTCCATTGTATGGAGGTCAGGTTCGAACGAACACCACATAATTTTATTGTACCATATTTCTTCAAACTGAAACATAATTAGAGTTGGTGTTCTATCAACTGATCATCGTATTGAGATGGAAAGATTGATTTATTTTCAGTTGTATGATACT